>NW_028247490.1:0-492430 GCF_964263255.1 Lissotriton vulgaris | reverse complement strand
ACTATCTGTCCCATCACCCAGAGTCGACAATGCCATTGAACCCGTCGGCGGATGCATATAACATTGAAGCCTTCGTCAACTTGGTGTTGCAAGGGGCGTGCCCCACGGCCATGACGCTCGAAGAAATTTGCCGGGCCACACAGGAAGATCACACTCTGTCCCGAGTGAGAGAAGCGCTGGAGAGCAATGGATGGGCCCACTTCATGGATGGAGCCCGCGTCCTCCGTCCCGAGGTCAGCCACGCCCGACAGCCCCTCTGGCAAGTCCGCAATGAGCTCAGTGTTGGGGTACAAGGAGTTTTTTTTAAGAGGCCATCTGATTGTAGTCCCGGAGAGGTTACAGAAATTGATCCTCACGCTGGCACATGTTGGCCACCAAGGAATAGCGAAGACAAAGGCCAGGTTGTGGAACAAGGTCTGGTTCCCCACAATGGACTCCTTGGTGTAGGAGATGGTGAGACGGTGCCACACCTATATGATCACCGGAGGAGATCCCGCACCTGCACCCGTGAACACTGAAGAACCTAGCAAGACCCCTGGACACACATCAGCCTAGACTTTGGGAGCTTCCCAGGTGGACGTCACATGATGGTCATGGTTGACTCCTTCTCAAAGTTCCCCATCGTCGAAGTCGTGTCGTCAACGGCATTTCCACAGGTAAAGAGGGTCCTGGACAGGAGTTTTGCAATGATGGGACTGCCGGAGGAGGTAATGTCTGATAACGGACCCCCATTCCAGGGCTGAGAATTCCAGGAGTATCTTGAGAACAAGGCGATTCACCACTGGCAGATCACCCCGCTATGGCCGCAAGCAAACAGGGAAGTGGAACGTCTGATGAGGACACTCAACCGAGTGCTGCGCATCACTGTGGATAGAGGAGAAGACGCCGAGACAGCTCTCAACCAATTCCTTGGTGTGTTTCGTCAGACACCTCACAGCACAACCAAGTGTGCTCCGGCTCATCTACTGTTCAAGCGGGCCCCACAAGACAGTATCCCGTCAGACCCGATGTGGGTACCCGTGGAGCGAGACGATGTGGTGGTCCAAGCAAGGAGGGAAAACAACAAACCGGAAAGCCAGGGAAGCCCAAAGGGCACAAGAACCTCAGCTCAGAGTGGGAGACCGTGTAGTGATCAAAAACCGACACCCTGGTTGGAAGTTCCGGACGCCCTACGAGCCAGAAGTATGGATTGTCGTGGGCATTCAAGGGACCATGGTCACTGCCGAGAAGGGGAAGCACTCTGTAACAAGGAACGTGTCCAGTTTCAAGAAGATGGGCGAGGGTGAGCCTAGCCAAGAAGCGGCCTACTATCCAGAGGCACTTCCGAGCTTCTCTCCTTTTGTCTCTCCTGGTATGGGGAGTCCACCACCGGAGGTAGCAAGGCGGGCCAGCCAAAATGCGGAGGACGCTGCTGTGTCAACCTCTCCAGTCACCGCACCCGAGTTTTCTGAGAATATTCCGTCCAGCGCTCTGGCCGGTTCCAGCGCCCGGAGCCAGAAGTATGGTCTCCGGCTGAATCCTGCGCCAAGTCGGAAACTGAAAGACTTTGTATATTCGTCCCCGTGAACTGAGAGCATATGGGGGTCTGGAACCGAAAGAAAGCATGGATGTAGAGAGCCATCCGGGCCCTCTACTACAATGTAGAAGTTTCCACGCATCCACACACCCCTCAGGTAGGCTCGACCCGAGGGGATAAAATAAACGTCCGGAGACCGCTCTGGGTGTTTCGGCCATGAGAGTAAAAGTGAGTGTCTTGTGTACTTCTTAGCTCTGCTGCTGCCTAGCTTCACCAGGCCCCGCCGCGCTACACGAAAGTAAGCAAGAAACTGCGTGACACACCTAGTATGGGAACATTTGGAGAGAAATAAGCTCTGCGAATGTGTGTGTGTATGTGAAAACTGAGAGAATGGAGAGACAGAGAAGGAAAGAAAATGAAGGGTGCACGTTTGAGTGTGCGTGACAGAGAGAGAAAGCAATAATTAAAGAGAACTAGACATAGTGTGAGAGTGTGTGTGACAGAGAGAGAAAGCAATAGCGAAAGAGAAATAGAGATAGTGTGTGCAGTGGCGGCTGGTGACATTTGAAAGTGGTGAGGCGTAAAATGAAAGTGGTACTGCACCGTAGCGAGGGAGCGTAGCGAGTGAGCCCGAACCCCTTAAGGAGGGTTCGGGGGGAATTCCCCCCGAGAAAATTTTGAAAAAAGAGTGGACAAATGGTGCATTTTCATGCAAATTTGTGAAAGCAGGAAGGTTAATAAAGCAATTGTGAAAGTGCAGTTATTACATTAATAAAGTGGTGTCATATAACATAGGTAGCTGCTTATTCATCTTCATCATAACCACAGAGCTTCATAACAGACTTTGAAACACAATGCATTGCTGAGTACCTCACAGATGTATTTTAATAACAAACAAATAAACAGGACGCCAACTAGCAGCATTTAAATAGAGTGTTCACTTTTTGTAATGAAAATAAAGTGGTGTCATATAACATAGGTTGCTGCTTATTCATCTTCATCATAACCACAGAGCTTCATAACAGACTTTGAAACACAATGCATTGCTGACTACCTCACAGATGTATTTTAATATTAAACAAATAAACAGGACGCCAACTACCAGCATTTAAATAGAGTGTTCACTTTTTGTAATGAAAATCAGCACGTCTGTTTTTCATGGAAGCAAACTTCTCAATGACTTGAACATTGAAGTCTGGTATTCTTTTAACTAACTCACTCTCTATGGAAAGCATTGCTAAGGCATTCAGCCTGTCATGAATCATGGTATTTCTCAGGAATGTTTGAATTCTATTCAAAGCGGAAAAGGAACGTTCCGACTCTGCTGTTGTCATCGGTGTGGTGATGAGTATTTTTAATAAAGTCACTGTTTCTGTTAGTGTGTTTTGCATGTTAAGGTTCAGAATTAAAGCAAGCAAATTAATTGCATTAGAGGCCTGCCGGTATACATGCATTCCATACAGTACAGTTAGTTCTGTTCTCAGATCCTCTTTGTTGAGCATAGGGTAAGCATCCACAGCGGTATTCAGTGCTTGCTCAGGGAAGGAAATATCATATTTAGCAAACAGATCACTTTTTAGTAATGTGGCACTCACCAAATGCTTTTTAAAAGAAAAGCGTTCCTTTGCCTGCATAATTATAGTGTCACATATCTCTTTGGAAATTCGGACTAGACTGCTGATGTCTTTTCTGCAGTTAGAGAAAGTAGAATCATTTGGCAGTTTGCTGTCTAAATTGTCAACCTCTTCTCTGACTTTCGTTATGCTTGTGACAAAGTCGTTGATAGCTTTTTCCACATGGATAGTATCTATTTCACGTTTTTGTAACGTTTCATACAGTGCTTCAACTTTTAGCATTATTTGAAAAAACAAAAACATCAAAAACTGAAACTCCCTGTCTTGCAGTGTTCTAGCAAAGCCACGGGCCTCATTCCGGCTTTTGTAGTCAAAGTCTTGATTTGCTTCTATGGTGTCAAAACATTTCTCAAGATCAATCCTATATTGGTATATTAGGCGGATTGTACGGATGTGAAAATTCCAACGAGTTGTGCCTCCCTTTGGAATCCTTCTGTTAACAATGGTATGAAGTACCTCCGTTCTTTTGGGGGAGCGTGAGAAGAATGCTGCCATTCCTCCTACATCCAGGAAGAATATCTTTGCCTCAGAGATCTTTCCTACTGATTGTTGCATAATCAGATTTAGTTGGTGGGCATAACAGTGCACGTAATGGGCATTAGGGTACACATCTTTAATTTTTTGTTGTACTCCACCGGAGGTTCCACTCATTACTGCAGCACCATCGTAGCTTTGTGCAATCAGTTTTTGTTTTTGAGGCTGCTCTTGTAAAATGAAGTTTAGTTCCTGTAGAATAACTGAAGAAATGCTTTCTGCACAAGCGTCTTTTAAATGGGTGAATCCATAGAAGCGTTCCACAACTTTGTTGTCACTGTCTAGGTACCGAAAGACCAATACTGACTGTGTATTCGTGGCCACATCAGTGGTGTCATCAACCTGAATAGCCACAAAGTCTGTGTTTTTCAGCTGTTGTACAATAGTGCTTTTTACAATCTCTAGCATGCACTCAAGCAGTTCATTTTGTATGATTTTCGAGGTGCCCTTGAAGACTGTAGCAGTTGATAGATGTGCTTCGAATACATGGTCTATGCTTGCTATTAAGTCCACAAGCCCTAAGAATAAACCAGGATTTGCAGAGCCTTCCGATTCATCATGCCCTCGTAAAGCCAGTTCAAAATCACCACAGAAACAAATGCAGTCAATGATTTTTGATAGCATGTGTCTATTCCTATCAACTGCTTCATTGTGCTTCCGTATATTTGTTTGGTAGGCCTCGCTTATGTGGGCTTCAATCGGTTTATCTCCCAACATTCCCAGTCTTGTCAGATTTTCCATATGTGTTTTCGTGTGTGCATGCTTCTTTACTTTATCTGACAAATGTTTTAAGTCTTTCACTCCTTTTTTGGTCCAAGGAGTTTCACCACCAAACAGCAGGCAGGGGAAGCAGAACAGAGTATTTGTTGAAGGACATCCTGTAAGCCAATCAACTTTTTTGTACCAGGTGTTTGTGAAAGAACGTGTGTAAGGCTTCCCTCTGTCTAGGGAACGTTGTTGTAGGTTTAGGTCTGGCCGGTGAGGTCCTAATTGTTTTACAATTAGTTTGTCTTCACGTTTCAGTCCAAGGAACGGCTTTGCAAATAGATGCTCTACTGTATTCATGGTGTTACCAATGTTAGTGTTACCTGTCAATAATCAAAGTACAACGTATGAGGTTTGGTGCATGTATTTAGACGCCACCCACCATGTACACAACTTACATAGCCCTTGACTACTAGAATATAAAATATAGCAGCAGTTTCCTTACCTTAAACACTGGGGTTGTTGGCTGTGTTGTAGCGGAAAAGGAGGTTGGCGTCTCTTCTTCTTTGCTTGATTTGCCCAAAAATTAGTTCGGTAGCCTGAGGCTTTACCAAATGCTGAAAAGCAAATACAACAAAATGTAGTTGTCAACCAAACACACAGACTTTTAACAAAAGCATTCAAACTGTAAAATATGGGCAGGCATGCACAGTGGTGTAACGCAAAATGAGCCTCCCCTGTAGCACGTAGTTAGCGGTTGATCTATAAATTATAGAGGTAAAATCTTCTCCAGTGAAAATTAATCTTCCTTTGAAACAATAGATGCACTATGGAAAATATGCAACAAATACAAATTCAAAGGAAGACTGAAAACTGGTATTTTGTTGTTTTTGTCATTGCATCCAGATATATGATACAACAAGTAACATCATACTTACTCTTATGATCATGATATTACTCTTTTTGAATGCGATCATTAAAATTATTATCGTCTAACTTTTAAGTATACATTGCCAGTGACTATCCACAAGATACAGTACAAAAGGGGGTGGTGATGGACGGAAGGCATGGCTTGATTCCGGTCCAGGAAAGACATGGCTTGGCAGTTCGGGCTGGACTGTTTCCATTAGGCACAGGGTCAGACTGATTTGCATATGGCCATGTCTGAACTGGGGTGGCAGAGTGGGCTAAAGAACGATGATGGATTAAACCCAAATACGTTGACTGGGTGTGAGTGTTTGATTTGTTCAGATGCTCCGTCCAACACCACCCCCTTTTGTACCGCTTTGTTCGCCATAAGTTGGTTAGAGCCGCAGACCCTGATGCAGAGGTCTGGCCCTGGACCAGGGTTCAATTCCCCGCCTCGGCGGGTCTTGGGCTCAACAAATTCCACGGACCTGATAATTCTCGCCTCGGTGCCTATTCCAATTATGGAGTCCCACTCTGCAACTCTGGGCAATAGCTTGCTTAATCTCCACAACGGCCCCCACAACGCTAAGGATGCCTGGCCTCCACCTTGGGGGTGCCCAGGAGTGGACGCCTCACAGGGAAAGCCATGATGGGTTCCACAGCGGTATTCGTACAAGCGCCTTGAGACCCTTGCGGGTGAGTAGTGTGCTATACAAGTATCAATTTACATATAAGTTGGCAGGGTATGCTCAGACGTGAGTCCCTTGCTCACTTTGTCACTGGATTCAAGCAAGCCTGGCTGAAGATGGCTGAAATGCCAGAAACCGGTCCTAAGAAATACTAAAAGACAAAACTACAACATCTTAGATGATGGCTTACATCCCTGCCTGCGATGCACAACTCGTCACCATGCGGGAGGTTCCTCAGATAGCGCTGAGAGGCCATGTAAATGGCTGGCCGGGATGGCCCAGAGAGTTAAACACTCACCACTGAGAAATGTGGTGGCATGCAGGTCATATATTCGAATCTCTGCATGGCCAACTCATCCTTCTACCCTTTTGAGCTCAGTGAACTGATCAGGTGCAAGTTTAGCTACATAGATTAGAAGCAGAGGAGTTGTGGTAAGTGCTACATGATAAGTTATAACTTAATTTATTATAACAAAATTAACATAACCTAGAGTACATTAACAAAAATGCTTCATGTTTTCATAAAACTACCTACTATGCCCTTATTGCCACGCAGCTGAAACTGACCACACCAGACACCAAAAGCAAGCATTTCAGAGGAAAGTTACCTTAGCTCGAGTTGTTGTTAATTGTATTTGATTGTTTAAGCAGACCGCGAAACCAAATACAACCACAATGCACAGAAATCAGTGGGAGTCCAAGCAACTGTTTAATGCATGTGACCAAAATGGTCTATGAGAGCACACGCTCGGACATCTGTTAGCACTTGGGAGGGTAAAAGTGCCATTAAATTACACAGGGGGCAATGTGAAGTCAGCCTGTGAGACTTTCCAGTGTCAGACCTTCTCTGTCAAGACCCCTGACTTTGCGGCACATTTGCAAAAGGCTAGAAAAGGCAACATAACAAGACTTGCCACATATGGTTTAATGTTAAAAAAAAACTGAAAGATCACCCAGCCATACGTCACTTAGCAGGAAAGACTGCGGGAAGAAGGCTCGCAGCGACAGTTTAAATACTACCAGTACCTAACCAGACGATAATTTATGGCAGCAGCGCAGGGACAAACATCCGAGTATCGCCGAGTGCAAAGGGCTTGCGCAGACAGTGATAAATACGCCGATGGTTGGGCTGCAAGGAATTAAATGAAATATCTCTACACTTGCACAGAAACACTGGAAATTAATAAAACGATACAGATTTTCTGTCTAGCTTACCATACATAAATCAAAATGTCCCTTTCATCCCACAGGAGTCCACTTGATCTTTGTTGCTATAAAATGCATTTGACCTGACTAGTGACTACTAAATATTAAATGTATATCCAGTCCTTTATTTCTCTGGAAACTCCAGGTTGACTACTGTATTACCGCCTCGGGAGGGCATTGCTTTGAAAATTTTGATAGCAATGTGATAAATGTACAAATTCAACAGCATTATCTTTTCATGAAAAATATTGATGACATCCAAGAACAGCTGAAAAAGGAACGTTTTACAATCAAAGAGGTTACCGTCAATGTGCACTGTCTGCTGCTAAGACGAACCCCTCCATAATGTGCCTAAAGAAAATGAGGCCAGGTCACGTCATTTGCTCTGCCGTCCTAAGGCATTTGTGTGCAGAGATCCCACCCCCGTGAGTGACAGTGATGTTCAGCCAAATGAAACAAAAAATAAAAGAGGAGACCTGCACGTGCAGCTTTATTCAACACTAAGTGTATACTAAGATAAATACTTCCTTTAATGATAGACTGCATCTCCTTTAATTCATGGGCACGCTCTCATTATACAAAACACAAAACAGAGACATTAATATGATTGTATTTCGTTGGTTTCCATCATGAAGGCAGAGGTCTCAAGCAAAAAATGCGTTTTAAAAATGTCAGAGCGCGACACTGCTGATTTTGGCACAGTTTCACACTCTGACATTTTTGGGGAAATATGCCTCTGTATCTTTGCTTTTGATCCTATACAATGCTGTGCATCCTTTTTGGATGGATTTGTGCTATACAAAAAACAACACACTTATGTGACTAGTGACCCTTTTAAAAATAAGTCCTCTTCTTTAGTTCCTGTGAGTAGTTTGTATTTGTGATCGTTTACTAACGTAACGACTATCTCAAGGGTGACAGGACTTGGAACCAGCGGCGGTTTTACCATTTGGGCGGTGGGGCGTTGCCCCACTAATAATTATCGGGCAATTTATTCGAGCGGCGCGTTAATAAAAGTTTTACAAATTAACGCGCCGCTCGAATAAATTACCCGATAATTATTGCCCTGCGCCTGCGGCCGTGCGTGGTGTCAAGCTGAAGCTTCACTCGTCGTCATCATGTACTGTCTGAGTCTGACAGTGGGTGGCGCTGGACTGGAGAACACCGGCACAGTGCGCACTGCGCATGTGGTGTCTGCCCGACTGCCTTTGAGCAGCTAGCAAAGTAAATGGTTTGGGAAAAGCAAGCACTGCAGAGTACGGGGTTCGCTTTTGCAACGCACCCCAGTGCTTAAAAAATGAGCGGCGTTTTTTTCGTGCTCAGTCGAATCCTGATGCTGCTCTCTTTAGAGAGCAGTTCTCCTCTAAAGAGAGCAGCATCAGGATTGGCTACTGTGTACTGTACTCTGTAGTGTCCTCCCCTCCTGTAACAGTACAGACTTACTCTTCACGGTCTAGTGTCTCACCGCGGGGGTGGGACATCTAACACATGGTGGGGCAAGCAATGCCCAATCACTGTAGTGGCTTAGTGTTAAGCCATTCAGTGATTGGGCGTTTCTAGATGCTGGGCAAATCGGGCCGGCCCACGGCCAGTCGTGTCACTCAGACCCTCCTTCCCTTCTTCCTCCTTGTGGTGTCCTCGTGGTCGACTCGTGCGTCTGGTGACTGTCTGAGGCCTCTCACTTCACCTAGTCTAGTCGCCGTCGTCGAGTCTGTGGAGCGTTCAGAGACAGATCACAGATTCTAATCCTGGACCTGTGTGCACTGTGCAGGTATGGACCTGAAAAATAAAATAAAGTTAGACTTAAGTTGACGGTGTTTGGCCGCCTTGGCATGATACGGTGGGTTGGAGCCCCAGAGGTGGCCGCAGTAGGTTTTGTTGGAAGAACTGTCATTAGAGGCAAAAACAGTTGGCTTCCTTAGTTACTTTTGAGGCCCCGCCAGTTTGGCTGTGTCCTTAGGAGTGATCAATGTTAGTATTCGCTTGATCAAGATTATTACTTTGGAGTGAATCAATATTGACATGTATTTCAAATGCTTAGCATATCTGATATTTTCATGGGGCTAAAATATGCCTCTATTTTGAGTCGAGTGACTATTCTCTTTTTATGCGTGAAATCGTGTTGGCACAAAGGCAGTGTAATTGTGTCTCGAAAGTTTCGTATGAATTCTGAGTGCTTGAAATTTAAACAGCCGCTGCCGCGCCGCACGTAATTACCTAGAGAATATAACCCTTTTTAGGTCTCGCCTGTCGATGCGCATGCGCATCGAGCTTGCGATACTATGGGGGCTTAAACATTCTTTAACCAACTTGCAAGGAATCGTGGCGATTCCTTGCAGTGCCCGTGAAATTTAAGCTCAATGCGCATGCGCATTGAGCCTAAAAGCGCGTGCACATGCCCCCAGCCGCCTGCCTTGCCCACTCTCTCTCTCACAGCCTCCCCCAGCTCCGCCCCCTCACTTCTTGGTTGCACGGCCGCTAGGCCGTACCTCCCCTACTCTCCTCCCCCCTCCTCCTCCTAATCTCCTCCCCCCTCCTCCTCCTACTCTCCTCCCCTGCCTGCTGTGTCGCACCTCTCCCCGCTCCGCCCCTCCCCTGCCTGCCGTGTCGCATTTCTCCTCCCCCCTCCCCACAGCAATGCCCTCCGTCTTGGCTCGCTGTTTTTTTTTTTTTTACATGAAATCATAACTTTGTGGTACCTGGAGATTCCTTTTCTCTTTGACTACAAGGGCCTGAATGCGGTGGCGAAATAACGGGATTAAGTGAGTTGCACATACATATTGGACGGTTGTGCACCGTTTCTAAAGCGAACTGAAGACCCGGGATCACAACGTCGGCAACTGCAATTTCTTCACCCTTCCCTGCCTGCACCCTCGTCTTTGTTGTTTTTTTTGTGGGGGATGATGGGCGAGTGTGGGTGGTGGTAGGAAGCCCTCAGACTGCTCGTTCATAAGATCGCTTCCGCTCCTAAGCATCAAGCAATGCAGCGACACATCTGCTGCTTTCTGAAACAAACTAGATTTCAATTTTACCTGCGAGCGACGCCCTAAACGGACAAACATAAAAAGCTAATAATTAATATTTAAACATAAAGGTAACCTTTAAAAAAAATATATGTGAATAAAGCTGGAGACTTATTTTGTGCCGTTAAAATATTAGCTATGTCCCCCGCTCTGTTTATCAGTAAAGTGTTGATCGATTTTGAGCGTGCATGAACAATTAAGTTGACATTTCCTGTAATTATTGTATTTTTTTCTGTATGCGAAAAGCGTTCTTGTACTGACAGCAATAACAACTCAATCCTCGGTCCCTTCGCTGCTTAGTGCTTCTCTGCCCATTCTGGAGCTTCTCGGTGGTTACAGGGTGGTCTGTAAGGCATATATAGTTATTTTGTGCCATCCCTCTACAGTTCGAGGAGATAGACCACATTCTTTGCCTCCGGCCACCGCCCATCGGATGCAGACACGTTTCTGTTAGTTCTCAGATCCAGTACATTCTGGGGGTGGCAGTCATTCATGGACCCAGCTGCGTGTTTCTGTGCTCTTTTACTATACAATACCTCTGTGGCAAAAGCACGTTTTTTTTCCTTCCCAAAATGCCCCCCCCCCCCTCCAATACGTTGTACAGTCCAGATCAGCCATGGGTAAAAGCTTAAGTCTGAAGATGTTTAGCACTTCTCCCCACGGTCTCCTAGCTGAAAGTCTGTGCCAATAAGCGGGAACCAAGCCCCCCCTTTTACTGAAAATACTTGCGCTACTTCTTTGTAGTCACTTTCATTGTTCAATTCATTTTTGTTGTTAAAACTCTTGCACTTGTTTTAACTGTGCTGCTGTTGATCTGAGAGGCATCCGATTTGTATTCCGGTTTCACCAATTCACTCCCCTTTCAATCACGTTCCACTACTTTTTCGTTGGCCTCAGGCTGGCATTTAGCCCAGTAACTTCCAGGTCTGATTTTACATGCCAAATATATTCAAGGCTCGTATCGTGCACAGACTCTCTGAGGCAAACCCGGCTATTCAAGGCTCGGCTCTGGCTCTTTTAACTTGTCGACTCGGTCAGATCTGATGTTATACCATTTGCACCCCCACCTGACCCCTCCCACTACCACCCCCCACTTTACCTCGGAATCCAGTGTGGCATGCTCTCAGAGGTAGAACCCCCCCCTGCAGCCCTCTGCCCCCAGCGATCTGCATGCCCAGCGGCAGCCGGCAGTCCTCTGCCCGCACCCCAGCGGTGTGCACAATCAGTGCAGCCCGCAGCCCTCTGCACCCCTCCTCCTAGTGGTGTACACGCTCACTGCAACCCGGAAGCATCTGCCCCCCTCCCACCCAGGTGTGCACGCTCAGTGGCAGCCCGCAGACTCACCCCCCACCCCCAGCATGCGCATTGAGCGACACACACGCATGCACTTGCAAACAGACTCACATGCATGCACTCACATACACACACCCACATGCACACTCAGACACACACACACACATGCACTCACACTCACATGAATACTCCCACTCAGGCACACAACTAGCGGCAGGCTGAAACACAAAGTAAATAATAAATAAATAAACAACATGTAATCTTTATGACATGGATTACACTGCCACTGACAAAGGTAAACAAAAGTTAGCTCAGGATCTGCAACACTGCATGTTCTTCTCTTCGCTCAAGTTTGACTTGCAACTGTGGGGAGGGGGCAGTGTATTCGCCAGAGCACTTCCACCTCATAATCTGGAAGCATAAATCACCCCGCCCTCCCTCTCCCCATTGTTCGGCTCCCATTTCCTGTAAAGTTCAATTCACAGTTTCTGTATTTTGTGGTCGCCTTTACATAGTGCATTACAAAGTGAGTTACAGCCCTCAGTTCACGACAGGCAAAACTGTTTCAAGCTGTTTTCAAACTTTCAAGCTTTATTACAAATCACAAAAAAGATGTTAATATTTCACTTCTGTTCTTGGATTTTCGTCACAATAAAAAACACTGAATATAATCTTCACAAAAGTTATTTACAAAAGTTTAAGCTATTGCCATTACAAATTAAATAAATTGTTTAACAATTAATTTAACAAAAAAAATAAAAGCCATTGTTATTTGTAATATTAATACATCTAAGTCACGCAAAAAAAAACATGTTGCATTACAAATGCTATAGGTGTCACATTTGCGAAAGTTATAACTATTGGCATTGTGAATGCCAGAGCTATTAATTTAGCTATTTTAACAAACACATAAATAAATAAAAAGTGTCATTTACAATATCAATAGCTCAAACTTTCCTAATGCGAGACCTATTGCATTTCCAATGCTTGTTATAGTTAGTCATAATTCAACCATGGATATTTTAATGCCTATCACAGTCACGCGCTACTCTTTTGTTATTTAGTAAGACAAAAAAAAATGCGTGCTTGTTGCTATCCCACACCACAGTTGTGAGTCATCTGAAATTATTAAAAATGAGCGCGCTTTGTTGTATTTGGCGTTGTCTGCCCATTTGTAATGTCAATTCACGAAGATCATGACAGAAATAGGATTGGCATCCGGTACCCTTTAACCTCACCCTATGATCTTACAGGAAGTGACGTTGTGTGTGTGTGGAGAGAGAGAGAGAGAGAGAGAGAGAGAGAGAGAGAGAGAGAGAGAGAGAAGGGGGCAGAGGCTATGCAGCATATATTAATGGACAGACCAGATCCGCAGTTGGCACTTTATCCAAGATCAGAAAGTATGGCAAATGAAACCTGCGTCGTGAACTCAAGCCGCCATATTTAAATAAGCATTTGCAATGCAATAGCTCTCGCTTTCACACGAGTTTGAGCTATTGACATAGCAAATAACAATGCCTTTTAGTTTTCTTTTCGTTTTAAAACCATAAATAAGAGGCATTCTTATTTACAATGCTAATAGCTTAAACTCGAGTAAATGCGATACCTATTACATTGCAAATGCGTGTTCTTTCAGTGATCAGGCCTAATTGTGTTCCCAGTCCGACCCCGGAACAAAGCCCATGGAAATTTCTTGTGTCATAACCAGTGAACTAATGCTGTTGTGCCCTACTGCAGAATGAGGCCAGGTGCACCTGATGCTCCTTGTGTCACAGAAGTTCATAGACTTGAGGCTGATTTAGACCCCTTACGGGTCTGTGTCCTTCCCTGGGCATTGCATGCGTCACAAATACTTCATGAGCCGCCGGCCTAGCGCTTGGTATTAAAAAAACAGCTATAATTGTGGTGCAGTGGGCCCTTTACCGCCTGAGCCTGGTGCCACTGCACTTGCTTTACTGACGGTTTAAAGACGTTACGAGGATAATTCAGATGCAGATGTAGGGTACCTGGTTGTGTTGTTCATTATATTGGTTTAATGCATGAATAATCTGGGTGTGGTGCAAGCACCGTTTCGTGAGGGACGGGTTATAATGCATTCTGGGATGTGTGCTTTGTTCTGAGGAATGAAAGGAGGAAGGAGAATGAGCGCGTTATACAAACAGCCTGCAGTTTAGTTTTGTTAACAGCTTCAGTACAGATACATGTGACCCACCACCTGAGGGAAGTTAGGAGGGCTGATAATCCTTGAACAGGCTTTGAACGCTAGATGCAGTTTCTCATTGAAAGGAAAAGCGTGCCTTAGCACGCAATGAAATATGAATACGTTATGGAACTCAGCATGATGTTTTATAAAGAAATGGGCATTTTGCAAGTTAGGTTTTCTAATAATGGACGCATAACAACATATCTCACCCGAAGCGTGTTTACAAGCTAAACTGTTTAAAGAGAAATGAATAGGTGATGAAAAGCGCTGGCTTACCAGACGAGGATTTACTAGGGTGACCAACTGGCATTGGTGGAAATTCAGGACAGTGAGTGTAAAAATTCAGGACAAAGGGTCAAAATTCAGGACACAAATTCAGGACAGGAGGTCAAAATTCAGGACAAAACTTCAGGACAATTGGATAAGTTTTACAGACATATCAGAGGTCGCGCAATAGTATATAAGTAACCCCAGCCATAGCCAAACATATTCAACCATTTGCAAACCTATCCATCATGTATCTCTTTCCATCTATCCTTTCACTCATCCATCCCTTCATCCATCCTTTATCCATCCTTTATCCATCCATCCACCCTTTCACCCTAGCCATCTGTACACTCATCCATCCACTCTTCTACCCATCCATCCATCCATTCACTCATCCATCCACTCATTTACCCTTTCACCCATCCAGCCATCCTATCTCTTACTCATCCATCCACCCAGTCACTCATCCTTCCACCCATCCACCCATTCAGTCATCCATCATCCTCCCTTTCTGTCTCCATCGTCCCTTTCACTTAGCAATCCTTCCTTCCATCAATCCACCCACCCATCCATCTACTCATCCACTCATCAATCCATCCATTGACCCTATCACTCATCCATCCTTTCTCTCATCCATTTATCCTTACACTCCTTCACTCATCTATTCATGCTTTAGTCCATCTACCCTCCCTTTCACTCACTCATCCATCCTTACATCCACCCTTTCACTCATCTGTCCATGCATTCACCCTTGCACTTATCAATTAATCAATCCATCCATCATTTCACTCACCCATCCACCCACCCACTCACTCATCCACCTTTTCACTCATCCATCCTTTCACTCATCCATCCACCCTTTTACCCATCCAGCTACCCTTCCACTTATACATCCAGCTATTTACCTTTTCTCCCTTCCATCCTTCCACCACTCACTCATCAATCCATCCATCCTCTTTCATTATTCATCTATTCAATCTTTCATTCATCCAATCATCCTTTCACTAATTCATCCAGCCATCCACCCATCCCTTCACTTACTCACTCGCCCACCTTTTCATATAAATTTTGAGCTGAGCCTTTTTGAGCTGCAGGAGCCATTCCTGGACTGGGACAGAAGCCACCCAGGGCAGAGACAGTATCCACCACAGGTCAGTAGCGGTCGGCAGTAGGAGTTACTGCAGGGCAGTGACGTGGGCAGGGGGAGGGGCAGGGTGGGGGGTAGTAATGTATGGATTACGGAGTTTTACAGGTAAGTAAGCATTTAAATAAATAAAACGAATTTTGTTGCGCACACTGCATCACATTTGGTGATGCATTGCGCGCAACGAAATTCGTTTTATTTATTTAAATGTTTACTTACCTGTAAAACTCCGTAATCCATACATTACTACCCCCCACCATGCCCCTCCCCCTGCCCACGTCACCGCCCTGCAGTAACTCCTACTGCCGACCGCTACTGCCACAGGTGGGGGGGGGGGCGGGGAGAGGGGTAGGGACAGGAGCCATCACAGGAGGGTGGGGGGGGGGGCAGGAGGGGGTACAGGATCCACCAGGGTGGGCACAGGGGTGGGCATGCGATATTCTAGTATCATCTTGGTCTCTTCCAGGGTGGGGTAGGGCTCCTCGCCCCCTCCTGGACAAGACAACGAGGTCAGTCTCTCTTTCCAAAATGTTAGTTTTGCCATCCCCCACTGTGATGTACAGTACTTACAGGAGATTCTCCAAGAGAACTGATTTAACTGATTGTCCTCCTTACTTTGTTAATCAGTGTGGGTGCGATTGTGCCATTTCTTTATTTTATTACATTAAAGACTTCATGTTTGAAGAATCAAGGTTTGTTTACAATTTAGTGACAGTAATCAAGCTCTGTGCTGTGAAGAGAACCACGTGCTGCCTCGGTGTAATCCAGACCAGTTGTAGGATGTTTGGGGCCCTGGGCAGAAAGGGAATGTCTCACACAAATTGCAGAGACATGACGCATTCAGGGCTGTTTGCATCTGAATAGATGCCCCTGCTCCTGAAGCTGCAGCCCCTCCCTCTCAGTCACCTTCAAGCACCTCTTAACAGCTCATCGAGGGCTGGAGGTGTGAGGGGTGGGGGCGGCAGCTTCAAGAGCAGGGGCATTTATTCAGATGCAAACAGCCCTGAATGTGTCATCTCAAGTCAAGAAGGGAAGCTGTGCCGGCTTTAGGGAGGTGCGACCGTGGCTGGTTAAAATTACGGACAAATGGTGTCCGTTAAAGAATCCTTCACGGACAACGGACAGATGGCCGAAATTACGGACTGTCCGTGAAATTTACGGACGGTTGGTCACCCTAGGATTTACTGACTATACATGACATTTGGATAATTGTATGGGTGTTTTGGAAAAAGGATCATTGTCCATAATATTGGATTGTGAAGTGCCATCGACTTGTAGTGTTTTTAATATATATTTGAAATGTTGCTTCAAATGTTTACTGAAGAAATAATTGTAGAGAAAACTGAAGCAATTTGGTTGTCAGTTGCATGGAGAGTGTAATGATAATGCTGATAGCATCATGTAAAATTATTTCTTTTGTATTTTTGATGCCCCTGATGAAGGGATTTTTTTAATCCCGAAATGCATTGGGGTATTTTTAATAAAATCGTGACATGAGACACTCAATGGTGCTCCTGTGCTTGTGTGAATATCGTCGCAAAATACTGGAAAGAGTAAAACAAATTAAATAAACACTGAAACAAAGAAGGATTAAAAGGAAAGGTGGAAAATATGGATAAACAGAGGATTAAACTATTTGAATTTAATTCATTTGATTCATTCGGATATGTGGCTGTGAAGCTTGGGGAATCTGAGTAGGTTCCCTCGTGTTTTCCCAAATAATTGTGCCAGGCGGTCTCTTTAGTAGACTCCCGTCTCCCCCAGCCTGTGCTCTCTCCGTAAATGAATGGCTGCTTCTGTGCCTCATAAATTGCTCAGTACCGGTGCCTTTAAACAAGACATCAGTCATGCTCTTCTGTGATCCAACTAGGGTGACCAATCGTCTGTAAATTTCACGGACCGTCCGTAATTTGGATCTCACGTCAGTTTTCCGTGAGAATCCCTTTCACGGACGCCCTTTGTCCGTAATTTTGGGCATTGGCTTGTGGAACATCACTGCTCCCCTGCCAGAACCCTCAGCTCTGATGGGGCGCCTCGCACTTCTCTGAGCACACACATAGCCGCACCCGAGTAATTCACAGGTCTTTAAAAGACCAATTACGCGTTAACGAGGCTTTGTTGTTTTTTCCACCCCTTCATCTCCACACTCCCTGCCTATTGCTGAAAGAATTAGCCCCCCACCACGCTTCCAAAATTTGTAGTAGCCCTCACCGCCCCGAAAAATGTGGCGTTGCGCCTCTGATTGTGAGTGACAGGTAAGTCTTGGCTGCTTAGCTGTTGATGCTGTATTTGGATGTGTCCTCTGCGGGTGGTGTGAGGAGAAGAGTGACTGAACATTACTGACACGAATAGGCCTGCGAGTGGCAGTGCTGGGAAGAGCAGGCCCGCAGGGCATGGCCTTCAAGAACAGTGCTCCCAGTAAGTATGGGCGGAAAATCCGTTACGCTCGCGGATTTTGCGGATTTTTGGGAAATTCGCAATCCGCGAGATTTGCGAATTTCCCGCAAAATCCGCAAATTCGCACGCAGCGGATTTTTTTTGCGGCTCGCGTCGTTGGTGATACAATTTTTGCGGCGCGCGGCGTTTATCATCGTTTGCCGAGTTGTTTTTCTTGATATTTTGCGAGTGCTGCGCCATTTTGGATCTTGCTGTGTGATCCCGCGGGAATTTGGCGAGCGCGATTACGATATCGCGGCTTGCCAACTTGCACAGCGAGAGTTTGTCAACGCGAGTATGGCGAGATCACGTCTCGCGGTACTTCGCAATTGCGAGATTCGAGATGCGGCGAGCAGCAACAATCTCGCACAAGCGAAAATATAAAATTTGCAATTCTGCACAAGAAATCCACCAGCAAGCAGCATAAACCTTCTTGAAATGATGATTTTTATCTGAATAACTCCTTAGGTTGACATTTGCCTGCACTTTTTTAGCGAGGAGTTCATTTTGGGGAGGGGGGGAGGGGGGTGGGAGGAAGGAAGTGCCCCACAGTCTTCAACTTCCTGTTCCTGTCCAGCAGGCTCCTCCCAGTGCTTTGTCCATCTCCTGGTCACTTTTCATTTGGATCTGGAGCTGGAAGGATTACTTTTTGTGGATGCTGCTGGATATTTGGATTTGAGGCCTTTTTGACTTTCCTTGGATCACTGTTGGATTAGAAATTTTACAAGTAAGTTTGTTTGGGGCATTACAGTTGCTGCAACTAAAATTTTGGAATTTTCGATTTTTGGGCTGTTTTGGGGCCTTTTGCCCAGGGGTACTCAGTGGTGGGGGGACTGAGTCTTTCTGTGGGTTGTCTTGAACTTAACCATCATGGAGGGCATGGATGGATTGGGATTGTGCTGATTTTTCAGTGATTTTCGTTTTTTGGGGCTGTACTTGTGGCCTTTTCACCAGGGGTATTTGAGTCTAGCATGGGCCTAGTCTTTCTGTGGGCTGTCTTGAACTTAAACATCATGGAGGGCATGGATGGAATGGGATTGTGCTGATTTTTCAGTGATTTTCGTTTTTTGGGGCTGTACTTGTGGCCTTTTCACCAGGGGTATTTGAGTCTAGCATGGGCCTAGTCTTTCTGTGGGCTGTCTTGAAATTAAACATCATGGAGGGCATGGATGGAATGGG
Organism: Lissotriton vulgaris; assembly: GCF_964263255.1. Lineage (NCBI taxonomy): Eukaryota > Metazoa > Chordata > Amphibia > Caudata > Salamandridae > Lissotriton > Lissotriton vulgaris. The sequence goes on along the minus strand of NW_028247490.1, from coordinate 473,692 downwards.
ATTGTGCTGATTTTGCAGTGTTTTTCGATTTTTGGGGGTGTTCATGGGGAGGGACAGGCCATGTGGCTGGTGGCCATTTTGAGTGCTTCTACAGGCACTGGCCATGTGCTGGGAGGCAAGTGGCCATTTTGAATGCAGGCTTTGTTGTTAGGCCTGCAACCATTTTGCCTACTTTTCAACCTTTATGCCCAGGGGTAGTGAGTCTTGCATGGGCCTAGTCTTTCTGTGGGTTGTCTTGAATTTAAACATCATGGAGGGCATGGATGGATTGGGATTGTGCTGATTTTTCAGTGATTTTTGTTTTTTGGGGCTGTACTTGTGGCCTTTTCACCAGGGGTATTTGAGTCTAGCATGGGCCTAGTCTTTCTGTGGGCTGTCTTGAACTTAAACATCATGGAGGGCATGGATGGAATGGGATTGTGCTGATTTTTCAGTGATTTTCGTTTTTTGGGGCTGTACTTGTGGCCTTTTCACGAGGGGTATTTGAGTCTAGCATGGGCCTAGTCTTTCTGTGGGCTGTCTTGAACTTAAACATCATGGAGGGCATGGATGGAATGGGATTGTGCTGATTTTGCAGTGTTTTTCGATTTTTGGGGGTGTTCATGGGGAGGGACAGGCCATGTGGCTGGTGGCCATTTTGAGTGCTGCTACAGGCACTGGCCATGTGCTGGGAGGCAAGTGGCCATTTTGAATGCAGGCTTTGTTGTTAGGCCTGCAACCATTTTGCCTACTTTTCTACCTTTATGCCCAGGGGTAGTGAGTCTTGCATGGGCCTAGTCTTTCTGTGGGTTGTCTTGAATTTTAACATCATGGAGGGCATGGATGGATTGGGATTGTGCTGATTTTTCAGTGATTTTCGTTTTTTGGGGCTGTACTTGTGGCCTTTTCACCAGGGGTATTTGAGTCTAGCATGGGCCTAGTCTTTCTGTGGGTTGTCTTGAATTTAAACATCATGGAGGGCATGGATGGATTGGGATTGTGCTGATTTTTCAGTGATTTTCGTTTTTTGGGGCTGTACTTGTGGCCTTTTCACCGGGGGTATTTGAGTCTAGCATGGGCCTAGTCTTTCTGTGGGCTGTCTTGAACTTAAACATCATGGAGGGCATGGATGGAATGGGATTGTGCTGATTTTGCAGTGTTTTTCGATTTTTGGGGGTGTTCATGGGGAGGGACAGGCCATGTGGCTGGGGGCCATTTTGAGTGCTGCTACAGGCACTGGCCATGTGCTGGGAGGCAAGTGGCCATTTTGAATGCAGGCATTGTTGTTAGGCCTGCAACCATTTTGCCTACTTTTCAACCTTTATGCCCAGGGGTAGTGAGTCTTGCATGGGCCTAGTCTTTCTGTGGGTTGTCTTGAATTTAAACATCATGGAGGGCATGGATGGATTGGGATTGTGCTGATTTTTCAGTGATTTTCGTTTTTTGGGGCTGTACTTGTGGCCTTTTCACCAGGGGTATTTGAGTCTAGCATGGGCCTAGTCTTTCTGTGGGTTGTCTTGAATTTAAACATCATGGAGGGCATGGATGGATTGGGATTGTGCTGATTTTTCAGTGATTTTTGTTTTTTGGGGCTGTACTTGTGGCCTTTTCACCAGGGGTATTTGAGTCTAGCATGGGCCTAGTCTTTCTGTGGGTTGTCTTGAATTTAAACATCATGGAGGGCATGGATGGATTGGGATTGTGCTGATTTTTCAGTGATTTTCGTTTTTTGGGGCTGTACTTGTGGCCTTTTCACCAGGGGTATTTGAGTCTAGCATGGGCCTAGTCTTTCTGTGGGTTGTCTTGAATTTAAACATCATGGAGGGCATGGATGGATTGGGATTGTGATGATTTTTCAGTGATTTTCGTTTTTTGGGGCTGTACTTGTGGCCTTTTCACCAGGGGTATTTGAGTCTAGCATGGGCCTAGTCTTTCTGTGGGCTGTCTTGAACTTAAACATCATGGACGGCATGGATGGAATGGGATTGTGCTGATTTTGCAGTGTTTTTCGATTTTTGGGGGTGTTCATGGGGAGGGACAGGCCATGTGGCTGGGGGCCATTTTGAGTGCTGCTACAGGCACTGGCCATGTGCTGGGAGGCAAGTGGCCATTTTAATGCAGGCATTGTTGTTAGGCCTGCAACCATTTTGCCTACTTTTCAACCTTTATGCCCAGGGGTAGTGAGTCTTGCATGGGCCTAGTCTTTCTGTGGGTTGTCATGAATTTAAACATCATGGAGGGCATGGATGGATTGGGATTGTGCTGATTTTTCAGTGATTTTCGTTTTTTGGGGCTGTACTTGTGGCCTTTTCACCAGGGGTATTTGAGTCTAGCATGGGCCTAGTCTTTCTGTGGGTTGTCTTGAATTTAAACATCATGGAGGGCATGGATGGATTGGGATTGTGCTGATTTTTCAGTGATTTTCGTTTTTTGGGGCTGTACTTGTGGCCTTTTCACCGGGGGTATTTGAGTCTAGCATGGGCCTAGTCTTTCTGTGGGCTGTCTTGAACTTAAACATCATGGAGGGCATGGATGGAATGGGATTGTGCTGATTTTGCAGTGTTTTTCGATTTTTGGGGGTGTTCATGGGGAGGGACAGGCCATGTGGCTGGGGGCCATTTTGAGTGCTGCTACAGGCACTGGCCATGTGCTGGGAGGCAAGTGGCCATTTTGAATGCAGGCATTGTTGTTAGGCCTGCAACCATTTTGCCTACTTTTCAACCTTTATGCCCAGGGGTAGTGAGTCTTGCATGGGCCTAGTCTTTCTGTGGGTTGTCTTGAATTTAAACATCATGGAGGGCATGGATGGATTGGGATTGTGCTGATTTTTCAGTGATTTTCGTTTTTTGGGGCTGTACTTGTGGCCTTTTCACCAGGGGTATTTGAGTCTAGCATGGGCCTAGTCTTTCTGTGGGTTGTCTTGAATTTAAACATCATGGAGGGCATGGATGGATTGGGATTGTGCTGATTTTTCAGTGATTTTTGTTTTTTGGGGCTGTACTTGTGGCCTTTTCACCAGGGGTATTTGAGTCTAGCATGGGCCTAGTCTTTCTGTGGGTTGTCTTGAATTTAAACATCATGGAGGGCATGGATGGATTGGGATTGTGCTGATTTTTCAGTGATTTTCGTTTTTTGGGGCTGTACTTGTGGCCTTTTCACCAGGGGTATTTGAGTCTAGCATGGGCCTAGTCTTTCTGTGGGTTGTCTTGAATTTAAACATCATGGAGGGCATGGATGGATTGGGATTGTGATGATTTTTCAGTGATTTTCGTTTTTTGGGGCTGTACTTGTGGCCTTTTCACCAGGGGTATTTGAGTCTAGCATGGGCCTAGTCTTTCTGTGGGCTGTCTTGAACTTAAACATCATGGACGGCATGGATGGAATGGGATTGTGCTGATTTTGCAGTGTTTTTCGATTTTTGGGGGTGTTCATGGGGAGGGACAGGCCATGTGGCTGGGGGCCATTTTGAGTGCTGCTACAGGCACTGGCCATGTGCTGGGAGGCAAGTGGCCATTTTAATGCAGGCATTGTTGTTAGGCCTGCAACCATTTTGCCTACTTTTCAACCTTTATGCCCAGGGGTAGTGAGTCTTGCATGGGCCTAGTCTTTCTGTGGGTTGTCATGAATTTAAACATCATGGAGGGCATGGATGGATTGGGATTGTGCTGATTTTTCAGTGATTTTCGTTTTTTGGGGCTGTACTTGTGGCCTTTTCACCAGGGGTATTTGAGTCTAGCATGGGCCTAGTCTTTCTGTGGGGTGTCTTGAACTTAAACATCATGGAGGGCATGGATGGAATGGGATTGTGCTGATTTTTCTGGTTTTTTTCCGATTTTATTGTGGTGTATAACTGAACTGATGTTCCTCTGTCTTCCATTGTTTTTAGGTGCACAAGACTCAAGAGAACCACCAGTGCCAGGAAGAAGTCCTGCAGCGGTGTGTGTGTGCAGCATAACATCACGCGACGTCACGTCTGGCCTCAGACAACTCTACAATTCGTGCAACTGCGGCCTGCTGTCTGAGCTGCTCTGAAGAAGATGGCCCCAAAAAAAGTTCTCCGTAGCTCCTCTAGCAAGAAAGTTGCTAGTAAGGAGCAGAAGAAGCAAGTTACCAAGGAGGCTGGTGTGCCAACCGCCACGTTTTTTTGGAGAGAAAAAAAAAGTACGCCTGCAGCAGCAGCAGGATCTGCTGGGGACCAAGCTGGGAGCAGCACCCCTGCTCCATTGGGTTAGTGCCTCCACCACCACGCCAACTTAAGTCAAAGCCCTTGAGTGCTTCAGAGGCAGTCAGTGTACTTCTCCAATCACCATCGACCAGTGATGTTGGCTCATCGCAAGAAAGTAGCAGCAATGTCCCTGAATCAACACAGGTTGTTGTAACTCATCTGACAAGTGTTGAACAACCACAGCCGCAACAACAACACCATGTGCAAGTACACGCCCAAGTACATGTGGAAGGAGAGGCAGCAAAAGGAGATGCGCAAGCAGAGGTGCATGGAGGGTCACAAGTGCCCACAATAGTTGTTCCTCCCGAGGTAGGGTCACATCAGGAAATCGACAATGAAGCCGAGGTATCATTGGAAGCCACTCCTCCTGATGATCATTCATTGTCTTCCACATCCCTAGCAAGGAAAAGATCAAGGGGGGTGTCTACATCTTCTTCAAGCCCACCTCCTTCTGATGATACGGATCAAGCTTGGGAACCACCACTGCGGTCTAAGAGTGAGGCACACCATGATCTGACAAAGGTACCTAAGCGTAAAAGGAAGGTCGTCGAAAAACTCATAGCTATGGAGTGTGATGAGGCTCAACAAGAAGTGACAGATACTGCTGGTGATGAAGCCTCTCACGATGACGACAAGCCAGTCATCACAAAGGTCACTGCAGCCCCAGCGGGCATGCAGCAAAGAGACATTTTGACCCTATCCCGAGAAGCTGCTGAGCATGATGATGATGTCGACGAGGAGGCAATGGAAATGGAAACACAACAATCATTAGATTTGGAGTTAACTAGTACACCAACACCTACCGCTTCCATATTTCTTCCTCGCAAGAAGGTACCCACCTCCACCTCAATTCGTGGTGGTGAAAGTGCAAAACGTACTGAAGTTCGGCAATCCACATCCTCCACTTCATCTGGCATTAGCAGCAGGACCACCACCACCAGTATCGCCGCCTCCTCCGGCCCCCAAAGACATTTCAAGTCTCCAGTTTGGGACTTCTTTAGTGTTTGCCCAAAAATGGAAAACGTAGCCATTTGTAGCATTTGTAAGCTTCGAGTTAGTCGTGGTAAGCTTGGTTCTAACTATGGTACCGGAGGCCAGAGAGGTCATCTTAAGAGAGCGCACCCTGTCCAATGGTTTCCGCACCTAGAGGCGTTCAAGGAAGCCGGAATTGCACGTAATGAAAACGTTGATTTTTCATCTGATGATGACGAGGAGGAAGAAGACGATTCAAACACTTCACTTACACCCAGTACCCCTGTCAGCAGCACACCCCATGTGAGGCACACTAAGAGTGTGGGAGAGAGTGAGACATCAATGCGGAAAAGTTCATCAGCGAGCGTAACTGGGTCGAAGATATCATCATCATCCCGTAAATCCTTGGTCCAGGGCAACATTAAAAAGATGTTGTTTACAGAAGCGCAATATGAACGCAACCACCCACTGACGCGTCTGTATAACACTAAGCTGGCTAAAATGCTAGCTCTGGACCTTCTCCCTTTTTCTTTTGTAGAAGGGGTTGGTTTTCTAGAATTAGTGGCAGCGCTCTGCCCTAAATGGAAGGTTCCTAGCCGGTTCTATTTTGCCCGAGTTGCGGTTCCAGCACTACATGAAGATGTTCTGAAGGTGATTGGGGCAGCTTTGCAGAAGAGTGCTGTTCACACTATACATATGACAACAGACATGTGGACCAGTGGCGCAGGCGCTGATTACATGTGCATCACTGCACACTGGGTCTCTTTTTCAGGGGCTAAAGCAAAGCTAAACACAGGTGTTGACACAGACATTGTTTTTAAAGCTGCTCGGAAACATGCAACACTAGCCATGTTTGGTTTGGAGAAACGTCACACAGCAGAAAACATTTTGGATGTCTTTAACACAAAGGTCCTTAACTGGCTGTCCCCACTAAAACGCCAGGTTGGTTATGTTTCCACGGACAATGGCGCCAATATAGTTAAGGCCATGAGGGACGGTAACTATTTCAGAGTGCCGTGTTTGGCGCACTGTATAAACCTGGTTGTCCAAAAATTCTTGGGTAATAAAGGCAGTGCAGCGTACAGCATATTGGACACCTGCCGAAAAATGTGCAAGCATTTCAGCCATTCTTTTAAGGCCCGGAAGCAGCTGAGGAGCCTGCTATATCAACGTAAAATGCCAGTGAAAGCACTCATCCAGGAGGTGGTAACACGTTGGAACTCAACCTTCTACATGCTTGAGCGTCTGTATGAGCAGTATACGGAACTCGATCAATATTTCCTTACAGAGGGTACAGAGGAGCTGAGGATGGGTGCGGTGCAATGGAACATAGTTCAAAGCCTGACACGCATGCTTCGTCCTTTTGAGTTCTTCACGCGTGCAGTCAGCAAGGAGGACTGTAATTTGGGAAAAGCTATCCCATTGTTGTACATGCTGGAGGACCAACTGAAGGAGGTGTGTTCTGTGTTTGAAAAAGATGTAAAAAACCAAGACTCTTTTCTTCTGGCTGAGAATTTATTAGAGCTCCTACAAGGTGATGAACGTCTTAAAATGATCCACTCAGAACAGCATTACATTTGTGCTACTATTCTGGATCCACGCTACAAAAAGGCGAAGGCAGGCCAAGCATTCTTTCCTTTTGATGATGAACATGTTCCAAAGTACAAACATTGGCTAGCCTTGTCAGCCAAGAGGTTTGAAAGAGAACGGCTGGAAATTGAAGGAAATGGCAGTACATCAGCAGGCCATCCCCAGTCAAAACAATCCACTTCTGCACCTGTGGCTGTGGCACAAGTGACCTCTCAGCCGTTAAAGACACCAGCAACCGGATCATCTGCACCAGACACAACAGAAACATTGGAGGCTGAAGAGGATTGGCTAGCTCTGCGTGGGTTTGGTTCTCAAAAGGTCAGAGGCACAGCAAGAGCTAAGCAAACTGGAGGAACTTTGGATGAGGACCTTGAGTCGATGGTGAAGGACTATCTGAATGACTCAACAGAGGTCTATGTTAATTCTGACCCATTGGCGTATTGGCATGGGAAAAAAGAATTGTGGCCACAGCTCACCAACCTGGCTTTAAACTACTTGTCTTGCCCACTCGCAAGCGTGTCTTCTGAACGGGTTTTCAGTGCTGCTGGTGGCATTGTAACTCCCAAACGGAGGCGCCTCTCGCCCAAAAATGTGGAGAGGTTAACAATGATCAAGATGACTCAGCACCTCATACCACCAGATTTCAGAGTACGAGAAAGCGCGCCGGATGAAGACGAGGTGGCCAGCAACATAGATGAGGGAATTTCTACTCTGTCAGGTGACACTGAGCTCACCCGGCCTGAATTCGCAGAGTATGATGACGAAGCCTTATTCTCATTCCTGGACCTTGATACCGAGCCCTGAAAATGAGACAACGAATCAATAACTTTCTTTTTCGTCCTTATTCACTTTTATTCCTGTGTGTCTGTCTTTCTTTGTTGTGCACAGTTAATATATTTCAAACTTTAATCAGATAATCACAAAAACAAGCCCATCAGCAGAACTGTCTTCACTGGTTTGCTAATTGATTTGAAGTTGCAGCAGTCTGCATTCCTCAGGTTCACAAGTTCAGAAGAACATGCTCCTCTATCCTCCTCATCCAGACTCCTATTTCCATCAAACCAGAGGGCTGGTTTACGCCCAATGAAGAAAGACTCAGCACTTGTGGGGGTGTTGTTCTACCTCTTTGCAGGTGAGTTGACAGCTCTGGGACCATTGTTGGGAAGCTCTAATACCGGATAAAAGTGGTTTGGACCAAATCCCAGGCGCAAATTTTTTAGTGTTTTTGCTGACTTGCTTGCCTTTGAGGTGCTCTTAGGGGGTGTTCCGTCTGTTTGTGGGTGAGTTTTGGGATCTGGGAGCACTGCTGGGACACTCTAATCTTGATTGCATTTGCTTTTCAGGAAATCCGTGGTGGCAATCCCGACTTATGGCCTAGCTACGCAGCGCGTTTGGACCGAAGGCCGAGAAATATTGCAAGTATGAGATTTTGCTTTTGGCCTGTTTGGGGGTGTTATGCTTCTTGGCGGGTGGGTTGGCGGGTCTTGGGGCATTCATGGGAAGGTCTAATACCGGGTAGAAGTGGTTGGGACAAAATCCAGGCCGATTTTTTTTTTTGGCTATTTCTGACATTTTGCTCAATGTAGCGTTTTCGGGGGCCTGTTTGGGGGGCTTCCTGGTGTTTGTGGGTGGGTTTCGGGGTCTGGGCGCACTGCTGGCTATATATACTTTACTTTGCAAGAGGTTTGAAGCAAATCCATGGTGGCAGAGGGGAGTTAGGGCCTAGCTGCAGAGCGCGCGCGGAGTGATTTGGAAAATTTGGGAAAAACTGACAAAGTCCCCATTTTTGTACTTTTGCTCTTTGGCTGTTTGGGGGTCTTCTACTCGTTTTCTCCTGGGTTGACGGCTCTGGGGCCATTGCTGGGAAGCTCTAATACCGGATAAAAGTGGTTTGGACCAAATCCCAGGCGGAATTTTTTTTGTGTTTTTGATGACTTGCTTGCCTTTGAGGTGCTCTTAGGGGGGGTTCCGTCTGTTTGTGGGTGAGTTTCGGGGTCTGGGAGCACTGCTGGGACACTCTAATCTTGATTGCATTTGCTTTTCAGGAAATCCGTGGTGGCAACCCTGACTTATGGCCAAGCTACGCAGCGCGTTTGGACCGAAGGCCGAGAAATATTGCAAGTATGAGATTTTGCTTTTGGCCTGTTTGGGGGTGTTATGCTTCTTGGCGGGTGGGTTGGCGGGTCTTGTGGCATTCCTGGGAAGGTCTAATACCGGGTAGAAGTGGTTGGGACAAAATCCAGGCCGATTTTTTTTTGGCTATTTCTGACATTTTGCTCAATGTATCGTTTTCGGGGGCCTGTTTGGGGGGCTTCCTGGTGTTTGTGGGTGGGTTTCGGGGTCTGGGCGCACTGCTGGCTATATATACTTTACTTTGCAAGAGGTTTGAAGCAAATCCATGGTGGCAGAGGGGAGTTAGGGCCGAGCTGCAGAGCGCGCGCGGAGTGATTTGGGAAATTTGGGAAAAACTGACTAAGTCCCCATTTTTGTACTTTTGCTCTTTGGCTGTTTGGGGGGTCTTCTACTCGTTTTCTCCTGGGTTGACGGCTCTGGGGCCATTGCTGGAAAGCTCTAATACCGGATAAAAGTGGTTTGGACCAAATCCCAGGCGGAAATATTTTGTGTTTTTGATGACTTGCTTGCCTTTGAGGTGCTTTTAGGGGGGGTTCCGTCTGTTTGTGGGTGAGTTTCGGGGTCTGGGAGCACTGCTGGGACACTCTAATCTTGATTGCATTTGCTTTTCAGGAAATCCGTGGTGGCAACCCCGACTTATGGCCAAGCTACGCAGCGCGTTTGGACCGAAGGCCGAGAAATATTGCAAGTATGAAATTTTGCTTTTGGCCTGTTTGGGGGTGTTATGCTTCTTGGCGGGTGGGTTGGCGGGTCTTGGGGCATTCCTGGGAAGGTCTAATACCGGGTAGAAGTGGTTGGGACAAAATCCTCGCGGAAAAGCCTTTTGGCACTTTTTGTAACTTAGGGTTCGTTAGGGTTAGCCCTAGCAGCAGGATTGCATGTGTTTCGGGGTGTTCTAGATTTTTGCAACTGAGTTCTGGGGTCTTAGAGCACTCGTGAGAATGTGTAATTTTGGTTGCAAGTCATTTGAAGAAAATCCATGGTGGGAAAGGGGGGATTTGGCATAGTTAAAGAAAGCCTTTGCCACTATTCTTAACTTAGGGTTTGTTAGGGTTAGCAGTATTTCTATTGCATGTGTTTGAGTGGGGGGTATTTCGAGTCTTGGAGCGATGCTGGCTATGGATACTTTTGCTTGGTTGCTTGCAAGTGGTTTGAATGCAATCCACGGTGGGTAAGGGGTAATTAGTAAGGGGGTACTTCGGCCTACTTTTACTTTCAAAGTAAGTTTTGTCACCAGTTTTCTGCTAGGCCTCGTTTTTTGAGATTTGATTGGGGGTCTTCTACATTTTTGCGACTGGCTTTAGTAAGGGTCTGGGTGGGAGCACTGCTAGGAAGATCTAATTTTGTTCTAAAACACAGTTTACAGTACACCTAGCTTGAGGGGAAAGATCCGCTACATTTATTTGCCCCTACTTATTTATCCTTCAAAAGGTGACTCAGACAGAGTACGCACTTTCAAAAATATTGTACTGTCTACTAGGAAAATCAAATTGTGACTTTTTGCACTCCACAGCCTACATACCTTATATTTATTTTTCAGTGGTGTTGTAATATTATATCACTTCCTGTTTTTCGTTGAATAATTACAGGCCGGGTTTCAGTCTCTGCAATGGGGAAAAATGGATGGAGTCAGGCTTCACATTAGCGAGCCACAATTCAGCATCAGGCAGGCAGTGGACAGGGTGTCTTCTGGTGACCAACATCGATGGACGAAGCGTCGGCTGCAATGGAGGAGTGCCGCTAATAAGAGGATTTTTTTTCTGCAGGCAACTTACTTACCACTTCCAACAGGACAACTACAACAACATAGATACAGTATCCCTTGCCTTTTTCTCTGACTGTGACTGCATTTCTTGGATCTCTCTCTGCTTCTAAATTGATCCCTTAACACATCACTTAGTCCACTCCACTATCACATCTGCACCACACATAGTCATTTGTAAGTGCTCCTACGTAATTCGCAAGTCGCAGCACGCCCCAGCCCGTAGAGGACTGGGATGGCCCCAATGATGAAGCATATCACCAAGGGGCAACCCTGGTGAGTGAGGGGACACCTAGAAAAAAAGCAATTTCTCCTTTTCTATCTACTATACCTTCCAGACCAACCCCATTGAGTGTTGTTGTGAATGGATTTATAGTGACCAGCAAGGCTCTCAGGTATCTGGCTACAGAGACCTTATGTTGAATATAGTTATCAATAATTCCACACACGCCCTGTACTGTCGCATTCTTTCTTCCACAGTTGTCGAAAGTACTACTTACTTTTCACTGACATGCATGCAGTAGTGCATGCACTTTCAAAGATTGATGGATAGGTTTGTACCCAAAGAATTGTTTATGTTCAATTGTTTGTCTATGCTGTGCTTTTTTTACAGGGTGTCTTCTGGTGACCAAAATCGATGGACGAAGCGTCGGCTGCAATGGAGGAGTGCCGCTAATAAGAGGATTGTTTTTCTGCAGGCAACTTACTTACCACTTCCAACAGGACAACTACAACAACATAGATACAGTATCCCTTGCCTTTTTCTCTGACTGTGACTGCATTTCTTGGATCTCTCTCTGCTTCTAAATTGATCCCTTAACACATCACTTAGTCCACTCCACTATCACATCTGCACCACACATAGTCATTTGTAAGTGCTCCTACGTAATTCGCAAGTCGCAGCATGCCCCAGCCCGTAGAGGACTGGGATGGCCCCAATGATGAAGCATGTCACCAAGGGGCAACCCTGGTGAGTGAGGGGACACCTAGAAAAAAAGCAATTTCTCCTTTTCTATCTACTATACCTTCCAGACCAACCCCATTGAGTGTTGTTGTGAATGGATTTATAGTGACCAGCAAGGCTCTCAGGTATCTGGCTACAGAGACCTTATGTTGAATATAGTTATCAATAATTCCACACACGCCCTGTACTGTCGCATTCTTTCTTCCACAGTTGTCGAAAGTACTACTTACTTTTCACTGACATGCATGCAGTAGTGCATGCACTTTCAAAGATTGATGGATAGGTTTGTACCCAAAGATTTGTTTATGTTCACAATTGTTTGTCCATGCTGTGCTATTTTTTCTTGTCTCCCAAAACCTTTCCCAAAAACCCCCGTACCCATCCATTTTTCAAACCCTAACCCTCTTCCCCCGGGCTGTGTGGTTTTGATTGATGTGTGACTAAATTACAGCAATAAATCCACACACTTGCTGGGGAGGATAAGGTGATAGCAACAGGCTGGTGAAGAAATCCGAGGATATATTCTTACTCTGCTTGACAAAGACCCATGGCTAATGTCAAAGAACTTCAACCGAATTAGTTATACTTTAACATTTGTTAGGCTACAATGTGGCACTGTTCTAGTGTACTTCTGTCACCTGCTATATTCTCTATTGTACCGTTGTATTGCTCAGGAGGACAAACCAGATTTCATTTTCTTTTTTTTCATAGGCATGCAACTGCCACTGTGTCACACCACTAGTACCACCGCTATGAGGAAATTTTATCCGCCCAGGATTGCCAACCTTATTCGCTGTTTCCCGTGGAGCCAGCCCTGGGCCTAGCCCTACTTGCAAACAGAAATTACAGGTAAGATAGGCGTTTGGTTGGAGGTAGTATAATGGAGTATTAGGAGAGACGAGAGATTGACGGTAGTACTACTAAAGTCCTAGGACTATTCAGGAAAACAAACTTACTGTTAAACCCCCACCCACCAGACTCAAAAGCAGTAAAAAACAGGTATGGTCAGATAAAGTTTCAAAAAGTATATTTTTATAGCCCTAACAAAAGAATCCCCCGCAAGACCCTCCCTAACCCCAACGATTGTCCTTCAAAAGTCCCAACTCCCAATTCCCACCCCCCAAAAGTCTCTAAAAAAGGGGCAAGGGACACTATGGCAGGGTGCTGTTGGAATTAGCAGCCAGGGCATCATGTTCCTTGCGGAGGGTGGCAAGTTCGAAGCGGAGGCCCTCCACCACGTTCTTATAGTTATGGACCTCCTGCTCCAGGTAGGACAGTCTGAGGGATAAGCGGCGCCGGTGTGCCTTGCAAATCCTGTGAGGGGCAGCTGCTTTCTTTGCTGCTGGGCAGTGGCGTTTGGCTTTGGTAGCCCGGCTCCGTACCGCTGGAGCACTGCGCTGGCTGGCAGCCCGCACGGAGGAGGATACAGCTGTCCCAGTGGACGTTGTTGTTGTACCAGACTGCGTCTCCTCCTCCTCCAGGGCCACCAGCCGCCGATATTCAGCGACAGTGGCATCCAGCCTCCGTTGCCGGGCCATTCGAGCCAGCTCCTTCCTCCTTGATGGTGTCTTGGATTTGGAAGGAGCAACTACATGAAAAAAGAAAGACATAGTCTGTAACCAATGCTCCTTAAGATTAACACAAAATGATTGAGCAGAAAGTTGTCACAGTACAAGTAGCAAATTGAAAGCACAGTACATAACTATTGAGGACAGTATCTATGTAACCTCCGACTTCTTCATCCTTGCTCTAACATTAGTGGGAGTTTCAGGAACAAATTCTACGAGCACTATGGACTTCCATTACAGTCGACTATGACAGTACACCACTCTTATTCTTCTTCTTCTTCTCTCTTGTTTAGGAAAATTGGTATGTTATCTTATGCAAGCCGGCATAATGCCAGCGCAGTGAACTTGCACCCGAGAAAAACAGACGCACACCATGGTGAGTGAGACAGACTTGCGTTACTGTACCGGTCCAGTACATGCAGGTGGTGAAGCTCTTACTTTTCTATTACGGGTGGCACTGAGAATACTCTGTTAAAAGGGCTACTGCTTAATTAATTTAGCTTTCACCCTACAGTGCAAATGAGTATTAGAAAAGGAAAATGAAGAAGCTAAATTATCTGATTATCTATCACTTCACATGGGATGTATTTGATGACATATGGGATGACTTTAGGTGCTTTGCTTATTATTGAGTGAACAGTGATACCCCCACACATGAATGACGTACTACTACTAAACTAAAGTTATTAAGGGAGGTAGGGAGTGTCCACCGTAATAACCGGATATATGCTGTGCTTGCAGTTGCAATACAAACTACTGCTACTATTCATGGTAGTATTTGGACAACGTTACAACTTCTTTTCCTTGCCTTTCCTACACTGGAACGGACGTGCGGGTGCGGTGTTACATGCTCTTCAAAGTAACACTTAGTTCATCCAGTGACCGTCTACTCTCTCTAGATACACATATGCTATCTAAGAGTCAGATAGTACCATGAATGATCCAGGCATCCATCCATTCAAAGTATATTGCACACATACAGTTTCTGTCTCACCCACCCAGGCTGTTCTCCTTCCACCCATCCTTGCTTTATCATTCACCCAGCCATGCACCATACCATTTTCTTACCTTCCCAGCCACCTCGGGACCAAGCAAACACATATCATTCTTCTTTGCCAGTCATCATTACATTTCTCGTGCTTCCACACTTACTTACACCCTTCTTTCGCTTTTCGTTCATCCCATCCATCAAGTTCACCTCAGATCTGATTGGGATTCTTCTCGCCAAAAACTTCACAGCTAAGTCGAAGTACATTTAGAGGAGGCTACTACCTGCTTTTTTTTATAATACACCCGTGCAGAAAGCACACTCTGCAGTCTTCAATCTCAATGACTAAGGAATGTATAGCTTACCTCTGTCCGCCACCACCGTGTGAACCCTCACAGGCATGTCCTTGTCCGGCACTTGCACCGCCTCCTCCCCAGAGTTGTCCTCCTCGTCCAATGCCACCACCACCTCCGCGCTGGCCCCGTCTCCAGATGTTCCACCTACAAAGTACATTTAATAATGTTAGAATACACCACTCACTACTATATAATATTTGGTCCAGGAGGGAGGAAGAAAGAAATGTGAAAAAAACAGTGTACAATTTAATAATTTATGACTGTGTACTCTAGAGTAAAAATGTCCCTTTTTCCAGGGAAGGCTGTTGTCTTGCTGCACTTTTTGGCACAACTGATGAATGTTTGCTTTTTACTTTTTAACACGCACCACTTTTTCTCCTAACAGACAGAACCTTGACTTCTAAGAACACGAGCAGGATCAAGTTCAAACCAGGTGAGAGCTCGGCTCGACCACAAGAAATGTGTCCAATTAATCATCAGCACTAAGCACTTTTCCATTTTCAGTTACACGTTCACTTTTATGACAAACTTGAATTTAATAAATGTGTTTACTTTTAATAAAGCTTTTAAACTTAAATAGACTCTGTGGTTTTTGGTCCTCCAGACTAGAGTGGATGAGCTAAAGGTTTTCGAATTTTTGCAAGCATGAGTCCGTGCCTCTGCCATCGGTGACTTTGGGAGCTAAATGACTCTGCCACACTATCTAGTCAGTAAGGAGATTGGGGGTTCAACTACAAAGTCTGTTATCACTGAGGTATGTGGAAAGTCTAACAGTTACAGCACCTATTATAATTGATAAGCTAAGCGATGCATTATTTAGTGTCCATAGTTCTGTTTGTGCAGATTTGTCCCTGCAACAGTAGTAGAATGGATTGTCCTCCTATCCAAACCAAAAGTAAAGTAGTATCTTATTCTTTCTTGGTGGTGGTCATTCACCTTTTTATTGTTGGCAATGGTCAAAGCATAAACATTTAGAATACTTGAAAAGACATTATGGACAATCCCAGAGGACTGCACTCAGTGCATAGAGCTATTGCTGACTAGAATGGGAGTCTAATGGAAATGCCAAATGTGCAATCTTAGTTAGCTACACAGACAGACTAATAAGAATAATCTAGTAATACCACACGGAGTCATAGTCGAGGCAGGATAAGAATTTAGATCCAGTCTACAAGAAGATCAAAGACGATTTAGAAAAAATCGAATGAGGAACGCTAGGAAAAAATAAGTACTCTATATTAAAATTAAAACTTACTGGGGCCAGCAAAGGAGCCCTCGCCTGCCCGGTCCTGGCCTGCATCCTGAACAGCACCCTCCTCCTCCTCCTCCTCCTCCTGTGTCCTCCTTTTGCCCCTGGGGGAAGCTGATGTACAACATGAAAGAAAGAAAAACAGAAAACATGGATGATATTTCTCAACCAAATCAAACATTTCAAAAGAACTAACAAAGTAACAAAATATTTTTGCGAAATAGCAAATAGGGAACGACTCCACGGGATATATTATTGACCAATCTCATGTGGTCGACTACGTCATTACTTTAGTATTGCTTGATTTGCGGACCGTCGAATTGGAAACTACCCTATGTAACTCACTAAACAAAGAACTAAAAAGGTTTGCCTAGGATTGGCAGGCAGCAGTCCGCAGCACGCAAAGTGACAGCCAAAGTCCATCGTGATTGAAGATCAGCGACAACACTAAAGTTTCCTACTACATTAACCAGTCATTAAAATACTCAAACTATTAATCCACCACCACTATTTCTTCTTATCGCCATGTGTACAAAGGAAGGACTGGGCTTGAGTCTGTAGGGGCTGATTTAGAAGGCCCTTGCGGCTCTTTTGCTCCATTGTTGCGTGACTTTTGTGACGCAGCGACAGCACAAAAGAGGCGCAATGGTGCGGCGTATATTAACAACGTGACGCATATGGGAGATGCATCACGTTGTAAAGCCCTGCGCCAATAGGGGGCGTTCCAGCGCAAGGGAGGGCGTTCCTGCGCAGGAACGCATCCTAAAAGTGGCTGAGGTAAATCTACAAGATTTCAATCAGTCACTTTGAGGACAATGATGCGTGACTCAAACCCTGCGCCTGCTTGAAGCAGACGTACGGCTTGACGCAGCATTGGGGAGATAGGGTACCCCAGAGCATTGATGGAGCTGCACCATCGTTGCGACGCAACTCCAGCAATGCGCCGCCTTTACGGCACAGATGCGTAACGCTTTGGTGATGTTTTGGGCCCATGGCGCGCCGCATTGTAAATACGGCGCACCATGGGTGATGGTGGCGTGACGCACAATTACTGGCGCATCCCTGCAACTTTGCAGGGATGCGCCGGTAATTAAAAATCTGAACCTTAGTGTGTAGCATTACGCAGTTCTTTCAACTACACTCATACATAATTTCACAGGCCAATGAAATGAACACAAAATCTAAAACAAATAAGCATAGTAGCAACACTACTGAGAAGAAGGAGAGCAGTGTACCTGAAATGCACAGAAGATTTTGATACATTTTTTACCTACAATGTAATGAGCAGCATTATTGCTCTTGGTAAAAAACAAAAATTTGCAATATAATAACACAGCAGGAGAAAACATAGTAGTAAAGACATAGCTACTACTACTCACCAAGCCCGGGGATCTCAAGGCCAAGGAGGTCGAGCAGATCTCGCTCACGGGTCAGGACATCCGTCCAGCGGTGGGTGACCTAGTTGTAGGTGCGCCAGACCCGAGAGTGGTGGTAAATGGCCTGGCACACCTTCTCCCACCGCTTCCGGCGCTCCCGGGACCCGTACCCGGCACTGATCTTGCCGCCTCCCATGATGGTCCTGGGGAGGCGGCGCTGAACATAAAAAACGAGTTGGGCCACCTCCTCCGGGGTAAAGATCTCCCGTGGCATCACTAGCTCCCCCCTCAAACGCCCGCACGGGAGCCGGACACGGGGTGCGGGACCCTTCCCCTTCTCGGGATGCTTCCCGGCTCCCTTCACCATGGTCTGGGCGGAAAGGAATAAAGAAAATAGAATAGGGAAGAGAAGAAAAGAAAAGAGTTTACAAAAGTAGTTTAAAATTAACCAAAAGTAGCAGTAAACACAAAAATATAGGGCTAGAAAAATAGAGGGATAGATAATAAGTAAAATAGATCAAAAAAAACTTCAAACAAGCAAAGGATGGCAGAGATTGACAGAGGATACAAAGACCATGCCCAGAACCATAGCAATGAATGAGAAACAAGATGGCCGCGCCCGTTCACGACCGCGCGGGTAAGTTCGCGCGAGATTTTCCTTGCGAACACGCGCGAAACTGTACTGGCAAGCCGCGGACTTTGCGAGATTACACTTCGCGCCCGGAAACGGAAATACGTCGGGCAAACAAGATGGCTGTGCCCTTGAACGACCGCGAGGGTAACTTCGCGCCTTGCGCTACGAGCGGCTCGCAAAAACGCACAAAACCTTGCCAACTAACACGCCGCAAAAAAACAAATTGCATATTCGCATGAATTTGCGGCTTCCGAACCCGATCTCGCGCGTGTTCGCGCCCCGCGAACCCCGCGAAATTGCAGAAAAACGAGTTTTTCAAAACTGAAAGCACTCGGCAGGGGCAAGATTACAAACTCATCATTAGTAACAATTCCCGGTAGTGCTTCCTGACTGGGGCCCCTCCAGAATTCAGTTGCTAGTTGCAACAATTGTATGACCCTGCTCTGACCCTCACAGCAGGCTCATAGAATAGCTACAAGTAGGCCACAAAGGTCCTGGGGAAAAAAAATGCACAGCAACAGAAAGCAAAATTACAGATAAGGAAGCAGGTGCCAGAGTGGAATTTTAAAACAGTGACACATTAATAAACTAACCCCAAATTAATTCATCTCAGTTGAAGCAGGGCTGGTGTGCTTGCTTTCCCCCCCATAATCTACAGTAATGATGAACCAGAGGGTGGCATTGATGTAACAGAGGGTTGCAGTGGTGAAACAGAGGGTGCTGGGAACCTGTGATGATGAGCCAGACGTAGAAACAACATAATTCGCGACCGTTGCGCGCCAAAATGTAAGTTTGCAATTGCGAACTGGTACGAAACCCTCGCAAACTGGCAGAAATCTTTGTGAACACAAAAAAAAAAAATAATCTGCAAATTCGCAAGAATTCGTGGATTTTGCGGATTGCGAGTTCGCAAATCCGCAAAATTCGCGAACGCGAGATTCGCAAAATTCGCCCATGCTTAGCTCCCAGGGACCATGATCCAAAGCATATGGAGGACCGCGTTGGGGTGTAAAGGGCAAGGACAGCACATGACTCTGGGGGGCATGCTTCTGTGAGATTGGGGGACAGACCCATGGAATGTGGTTCTTGTACCGACGAGTTGCAAAGTGTAGGACTCTGAGGCCAGTGGTGAGTGTATGGCTGCAAAGTGACAGTGTTTGGAGGGCATGACTTTTACAAAGTAGAATCTATGACGTGACCCAGCCAAAGCTGTCAAAAGGTCCCTTGTCATGTATGAAACACTAAACCAGTTCTGGCCAAAAGCATTATAAATATGGACATCAAAATCCCAGCATGGAGTGTTTTATTGGCTGGAAACAAAAAAGATAAACGAGTCGCACTTGCATGGGCCTTCCTGGCAGCTGTGGTACTCACGGAGACAACTTCACTATGGTTCAGAGCGACGGGTAACGTCACATACAGTGTGATCAAATTCATTACTTTCCAACATCCTTGTACAACTAATAAAGGTCATGTGCGGTAATAGACATACTGATTCCTGATCCAAGGTAGACCTAACCGTGATCGAGCTTGATGACAAGCCTTGCAGCAAATGACCCCATGATGTGACCAACCTGGGAGCAGAGCTAAAATAGAAAGGCTACTAGTAAGCCACCATTCATTTCAGTCAAGCTCGAAACCCACCTCAGAGTCCTTCTCAGGAGTTTCAAATTGACCAAAGATGCATATGTTTGTCCGTCATATTTAATATTTTAGTCTTTTCTGACTGCACCTTTGACATTCCTTAACTTAAGGGGTTTGGCATATGAATAATTGCCACTATGTGCAGACATGGGAGGGAGACAAACAGAGTAGACCGAGAGGGCTTGCTATACAGCCTCCAGGATTTTAAACCCCACACTCCCTGACTCGTGCCTTACCATAGATGAACCTGGGTATGCAAAGACCCCTGCCTCTCACAGGAGCCACTACATATGGGAGCAAAGGATAGGTGTAGGGAGGGTGGGAGCTTCTGAAGAGCTGTTTCCCGGTCAATGGATAAGAAAGAGAAGCTGTGCGTGGGATCTCTCTTGTTGACGATTAAAGCCCTTTCCATGTTCTAATGTGAAGGGCTATCAGAATGGGAGGGCAGAGGAGGTAGTATTACCCAGGCCTGTGATCTTTCAGGGCCCCATGCCGATGGAAGGATGGATGGCTAAATGAAAGAGGGATGGAGAGAGAAAGGGAGGATGGATGACTGAAAGGGTGAATGGGTGGATGGATGAGTGACTGGGTGGATGAATGAGTAAGTGAAAGGATGGCTGGATGGTTGAAAGGGTAGATGGCTGGATGGATGAGTGAAAGAGTAGATGGATGAGTGTACGGGTGGATAAGGTGAACGGATGGATGGAGGGATAGAGGAGTGGAATGATGGATGGATGGATGGAAGGATAGATGATGGATAGGTTTGCAAATGGTTGAATATTGATATGGATGGGCACCCAGGTGGAAGGACAGCGTGAATGGTGACAGACTGAATGATGGATGAAAGAATGATTACACTTTGTAACACCCATCGTCTTAAGTACCTTTCCTATAGATTGACTTTCACATTTATATGAGTCAGTGTCTCTATATAATATGTGTGTGATGTAACTCACTCCGACACCCTGTCCTTCTTACTTGGGATGAGTAGCACTATAAAATAAATTAAATACTCATGTGAGAGGGTCTATGTGAAGAGGAGGGTCACTATTGGAGGGTGGTAGCAAAGCTGGACTGTCCGGACCGGGCATCGGGCGTTTCCCTGGGAGGCTGGAAAGGTGTGTGTGGGGGGGGGGGGGCGGATTTGTTAACGCCAAAAGACTTGCACATTTATTCAAAGCTGCGCGCATACTGAAAAACCATGAAGTGCACAATTATCTCAACCTAATATAAACTTCTTTTCACTTGTACTTAAGTGGTTGTCTATTTACTTACTTGTATACAATTGCACGACCGTTTCTGATGTGTCTGTAAAACGTAACTTTTGTCCTGAATTTTGACCTTCTGTCTTGAATTTTCGTCCTGAATTTTTACCCTTTGCCCTGAATTTTTACACTCACTGTCCTGAATTTGAATCCATGCAAGTCGGTCATCCTAGATCCAACATTGACTTTTGGTTTCAATTATCCTGTGTTCAGATGTATGAGATACATTGCCTCTCATGTAATAGAAAAGAACTTGTACAAATAAAACATTTATTTCCAATACTGAGCGGTCTGATCTATAGAAGCCTGTTTGGCTCCTCTGCAGTGATGGTTTCAGGGCAGATTATAAGAGAGCACCGTTAGGCACCGGCTAATAAAGGTTAACCCCATTCCTCCCCGGTGTTTCATGTTTTTTTCGTAACCAGGCAATGACAACATTGTCTGAGGGCACTCTGGGGAGAGACGGGGAGCCTTGCAAAAGCCCCGAAGGATGCTTTACACAGTGCAAATTTACAACATAACAGACAACACATAAACCAGCACATGCATGTATGCGATCCATGTCACGGACCGATTCCGGCTGCAGAGGATCTGAGCACGGCTGCAATACATGGTTCTGAGGTACAAAAAGAACAAAGCGTTCACGGGCATGGCCCACAAATCACAGCATGGTTATGTCAGGCGCGTTTAATATAAAGCTTTGATAAAATATATCAAATAAACAAGACTGAAGTTTCTGCATAGACAAGGGCAGGTCGAGAGCAGTTATCACGGATTCGTTTTGTCCGCGTGGGGCTCAAGGAATCCATGCTCCTGGCATATCGCGCTTTAAAGAAAGCATACATTCCAACCAGGAAGGTCCTTAATAGTCAATTTGTCAATTCTTGACCCTACGGGGACAAGGAGAGATGTATCTTTCGAGTGTGCAGTTCGCATATGTGTCCTGCAGCTTCCATGACTCATACTGGATATAATGCCATATAGAAAAAAACTAAAACTTTAAGTGGTGTTGCATATTTCTAGTGTGATCTCCACATATTTGTATTTTGTCAGGGCAGAATTTCAGCAAAAATGCCCCTGAATTGCCATACCTAGAGAAGAACCTCTTCCCGTGAACATGTAGGATGATTGGTGGGGTGCTTAGGAGGCATGTCTGCAGCAGATGCAACGAAAGCCACGTTTGTGTTCAGCACGTTGCACGCAGTACACAAACATGACAGTCCGCCAGACAGATGCAGTGCTCCCAAAGCACAAACACACTCACAGGCAAATGTGCCCACACTAGGCAATGTGGCATAATGCTATGAATACGTTCGGTAATCCCCATTACTCTTAGTCCTACTCGTCCTCGACCCAGTCATCACTCATGAGGTATTCCACAGACAGGAAACAAAACAGGAAACGCTTTTAGGCTCCACCCCCCTCCTGCTAGGTGCTATATCAGACCTAACCACCAGAAGCACATCCTGACACACCAAGCAACAAAGGCCTGGACAGGGAGGGAGGGTGGGAAGTATGACTGGGTCGAGGATGAGTAGGACTAAGAGTAATGGGGATTACCGAACGTAATCATAGCATTACCTCTACATCCCGCATCCTCGACCCAGTCATCACTCATGAGGCATACCAAAGCAACGCCCAAACAGGCCTTTGGCAACCCAAAAACAGCAAAACACAGACCAGACACACAAAGGAGTGCAGCAAGTGAAAAAAGTTTAATACACAAACAGAACTCAGAGCGGAGGGACAACCCCCAAAGCTTGCAACACCCCACGACCAAAATTGGTCACTATTCAACCTGTAGTGCCTCACAAACGTGGACTCGGAGGCCCAGGTCCCAGCACGACAAATCTCATCAAGAGACACACCATGGTAAGCAGCCGAGGAGGCAGACACGCCCCGAGTGGAACGCGCTTGAACCCCCACTGGACAAGGAAAACCAGCACCACGATAGGCAAGAGTGATGACAGCCTTAATCCAACGACCCAAGGTGAGCCTGGAAGCAGCTTTACCCTTACCAGCCAAACCAAAGGTCACAAAGAGAGAGTCAGAAGAACGAAACTCCCCAGAACGAGCCACATAAATGGACAGGGCACGCCTCAGGTCCAAAGAATAAAGCAACAGCTCAGAAGGAGAAGAAGGAGAAGGACACAAAGAAGGAAGAACCAGCTCCTGAGAGAAATGGAAACAGGAGCGGACTTTGGGGTAAAAAACAGGATCCAAAGAGAGCACCACAGCAACATCCAAAAAACGCAAAAACGGAGGGGAACAACGCAAGGCCGTAAGCTCCCCCAACCGCCTCGCAGAAGTGATGGCCACCAGAATAGCACTTTGGAGTACAGAAACTTAAGGTCCACAGTCTCCAAAGGCTCAAAGGGGGAAGACTGCAAAACAACCAAAACCAAAGACAAATCCCAAGGTGGCACCAGAGAATGAGCAGAAGGGGAAGAGAGAGAAAAACTACGAAACAGACGAGAAACCAACAGGCCATCCGAAGAAAGAAAAGAAACTGGGTCCCGGAAGGCCCGGATAGTAGCCCACTGGCCCCTCAAGGTAGAAACAGCAAAGTGCTTCTGAAAGCCATCCAGAAAAAACTGAAGGACAGAAGACACAGGGCAAGAGGTAGGAGACAAACCAGAAGAGGAACACCACCCCAAGAAGGAAGCCCTGTGCTTCGAGTAGGAAGACAAAGTAGACGGCCTACGAGTGGCCTGCATCACAGAAATTATGTGGTCGGGCAGACCACGGACCCCAAGAGACAACCATTCAACCTCCAGACCGCCAAGGAGAAGGGAACCAGAAGAGGGGACGGGGACCTCAGAGGAAACGGGTAGCGGGGCAGAAGCCAAGGAGGGCCCACCTCGAGGCCCAGCAGCAGAGGAAACCAGGACCTCCTCGGCCAGTGCGGAAGAACAGCCACCACCTGAGCCCTCTCCCGGTGAACCTTCAGCAAGAAGGCAGGAATCAGAGGAAAGGGAGGAAAGGCATAAAGAAGCCAAGGAGGCCACCGGAGAGACAAGGCATCCACTCCCCAGGCGCCCACCTCCGGAGTGACCACAGCGCCTCTCACCAGGCCGGGTCACCCCCTTGCTCCTGCCGATTCCTGCTCCTGCTTCGCCAGAGTTCCTGCCCGCCTAGCTCCTGACCGCCGCTGCCGCTCCCCCTGCCCCCCGAGCGGCCCAGCCACAGCTGAGCCACGTGCCCGACAGTTTTCCCGCCGCTGACCTCCTGCAGCCCTGCCCACCACCAGCCCATTGGCAGACCCGCTACCGCTGCCCAGATGACCCGCCCTCCCGTCCCCCTTCTTATGTCGCCCCAGAGCGACCGCGCAGCGGACGCGCACAGCGGGAGCGCCGATTGAGCACCAAAGGTGCGCCAAAGGTAAGCCCGTCTGCGCCTGTCCGCGCCTGGATCGCGCCCAGTGCCAGGACCCCTGGCTCCCGCAGACACCAGCCCACCCGCCGGACCTACGACGCCACCGAACTCTACGCACTCAATGCCGGCCGAATCCCAGGATGCTATTGAGCCACCCCGAGACGCACCCACGGACCCTTCTGCTGCCACTCCTGCAAGTTCACCTGCATCCGGACCTGCACTACCCCAGCACCAACTAAGACCAAGACGAGCAACAGCAGCAACCACCTGAAATGCATCCTGCTCAACACCCGCTCCGTCCACAGACACGCCGTCGAGCTCTGGAACCTGCTCGACACAACAGCCCCAGACGTCTCCTTCCTCACGGAAACCTGGATGAACGCCTCTTCAGCGCCCGACATCGCCATCGCCATCCCAGACGGCTACAAGATCATCCGGAGGGACCGCATCAACCAGACTGGAGGAGGCATCGCCATCATCCACAAGAACACCATCCGCATCACGACCAACACAGACGACACCTTCGCACCCGCCGAGCACCTGCACTTCCAAGTCCACATCAACCCCAAGACCACCCTCAGAGGCCCCCTCATCTACAGACCCCCGGGACCACGCACACAATTCAGCGAGGACATTGCCGACTTCGTCAGCCCGCACGCCCTCCCCTCTGCTGACCACATCCTCCTCGGGGACCTCAACTTCCACCTGGAGAACAACAACGACCGCGACACCACCACCCTGCTGGACAACCTTGCAAACCTCGGACTCAAGCAGCTGGTGACCACCCCCACCCACTACGCCGGACACACACTCGACCCCGTCTTCTCATCCAGCAATGACATCACCTTCAGCCACGCCACCGGACTCCACTGGTCAGACCACAGCTGCGTCCACTTCAGCTTCAAAAGGACCACGATCCACCACCACCAGCAACAGGTTGCACGCAGAAGCTGGAACAAGATCACAGCCGACCAGCTCGCGACCTCCCTGAGCAAGAACCCACCTACCAGCGCAACGAACCCCAGCCAAGCGGCCACCAACCTCACGAAGTGGATCAGCGACTGCGCAGACGACCTCGCCCCCCTGAGGACCCCGCCTAGCAGACCCTGTAGCAAGAGAGCCCCATGGTTCACCGACGAACTCAAGAGCTCCAAGAAGAACTGCCGAGCCCTCGAGAGAGCCTGGCGCAGAGGCCCAACACCGGACAACATGACTGCCCTCAAGCTCGCCACCCGAAAGCACCACCAACTGATCCACACCACCAAGAAAACTGCATTCAAGGAACGACTGGACAACAACGCACACAACAGCAAGGAACTCTTCAACATAGTTAAAGAGCTCTCCAACCCCAACGCCGGAAACAACGACATCACCCCTTCGCAAGACCTCTGCAACTCCCTCGCCGCCTACTTCCACAAGAAGATCGCGGACATACACAACAGCTTCAGCACTCAACCGACGCACGCCACGACTGAACCACCGCCCCCCACCACCACCCTCCGCGCCTGGACCCCGATCAGCACCGAAGACACCGTCCTCACGATGAACTCCATCCACTCCGGATCTCCGACCGACCCCTGCCCTCACCACGTCTTCAACAAGGCTGACGCTGTCATCGCACCCCACCTGTGGGACATCATCAACACCTCCTTCGACACCGCCACCTTCCCGGAGAGCTGGAAGCACGCCGAACTCAGCGCTCTACTAAAGAAGCCATCAGCCGACCCCACCGACCTCAAGAACTACCGCCCCATCTCGCTGCTCCCGTTCCCTGCAAAAGTCATCGAGAAAACTGTCAACAAGCAACTGGCCGCCTTCCTCAAGACGAACGGATCCCTCGACCTCTCGCAGTCTGGCTTCCGGGCCAACCACAGCACCAAGACCGCCCTGATCGCAGCCACCGATGACATCCGAGCCCTGCTCGACAACGGAGAAACGGTGGCCCTCATCCTCCTGGACCTCTCTGCGGCCTTCGACACTGTCTGCCACTACACACTAGTACAGCGCCTCAGCAACGTCGGAATCCAGGAGAAGGCACTAGAGTGGATCACCTCCCCCCGTTCAGATCAGAAGCCACCGAAGTCATCTGCGGCGTTCCTCAAGGCTCCTCGCTCAGTCCAACCCTCTTCAACGTCTACATGAGCCCCCTCGCAAACATCGCATGCCAGCACAACCTCAACATCATCTCCTACGCCGACGACACCCAGCTGATCCTCTCCCTCACCAACGACTCCACCACCGCCAGAGCCAACCTTCACGAAGGGATGAAAGAGGTAGCCGAATGGATGAAGAACAGCCGCCTGAAACTGAACTCTGACAAGACGGAAGTCCTCATCCTGGGATCCTCACCCTCCGCCTGGGACGACTCCTGGTGGCCCCCCACCCTAGGCAGCGCACCCAAACCAACAGACAACGCACGCAACCTGGACTTCATCCTGGACTCCTCCCTCTCCATGACCAGACAAGTCAACGCCGTCTCCTCATCGTGCTTCAACATCCTGCGCATGCTATGTAAGATCTTCCGGTGGACCCCCACCGAGACCAGGAAGACGGTCACCCAGGCCCTCATCACCAGCCGTCTGGACTACGGCAACTCCCTCTACGCCGGAACCACCGCCAAACTCCAGAAAAGACTCCAGCGGATCCAGAACACCTCAGCACGACTCATCCTGGACATCCCCCGCCGCAGCCACATCTCCGGACACCTGAGAGACCTGCACTGGCTCCCGGTCAACAAGAGAATCACCTTCCGTCTCCTCACCCACGCACATAAAGCCCTACACAACCAAGGCCCAGGATACCTCAACAGCCGCCTCAACTTCTACGCTCCCAAACGCCAGCTTCGATCGACCGGCCAAGCCCTCGCCGCCGTCCCCCGCATCCGAAGAGCCACCACAGGGGGACGGTCCTTCTCCTACCTCGCCGCCAAGACTTGGAACTCCCTCCCGACCCACCTCCGCCTGACTCAGGACCACCTCGCCTTAAGGAAGCAACTCAAGACCTGGCTGTTCGAGCAGTAGCGGACCCCCCTCCCCTAGCGCCTTGAGACCCTCTGGGTGAGTAGTGCGCTATATAAATGCTTTGATTGATTGATTGATTGATTGAAACCTGGAGCAGAACAGGGGAACCAGGGTATTGGACCGGGAGGCGAACAAGTCCAGATCCTGAGTCCCGAACCTCAGGCAAAGCAAGCGAAAAGTCCGGGGATCCAGGCACAGGGACAGAGACGAAGGAAACCTCCGGCTCAAGGAATCCGCCACCACGTTGTCCACACCTCGAATGTGCTGAGCAGACAGGGCCAGAAGATTCTTCTCCGCCCAGTCCGAAATGGAGCAGGCCACCAGATTCAGGGAAGAACTGCGGGTCCCCCCCTGGTGATTGATATAGGCCACTGATACGGTGTTGTCTGATCTCACCAGGACATGGCAACCCCTCAGATGAAGATGGAAAAAGCGGAGCGCCCTCTCCACCGCAGACAACTCCCTCCAGTTGGACGACCTGCGAGACTCCACCGGGAGCCAAAAAGCTTGCACAGCCCAATGGTCCAGTGTCGCCCCCCAGCCGGAAGCGCTGGCATCCGCGGTCACAACCAGAGGAGGAGGCAGACGGAACAACATCCCCACGGAAAGGTGGAAAGGATCCAGCCACGACTGAAGAGCAGACACAACGTCCAGAGACACGGGCACAAGGACTGCATAATCCAGGACAGGAAAGGGGACCCACCGCTGCACATGCCACAGCAGAGGGTGCAGCTGAACCCTGGCCCAGGGCACGGTGAAGACAGAAGTAGCCACGTGGCCCTGAACCTCCAGCCACTGAAGGAGGGGAGCCGAGGCTTGCGACAACAACTTCCTCAGCAAAGACTGAAGGCGACGAATCCGGGCCTCCGGCAGGAACACCTTGCCCAACACAGAATCGAACACA
Source organism: Lissotriton vulgaris (assembly GCF_964263255.1). Classification (NCBI taxonomy): domain Eukaryota; kingdom Metazoa; phylum Chordata; class Amphibia; order Caudata; family Salamandridae; genus Lissotriton; species Lissotriton vulgaris. The sequence goes on along the minus strand of NW_028247490.1, from coordinate 445,688 downwards.
GCTCCGATGAAGGTCCTCCGAGTGGCAGACTCCAGGTGGCACTTCGGCAAGTTGATCAAGAACCCGTGTTCCCTGAGCGTAGTCATGGTCAAGAGAAGGTGGCGAGGGGGGCGTGGTTTGAGCGCCGACTGGGATGGCTGTGTGAGCGTGCAGCTCCGCGCCGAGTCCCGATATTTATCCTGCTATTCCTGCCTGTAGTACCTCAGAAGGTCCGGATTCGACACACGAGGTGTTTGCTGAGCGGAGAGGAGAGTTTGGATGCCAGCGGGACATCGGGGGACGAGCGGAGATCCAGTCCCGGAACCCGGAGGAGCCGGGCCGAGAACAAAGAAAAAGATGGCGGCGTGAAGCTCCGGAGAGACCCGGAGACGGAGTGCGCCTGAACTGAGCTGGTGTTCCGGCGGCTGCCCAGCAGAGCGAGCGGAGCGGGGGCATGACTGAGGGCACCTTCGGCGCAGAACGAGGGGGGCGAAGTCATTGTAATCCCGGGTCGTGGTGAGTGCGGCGCCCCCTCCCCCCCTGCTCCCCGACCTAGTGGCTGATGGATGGCGGGCTGATCTTGGGCGGCGACGCCTGCAACCGGCAGCGGCCGCGTACCCGGAGCACTGGAATAGATCTTCTGGAGGGGGCCGCACGAGAGGGCAGACCCGGCCGCCCAAGGAGTGAATGGTGCAGGCGGGCAGCGGACTCCGATGCTGTAGCGGAAGCGGAATCGGAGCACGCATATCTGAGGACCCTGACCACCGAGGGGCAAGGCAACTTCCGAGAGCGGCTGGGAGTGAGGAGCATCCTGCACACCGGTGAGGACCACGGGGAGCTCGCAGTACCAGCGAATACCACCCGCCGGGACCACTAATAGTGTGGAGGTGGGGTAAAACATGGAGCGAGGGCTGAGACAGCACCATTAGACTACCGCAGTAAACTGGCTTGGGCAGCCAGCGCGGTCGGCTCTGGGAGGTGCCCACCTACTTGCTTGGGGAAGTACAGTTGGCTCGAGCAGCTGGCTTGGAAGGTGACCCGGGTCCCGGCTGGTGCTCTGGAAGAACCACGTGGCATACAGCTATGAACTATCAGTAGTAACCAGTGCCTGAAAGTGTGCTCTGGGGGTACAGAAGATAAGAGGAAGGGGCATGGACAGCCTTTGGTGATGTGTGTGGGGCCCTGGTACTCATAGACACTATCTCCTCTGGGGAGTGGCAACAGGTGGTGTGACTTTGCTAAGAGCACTGTGGATTGCGTGGCCATAGGTGCTGGCCTAGGTGGAGCACCTAACGCGGTCAAGATGGCCGATGCTGGCGGTGTTTTGAACACGATTTACAAAAAGGGGGTGGTGATGAACAGAGTGTCTGAGTTAAACAGACCACTCTTACCCAGTCCAAAGATCATGGCTTGATCCATCACCATTATTTATCTCACTGCCCCATCCCAGCTCAGAACCTGGCTATATGCAAATCAGTCTGTCCCTGGCCCAGTGCATCATGGGAACAGGGCAGACTAAACTACCAAGCCAATTCTTCACCAGAAAGGAGACAAGCTACCGGGGACCGGTTTCTGGCATTTCAGCCTTCTTCGGCCCGGCTTGCTTGAATCCTGATGGAGCAGTGAGAAAGGGACTCATGTCTGAGTATACCCTGCCACACCTATAGTGGCCAAAAACGATTTACAAAAAGGGGGTGGTGATGAACAGAGTGTCTGAGTTAAACAGACCACTCTTACCCAGTCCAAAGATCAGGGCTTGATCCATCACCGTTATTTATCTCACTGCCCCATCCCAGCTCAGAACCTGGCTATATGCAAATCAGTCTGTCCCTGGCCCAGTGCATCATGGGAACAGGGCAGACTAAACTACCAAGCCAATTCTTCACCAGAAAGGAGACAAGCTACCGGGGACCGGTTTCTGGCATTTCAGCCTTCTTCGGCCCGGCTTGCTTGAATCCTGATGGAGCAGTGAGAAAGGGACTCATGTCTGAGTATACCCTGCCACACCTATAGTGGCCAAAAACGATTTACATAAAGGGGGTGGTGATGAACAGAGTGTCTGAGTTAAACAGACCTCTCTTACCCAGTCCAAAGATCAGGGCTTGATCCATCACCGTTATTTATCTCACTGCCCCATCCCAGCTCAGAACCTGGCTATATGCAAATCAGTCTGTCCCTGGCCCAGTGCATCATGGGAACAGGGCAGACTAAACTACCAAGCCAATTCTTCACCAGAAAGGAGACAAGCTACCGGGGACCGGTTTCTGGCATTTCAGCCTTCTTCGGCCCGGCTTGCTTGAATCCTGATGGAGCAGTGAGAAAGGGACTCATGTCTGAGTATACCCTGCCACACCTATAGTGGCCAAAAACGATTTACAAAAAGGGGGTGGTGATGAACAGAGTGTCTGAACACACCACAAGGACAGGATGACGCAACCACCTTGGTCCAAGATGGCGGAACCCGAGCCCCACCGGAGGCGTCAACGCCAGAACAGAGGTTGACCCTGCGTCTCGATACTATCCTGGAGGTGATTACCGCGACGAAGGAATCGCTGCACCACGACATAGCGCAGGTTGGAACGGGGCTGGGCCTACTGAGAGCAGACCATGCCAAGCTCTCGGACAGGGTGAAAGAAAATGAACAATTACTTCAGGAGCTGAAACCTGCGGTGGTGACGGCGGAACACAAACTGACGGATATTCTTTGTCGCTTGGCGACTCTGGAGCGACGGGCGGAGGATGCTGAAAGTCGTAACCGGAGGAATAACGTGAGGGTGGTGGGCCTTCCGGAAAAAATTGAAAGAGATGACGCTGTGGCATTGTAACAGAGCGAGGCGGAGTGCAACAGAGGAATGGTGGACTCCCGTATCTGACCCTGTCATGCCTCCTTCCTTACAGACTGACCCCTGGGATACAGGACTGGACGACGTGGATGAGGAACACGGCGCCTTTAATTGGGCGTTCTCGGAGGAGGAGGTGACCACTCCTACTGTATAAGTCAGCGAGGTCGGATTGGATAAAGATCGGGAAGTACGGTACGAGGCGTGTGACATCACCCCGGAGGAGGAGAAGGCGAGGAGCGGCGTCGGAGAGCGGTTTGGAAGGAGTGGAGAAGCCGGTAGCGAAGGACAACGAAGGAATTCCGAAGAACGACCCGGAGGAGACGAGTCCCACGGAGAGCCAGGAGGCCAACGACCCTGTGAGCCGCCGTGCCACTCTCCCGGGGGAGGAGCGTGGCTGTCCCAGGTACGGGAGCGTATGGCGGTGTGGGTGGGAAGAAAGCGTGTGTGTAAATAGTGTACAGAGACCCGTGTTCGTATTTCCTCGTCTTTCCCTACCTCTTGTGTCCATTACCCCGCGTTTAACCCTCACCTTCTGTAACCCTCCCCACGTCACCGACTGAATAGTAGCACGTTAAACACTGGTGCACTCCTCCCCTCCTCACTTCACACGGTCCCAAGGTGCATTTCCCAGAAGACTGTAGAACTAACGGTTCCCTCTCTGTTGGTCTTCCTTTGCATGGGCTCCGGAGCGATGAGACACCTCCTTGACCAGACCTTGAGGCCAAGACCGGAGGACCAAAGACCCAGAAGGAGACACCCCTATTACCAAGACGGATCCCAGTCAGTTTGCCAGGGAGAGACTTACGTTTAGAACCCGGAGAACTTTGAAATCTGATACAAAACGTGCGATACCAATAAAACCCTCTTTGCTTCCAAGATCTGCTGTCCATCCGGTTTCTGACTCGCTACCGGGTTTACCTAGTAGTCCTGTCCCAGAACCAACAATCAGTACTCCGGTTAACCCCGCACCCCTACACCCGTCCACAGGCATACATGGAGAACTGGTTTAAAACAGTTGTAGCACCGGAGGGTCTTTCTCCTTTCTTCTCCCTGGAAAGAGCGCATAGGGTCCCGGCTAGACCGCCCCTAGAGGGCCGACCACCTCGACCGATGGTGGTAAAACTACTGCACTATAAGGATCGCGACCTCTTGATACAAAGGGCACGATCTCAGGGCCCCTTCCAGGTGGACAATAGCAAAGTCACGATCTTTCCGGACTATACGCAGGAAGTTCAGAAAAACAGAGCGTCCTTTTTATCAGTTAAAAAAGAACTGAGGGAAGAGGGGATTCAGTACTCCTTGCTCTTCCCTGCCAAATTAAGGGTGATCCTCGATGACAGGACACACTTCTTCCAGACTCCGGACGAGGCATGGTCGTGGCATGAACTGTACCGTGCTGGAACGGACCGCACGAACAAAAGCGGAAGGGAAAGGCCAAAGCCGGTCCGGATTAGGAAGTCGCAGCGCATCCGCACACGGAACAAACTCAAGAGGGCCATGTGAGATGCCCAGATGGCAGATGACAGGAAAGGGGCGTTGGCTGCGACGGCGAGTATCACAGGGTCACAGCAGGAAAGAACATCGGGGGGGTCGGACTCGGAGGAGGAGGGGGAGAAATATGGAGGAAATGAATCGGAAACAGGGAGTGCGAAGGGGCCAGCGGTCACCCCGCAGACTTCGGATGGACTGTTTAACGAGTGACGTTTCAGAGACCCCAGCAACTCCGGGGTACCTGTTGGGACAGACTCTCCAGACTTTTGATAACCTATCAGGCATGGGGCTGTGAAGGCAGCATGGGACTGAGGGCGCGGGGTGGGGGCTCTGCCTACCCTGGATTGGCGCTCTATCACCCTCTTGTGGCCCTTAATGCCGTCTGTGGAGACGACCACAGATTAGTGTAACGTGTGTGGTTTTGATGGTTTGGAACGGGGCTGAAGCTGGGTTATTAGGTCCTGTCCTGGGGAGTGGGGTTTGGGGTGTTTTGTGGGGGGTTTCGAAGGGGAGACACAACTGCTGCGATGCGGGGAACAACTGTTTGATGGTGATACTGTACAGAAACGTCTATTATGGGGTTGTTACCTAATGTGAAATGTATCACATGGAATGTCGGTGGACTTCGAACAAAGGTGAAACGCCACAAGGTGCATGCTTATTTGGTGAGGCGGGGAGTGCAGATAGCAATGCTTCAAGGAACTCATTTGACTAAGAAAGAATGCGGAGCCTTACAGAAGAGGTGGCGGGGTCAGGTGTTTGGCACAACATACTCAGCATTTGCCAGAGGGGTCCTACTATGGATAAGAGCGGGGACGCCATTCCAAGTCACGAACCAGCGGGTTGATCCCGAGGGCAGATATGTGGCGGTCGAGGGACGACTTTACGGTAGGGAGGTGGTCCTGTGTAGTATATATGCCCCCATTTCCGATCAGGCCAGCTTTTTTGATGGCTTAACAAGTTTGCTGGCCTATTTCCTGGCTAGTCCTGTCTTATTAGGGGGCGACTTTAACTCGATCACTGATGTGGTACTGGATAGGTCGCATCCGCCATTAGCCGACTCCCCAGTAAGCAGGCTGGCAGCTCACAGGAAAGATTGGCAGGAGAAGTGGGGACTGATTGATGTGTGGAGGGAGCAGCATCCTGAGATAAGGGATTGGCAACAGACGAGGTCGGCGGTCCCATCATGGCAGCTGAGACCTGAAACACTAGAAGATCTGGTGTTCAGTGACACGGTTCAACAGGGCATTGACCGCTACTTTGCGGAGAATGAGGGCTCAGCCACATCACGATCAGTAGAGTGGGATGCGATGAAAGTGGTGGTAAGAGGCGTGTGCATGGGTAGATTCTCAAATGCGAGGACGGCTGTTCTGAATGATCTGGCGAAAGCGGAAGAGGTGTTGCGGGGCATGGAACAGCAGAGGCCTGAACGACCGGATCTGCAGGAGCGACTGGTGGAAGCTAAGGAGGTAGTGGCGACTGAGACTGAACGGCTGCGGTGCTATGACTATAAGTTGTACAACATTAAGGTGCATGAGGAACAAGATAAAGTGGGTACACTCCTTGCCAAGCTTGCCGATCCGGAGCCTAGGGGGTGTCCGATCATGAGTATAAGAGCAGAGGGGGGGGAGGTAGTCTACTCGCAGTCAGCAGTCCTGGCGTGCTTTCAGTCCTATTATAAGGGTCTATATAAATGCCACCTGGAAACGGAGGGGTCTGAGATAGGCGACCACTTGGCCTTGATCCCACTACCGGTGCTGGACAGCGAGGAGGAGAAGGAACTGGGAGGTCCCATAACGCTAGCAGAGGTTAGATTGGCTATTAAACAGATAGCTCGAAATAAAACCCCAGGGGTGGACGGTTTACCGATAGAATTCTATGCCAAATTTGTTGACACCCTAGCACCAAAACTATTGGTGGTGTATTTGGAGGCAAAGCAATTGGGATACCTACCTGAGCCAATGAGGGAGGCGCTAGTAGTACCACTGTTGAAGCCAGGCAAAGATGCGTTGAATGTGACATCCTACCGACCCTTGTCTATGCTGACGGTGGATTATAAGATCTTGAGTCGCATCCTGGCCACCAGGTTACTGCCGCACATGACCACACTAGTGCATAGAGACCAAGCGGGATTTATCCCAACTAGGAATACCTCCATGAATATACGACGTCTGGTCCGAATTTTGGATGGTGCCGGGACCTCGGCTCTTGACTCCGTGGTGTTAGCAGTCGATGTCGAAAAAGCTTTTGATAGCCTCGAGTTGGAATATCTAGATGAGGTGTTGCTGAAATTCGGAGTCGGGGAAGGATTCCGGAGATGGACAAGGGTGCTTTACACGTCGGCTAGGGCAAGGGTGCGTCTGGGGCCGCTCGTGTCTTCGGCTTACCCTGTTTGTAGAGGGACAAGACAGGGTTGCTCACTGTCTCCCCTGCTGTTCGCATTGACGATGGAGCCGCTGGCAGCACAGGCGAGATCAGGCACCATGTACAGTGGGATCGCGCAAGGGCCAGAGTCGCATTATATATCATTATACACTGATGATCTGCTGTTGTACTTAGCAGACGCTGGACGATCCCTAGAGGGAGCGGTGGACATGCTAGCTAGATTTGGTCGGCTATCAGGCCTTAAGGTGAATTGGACTAAGACCTGTATATTCCCATTGCGGGCGGGCACGCCTTGTCCCCCACTAGCGAGGGAGGTAGTGTGGGAGCCCTCCGGCTTCACCTACCTGGGGGTGCGCATTTACCATGAAGCTGCGGACCTCTTGGAGGGGAACGTAGGGCGTTGCATTCGCGCACTGAAGGGCTGCATGGAATTTTGGGCCTCCCTCCCTCTGTCGGTATTGGGCCGAGTGGCATTGTTGAAGATAGTGGCGCTTCCGCGGCTGCTTTATTATTTTCGAACACTGCCGGTGTGGATCCCACAGCGGGTCTTTAAGGAACTGAAGATGCTGGTGACTGGCTTCCTTTGGGGCCATGGCCGGCGTAGGGTGGCGTTGAATACCCTGACTAGGCCTTAGTTTGAAGGGGGGATGGCAGTCCCCGACTTTGAACTATACTACCTGGTGGCGCAACTGCAGATCCTAATGCAGAATGATGCTAGAGAATTCAGGGGTCCTGAACGGGACCGTGGTACTGGTATCCAAAAGTGTATCCTATCTTATATAATCATGCAACAGAAATTGGACTCGAGGGATCTTACGGTGGAGGAAAGGACGCTTAAATTGTGCTGGCAAAGGAGTCTGAAAAGAGCTAAAAGAGACCGGCCATATGCACAGGAGATACCGCTGGGGATGCTGACCGCGCTGCCGCATGGGGGCGATTGGTCCCAGCTGCTGGAATGGGAGGAGTTGGGCTAACAGTTGGTGGGGGATCTGTACATTGATGGGGTGTTGGTTCCCTATCAGGCGTTGCAGGAGCAGTTTGGCTTGCCAGACGGTACCTTTCTATTGCACGCGGCGGTGGTGGCGGCGATTTAAAAGCATTGGAGGGAAGGGCTTGCCGAGCCGGAAGTGACCATGGCATGCCAATACGTGGTGATGGCCGCGGGCGCTACTAAAGCCGTAACTTGCCTCCATACGAGAATGTTGAATGAGGGGCTGGTACCACTGCTGGCTCTGAAGTTGCGATGGGAGGACAGTATAGGCAAGCCCATACCGGACACGGTCTGGAACCATGTCCTGAGGCGGACGTGGAAGGGTACAAGAAACGCACGATTTCAGCAGGTGCATTTCTTTATAGTACATAGGGCATACCTGACCCCGGAGAGGATAAAGCAATACTTCCAAGTGCTTGACGCAATGTGCCCAAGATGCTTGGCACCCGAGGTTGATTTGGATCACCTATTATGGGGGTGTCCGAAACTAGGGACGTACTGGCCAGAAGTGGGGGAACTCTTGAATGCGGTAACAGATAGGGAGGTGGACTTTGATATGGCAGCATGTCTACTGCTCTGGTTCCCTCATACTAAGAAAACGAAAATTACGAGTAAATTTATTGATCTGGGACTCATGCTAGCTCAGAGAGAGATAACTTGGCACTGGAAATCTAAAGAAGGCCCATCAGTGAGGAGATGGATGAATGAGCTGTTGAAATGGTCAGGCTGTGAAAGCATCATCAGAATGCGACAGGCTACTAGACTTGGCAAGGAGAGCTGCTTGGAAATGGCGAGAGCTTGGGAGTTGGTGGTCCAGGCATTGCGTGATTACATGATAGAGGATGAGGTGGAGGAGCAATAATCGAAGAGGATTCCATGTACACTTAGTGATTGCAAACAACTCCTGATGAGTAGCGAGCTCCAGAGTTAGTACGGATTTAGTGCACCCGCATTAGCAGCAGTTGAGGGGGGGGGAAGGGGCGTTTTAAGGGAGGTAGTGCAGCATAGCGACATGGATTAGAATCGGAGGATAGTACTTAGGACTGACCCAGGATGTGGGGGGCTCACGAGAAAGCAGGCAGGCACCCTGGCAGTACTATTAGGGGGATCCGGGAGGAGGACTCTGGAGTGATATGGGTGGGACTGCATCCGAAAGGGTAAGAGCTGCAGACGGTGTCCCTATGAGAATTCTGTGTCGGTTGGTTGGTGCATGGAGGGGGGGGTTTTAGGGGGGTAAAAGCAGACACCGAATGGTGAAGCTGACCGAATACCTGGGAAAGGAGTACACTGAGGCATCTTCTTGAGAAGGGTAGACCTGGCGCGTCGCTCAGCCTCCGGGATGTGGGCTAAATGGCTGTGCACGATCCACCTGTCACTTTCATGTTTGTGATGCTACAAGTGTACTGGTTGGCCTATTCTGAGGTCTTGTTTCTAATTCTGCAATAAAAATAAATGTTAAAAAAAAAAAAAAAAAAAGAGAAGGTGGCGAGACATGACCTCCAGGGACGGAGCCTGAACCATCCAGTCGTCGAGATACACCCCCAGGAGATGGAGATGGGCCACCAAGGGAGCCACCACCTTGGTGAACACCCTGGGGGCGGACTGAAGACCAAAGGGAAGGACGCAGAACTGCCAGTGCTGGCCCTCCAGGCAGAAGCGCAGGAAACGCTGATGCCTCACAGCCACCGGGACGTGTAGGTACGCATCCTGGAGGTCCAGAGTGGAGAACACCCAACCTGACTGGATCAGCGGAATAATCTTCTGGAGAGTCTCCATCTTGAATGGGATCTTCTTCACGAACAAGTTCAGACCCCGAAGGTTGATGACCACCCTGAAGCCCCCCGTGATCTTCGGCACCACAAAGATGATGGAGTAGACGCCCAACCCCCTCTCTGCCATCGGAACAGGGACAACCGCAAGCTTGCTGACCAAAGAACGAACCCCGTCCGACAAGGCCAGACGGCGGGAGGCATCCTGAGGAGAAGGGGTCACCACCACCCCGGAGGGGGGAGAGGGGGACAGGAACTCGATCCGGTAGCCCTTCGACAAGATATCCAGCACCCATCTGTCGGAGGGCGTCAGGCGCCAAGCAGAAAGAAACTGGCAAAGCCTCCCACCAACCAGAGGTGGACCACCAGCGAGAACGTTCCCCTGGACGGCATAGTCAGGAACGCTGCGGACCAGACCCAGCACCCCTCTGTGACTTCTTCGGAAACCTCACTGGAAAAGTCCTGCCAGTGCCACGTTGATTCCGAAAGAAGGACTGCTGAAACCTGGAAGGCTGGCGGAAAGTCCTGGCACCAGAGAAAGAAGAACCCCCTTGGGGCGGAAGATCACGAAAGGACAAAGAATGCTTGCGTTCCTTGAAGACCTTGTGTAGCTTCTCCTCCAGCGAGTCACCAAACAGACGGGCACCAGTGAAAGGCAGCCTCAAAGCCATGGAACGCTGGGCCGCATCCGACTTCCAATCCCGTAGTAATAGGTTACGGCGGGCAGCAATAGAGGAACCACAGGACATAGCAGAAGCCCTCACAGAATCAAAGGCGATGTCCGACAGGAATTCCGCCTGGCGCTCCATAAACTTAAGCAACTCCGGACAACTGGCACCCTCCTGCATGGATGAAAACAGGGACTTGAAATCGGTCAGCAAAGACTGGGCAACGTACGCCCCATAAATACCAGAACGAATAGCCAGATGAGAAGCGGCATAAGACTTCTTCAGGGCAGAATCCACCTTCTTGTCCACCCCGTCCTTCAGAATGTTATCATCAGCCATGGAAGGACGACCCACAAGACTGGCCACCACAAGAGTCCACAGGAATGGAATCAGGCAAAGTGTCCGCCATATCCCGCAATGGATAAAGTTTAGACATAAACCTGGGCATGGCAAAATGATCCGGGTCCTTCCACTCCTTCAGCAGGACATCAGACACAAAGGGATGCACCGGCAAGGAAGAGGCAACAGGCTTCCGAAACTGCGGCAAGAGCGAATCCTGAGAGATACTAGGTGCAGATTCATCAGGAAACCCCATGTTAACCCTAACATGGGAAAGGACTTCAGGCAAGAGATCCCTGGAAATGTACTTGCCCAGAAGATCAACAGCAGCCAGCGAAGACTCATCAGATTCAGCAGAGGAGGAAATATCAGAATAAAGGGCAGCAGAACCAGAAAGACCAACAGCATCCTTTTTGGTCGCCTTGAGATCAGAAAGACTCTCCAGGATAAGGCGCTTAATCCGCTCATCATCAGCCTTCCTGGCACGCTTCACAGGTGGAGAGGAGTCCCCACTGGAACCAGGGGAAGAGGGAGGTACAGGGGAGGAATGCTTCCTCTTACGATGATGCTTCCCCATGACCAACACACCCAAGCACAAAGTAGTAATCAAAGAAGAATGAACACTACCAAGAAAAACACCCCCCTCCCCATGGGACGACGTATATATATATATGTAGGGCACACCCAGCAATTGCCCCCCCCCCCCCCACAAGTGAACAGAAAACAGGCAGTGAGGCAAGCCCCGACCCCCAGCCAACCATAACCAGGCCAGAGGAAAAAAGGAGGAGGGACGGGCAAATTGAAACCGCGGCCAAACAGCTGGCGCGGTAATCAAAAACAGCAAAACACGCCGAAGGGAAGATGAGGCCACTCACCCTGCGAGCTGCCAACCAACCCACCGACCTCCGGACTGGACGGTAGGTCACCGCAGGTCCCACAGGTCACCGGAGCACCCGGAGCCCACCCGGGCGTCCGACCACGACCAGCACCCAGCCAGGAACCAACACCGCGCATGCGCGGACACAGAGAGCAGCCGGGTTTCCGTACACAGACCCAGAGGAAGCCCGGCGAGATGACCGCAACAAACACCGGCCCCGCAGAGAGGAGGCAGTGATGAGCAAACACCGGAGGAGACACCCGGGCCCCCATTCAGAGAGGACCAGGTGCGAGCAGGAGAAACATGGGGAGGAGCGCGCCACACCACAGCCAAGCGCTCCCCGCCCACACCTGCATGACGACCGGAACAAGGAAGCTGGATCAGCAACACCAAGGACCCCTCGCACAGCACCACAGAGCAACAGCAACTGGAACAGGCAACTGGGCAGGAAGAAAAACCAGGAAGACCCGAGAAGCCAAGCAGCCCAGGTCACCTGAGCCCAGGAGGAGATAGGGAAGCCCAGCAGCCCCACTCTGAGGAATCCCACAACGGTCCATGGGAGCCTCCCAGAGCCCAGCAGAGGAGGATCCACAGGACAAAGAAGCAGGTAAGCGCCTGGCACTCACCCCAGCGTCTCCCATCAAGTAATCCACCGACAGGAAACAAAACAGGTTGTGCTTCTGGTGGTTAGGTCTGATATAGCACCTGGCAGGAGGGGGGGTGGAGCCTAAAAGCGTTTCCTGTTTTGTTTCCTGTCCGTGGAATACCTCATGAGTGATGGCTGGGTCGAGGACGAGGGACGTAGAGGTAATGCCACGGAGGAGCCTCCGCCTCACACACGCTGTTCTGGCAGATTAAAGGAGCACTGGGAGGGCTTTATAATACCTGCTAGCTTAAATGGGGTGGGGTTTAAAAGTGCCAAGAAGCAGTTCTGCACGTGGTGCATGTAGGAGAGTAGGGTCTGCTATTCTATGGTCACCCCATTTGTTTGCTTTTTGCTTTACTGGTTTTCGACCTAATGTGGCTGTGGGCCTGCTAATCAGACCCACAGCCCTGCTGTTCTCTCTCTAAATTCACAACCATGTACTTTAGGTACCTCACCAATTGGGATTGGGTCACCTTATGAGCCCCTGTACAGAGTACTATAGGTACCCAGGGCATAGGTGCATCCAAGGCCTACCAGGGGCTGCAGCATATCTTTTGCCACCCCTAGCTGGCCATCCAAACTGACACAACTGGCTGATCACTCAGCTGGGGCAAGGTCGTGTAATCACCCCTTGCTTAGATATAGTATACCTATGTCTAACCTTATATCTGGACACATATACACCTATAAGTCACTCCAATGGCAGGCCTTAACAATCCTGGAGGCAGAGTGCTTGGTTTTATGTGAGATGGTGCTCTAGCATGAGCTGAGCCTGTCTGCAGCTTTCGGAATCATGTCCGTATAGCTGTTCTGGAATATTGCCATACCATATACTCTTAAGTGCATTATAATCCTCGCGGTTAGATGCTATCTTTGGTTTGGCTTTATCAAAACATGTTGTGTAAGGTGTCATACGCTTTGGAATACTACCCCCTCGCCAATTCTGTCGACGGGGGTAGCATTCCACCCTTCTAGAGGGGGAAGACATGTTACTAACCTTAATCCTGGTTAAAGTTAACCAGAACTACAGCATCACAAAATGGATGCTGCTGCCACAGACACAAGTCTGGCCTCCTGCTGCTGGACGAAACTCCAGCAGGGGAAGCCTGGACAATAGGTTTCCGGTCACAGGGAGGTGCTCGCACCACCCCAGACAGGAGATAGTGGATTGGGGCGGAGAGGGCTGAATGAAACTAGACACTGCCTGGGGCACACAAGGTGCCCCACGCATAGGCCAGTTCAAACCGGTGCTGGGGCACTCCAGCCCCAGCTCTGGCGTGAAACTGTACAAAGGGAAAGGGGTTTAACCACCCCCTTCCTGGGTCCCACCCATAGGAGGGACCTAGCAGGTAATCCAGCCCCTTGATTTGGAATAAAGGTATTAGCTGTGTCCTTAGACTTTAGATAATCCTGACTGAAGCTTTGAAACGGAACTCTGGACCCTTCGACATCCTACTCGACGTAGAAGACTGAAGAATCTCCCTTGTGGTCAAGAAATGACCACCCTGTGCAAGCAGGCACCATCCAGCGCTCAACAGTTTGCTTTGTTGTTGCTCCCGCCGGTGCTCGAACGACAGAGCCTGACAAGAACTGGACTTCCAGACATCCAACAGACCGATCCACAGCCACAGCAAAGCTGAGACCGGAGGAGGCGATGAGAGACGTGGGACCGGCCATCTTGGAAAGCTAAGTGCTTTCTGTGCAGCTCCTGAGGCACCCTCGAAGCTGTGCTTTGGGGATTGAGAAGCCCCAGCCCCGAGCAGTTTTTGCATCTCTCCACACTCACCGAGTGCTGCGTGGGGCCCTTTTGCATTTTCCTGCTTGACGCGTCTGTCCGGTCCCTTGCGCGTTGGCTAGTGGCCTCTGCGACGATGAAACATTGAATTTTCAACGCTGGTCTGGTTGCTCCAGACTGGCCCTTGCTCCCATGAAAAGGAGCAGCTCTTCAGACCTTGCTGGTCTGATCCAGAAGCCATGTTCGATTCCTGTGTGGGTTGCTTTTGCCAAGGCCTGTTGACTCCGAATCGAGAGCCTACACCGCCGACAGCGAGAGCCTTTGTGGGACAGTCCATGTCCACCACCTTGTTGTCGTCGACACCTCCGTGTCCATGTGGCAGCGGAGACAAGCTTCACGACATCACCTGATCGCAACCCGACATCGCCTGGTTTCTTCCTGGTTCCTTCCTGGTCACTGGCTAGTGACCCAGACTCTGTCCCCTCTGCTTTCAGGTACTCTACATCTTCGATCCACCCTTGGATCCAACCGGACTCTTCTCTCCTGGTCGACTGCAGCATCTTTTCTCCAAGGCTCCATAGAACTCCGCGAAGAAACCAGACACACTTTGACACCTATGCACCTGCTTCCTGTGGGTGAGGTAACGCGAGTACTGTGGTGCTCCTGTAGAGGTTTACACCCCTAGTGTCCTAGTTTTAAGTGGCTAAGTTCTAATCCAGTCGGAGAACTTCCAAATCTGCAACTTTCTAACTTTACGCACCCATTAACTTCTATAGGTGCACGCATGTGCATTTAGACACTGCACCCGCATCCTGTGGGCCTCCTGTTCCCTAACTGCTGTTAGTCCAGTGTAGCCCCAGCGATTCCCAAGGCCCTAGGCCTTACCATTGTTCGTGACGTGGTTCTTATACCACTATTTTAGTTTTTGGTTTTAAGGGCCACCAGGGCCTATCCATATTTGTGCAACTTTTGTATGTTATATTAAGTTACTTGTTATACGCTTGTGCTCCTGTGCTCATAAAGAGTTAAGGGGATTTATCTAGAAATAAATATATATATATTTTGAATATATAACCTGTGTGGTGTCCTTTCATTTGATATTAAAAGGTTTGCATATGGTAAAACAGCTGGCTTCATATGCCCTCTTGAGTTAAGCCTAAGACTGCTTTTGTCCATGCTACCACTAGGATAGCTGGTCTATAAGGTTGATTTTACAACCATCACCATACAGGGTTGTTTGGACTGGTGCAAGGTGTACCAGGCCAACTTCTCACATTGGTGTGCAGCGGTTGGGATTTGAGCTTGCTGTTGTTTTACCAATTGTAAACTTTGATATCATTTGAAAGATCACATTAGGTACCATAGGTACATATAACAAAGCTTAAATTACTTAAGTTCTACTGATCTTAGTTGTTGTAGAGGAAAGGGCCTAGCACACCCTGACTACAACTCCTAGGGAGGTTTAGTAGGTAAACACTCAGTGTAGGTAGGTGCACACACCACACCTCACTAGACATGTCTGGCACAGGTGAACCCTCTGGTTCTCTACCTGTGATAGGTGACCTGCCCAAGGCACCCTCCTGATATGATATGCTCAACTTTCGAGGGATGAGGTCATTGTGTACCTCAAGGAAGTTGAAACAGGGTTCCAACCCTACCATCCAACACCTGATAGAAGTCCTAGAGGCAGGTGATCTAGAGAGGGCCTCTAAACCAGGTCCCCCAGAGAACACAGGTGAAGGTGTACCCTCCACAGAAGATGACCCCTTAACCCCAGAAGTAGAAGAGGAGGAGGAGGAGGAGGAAGAGGAAGAATCAGATGGAGAAGGTAGCCAGGCCCAAGTCAGGAGGCTTAGCCAGGCTGACCTAAGCTTACATGTGAATGAGAGGTGTTTCACCTTTCCAGGCCTAATAAGACCTAATCCAGGCAATAGAAGGGAAAGATCTCCTTCCAGGGAATCTCTCCTCTCTAATGCCTCAAGGGGTTCTCAAAGGGGAATGGCTTCCCCTCAGAGAAGAGAACATGAGGCTAGGATGAGAGCTGTCCAACTTCAGATAGAGAAAGAGGAAACAGCCCTGGCCCAGGCTAAACTTGCTTTAGCAAGGGAGCAAAAGTTAAGTGGATTAGATTCCACTGGTGGCAGCAATATCCCCAAGGATAAAGACAGGTCCTATGCTCATAGAAACCTGAGTAAGATTGTGCCCCCCTACAAAGAAGGGGATGACATCCACAAGTGGATAACTGCTTTGGAGAGGGCCTGCATGGTACAGCAGGTTACCCAAGGTCAGTGGGCAGCAATCTTGTGGCTCTCCTTTTCAGAAAAAGGAAGAGACAAGCTCCTCACTGTTAGTCATGAGGATGCTAAAAAACTACACTCTCCTGAAAGTTGCTCTAATTGATGGGTTTGGCTTAACCACTGAACAGTACAGGTTAATGTTCAGAGATACCCACAAGACACAGACTCAGGACTGGACTGACTTTGTTGATTGTGCCACTAAGGCTCTGGAAGGTTGGTTACTGGGAATTAAAGTTAAGGACTATACAGGATTGTATAATTTGATCATGAGAGAACAAATCCTTAATAATTGTCAGAACTAGTTGTTGCACCAACACCTGATTGACTCAGATCTGACCTCTCCCCAAGAATCGGGAAAGAAGGCAGACAAATGGGTCAGAACCAGGGTAAAGCAGAAGCCCCAGAACCAAGGTGGTGACCAGAAAAAGGCAGGCCAAAAGGGTGGAGATCAAAAACAAATAGACCAGAAGTCTTCTTCAGGCCCCCAAAATACTTCTAATGAGGGGGGTCCCAAAATTTCAAGAAAAAGAAGAAAGAAGGTCCAAAGAAACCTTGGTGTAATTACTGTAAATCTGCCTTCACTGGTTTAGTGAGTGCACCAAGAAAGGTACAGCCCCTACCACTGCAGCCCCTAAGGCACCTGCACCCCCTAGTACAGTCAGCAGTGGTAGCTACCAACCCAAGGGTATAGTAGGGTTAACCATGGGTACTGAGGTGGATCCTGGCCTAGTCAGGGTACCAACTCAGGCTGTCCTGATCTGTGATGTGGACATTGCTATGCCCACTACTGTGAGTCCCAATACTTTGGGCAAGTGCAGACAGACACCTTTAATAAATGACAAAGTGGCTCAGGCCTACAGGGACACATGTGCCAGTGTCACTATGGTGACACCTAACTTTGTGGGCCCTGGACAGATTGTACTGGGTGATAATTACCTAGTGACCAATGCTAGCATGTCACTACTACACATAGTGTGGCAGTTGTTAATTTCTCCTGGGAAGGGGTAACTGGCCTCAAAAGAGTTGTAGTAAGTGCAGACCTCCCAGTTGAATGTCTTTTGGGGAATGATCTAGAAAACTCAGTATGGTCAGAAGTGGAGTATAGGACTCATGCAGAGATGCTAGGTATTTCAGCACATGTCCTTGCTGTGACCAGGTCACAGGCCAAAAAGTGCTTACCTGAACCAGTGTTGGATCTTGAAACTATAGACCAGACACAACCCAAGAGAAAGAGCAAGAGGGTTAAGGCAGTGCCTTCCCCCTGCCTCAGGTTGAGGATCAGCCCTCCCAGGAGGATGATTCTGAGATCCAAGAGGGAACTGTCCCAGAAGAGCTTGAGCCTGAACAGGTTGAGTTTCTTGGGACAGGGGGACCCTCCAGGGCAGATCTGAGGCATGCTCAATTAGATTGCTCTTTCCTTGAACCCCCCAGGCAGCAGGCTGCTGCTGAGGCTGCTGGGAATGCTCAAGGTACCCATAAAGTATATTGGGATGATGGGCTCCTTTATTGAGAGGCTAGAGACCCCAAGCCTGGTGCTTCCAGGAGGTTGGTTATACCTCTGCAATTTAGGGGCTTCCTTCTTACCTTGGCCCATGATATTCCCCTAGCAGGACATCTAGGCCAGAACAAGACTTGGGACAGGCTTGTCCCTCACTTTCACTGGCCCCATATGTCAGAAGATACCAAGGAGTTTTCTCGCTCTGTGTTACCTGCCAAGCCAGTGGCAAATCAGGTGGTACAACATAGGCCCCCCTCATACCACTACCTGCGGTGGGGGTACCCGTTGAAAGAGTGGGGATAGATATTGTTGGACCAATGGACCCCCAAGCAGCATCTGGGCACAGATTTATACTGGTGGTAGTGGATCATGCCACCAGGTATCCAGAAGCTATTCCCCTGAGGACCACAACAGCTCCTGTTGTGGCAAGGGCCCTACTTGGAGTTTTCTCCAGAGTGGGCTTTCCAAAGGAGGTTGTCTCTGATAGAGGTGCAAACTTCATGTCAGGATATTTGACTGCTATGTGGAAGGAGTGAGGTGTTAATTATAAATTCACTACACCCTACCATTCACAGTGCAATGGGCTTGTTGAAAGGTTCAACAAGACCCTCAAAGGGATGATAAAAGGGTTACCTGAAAAGCTTAGGCGATGATGGGACATCCTTTTACCATGCCTTTTGTTTGCTTACAGAGAGGTCCCACAAAAGGGGGCTGGCTACAGCCCTTTTAAGCTTTTGTTTGGGTATCCTGTAAGAGGACCCCTATGTCTTGTAAGGGAAGGATGGGAGTTACCTCTCAAAAAGCCTAAACTTGACATAGTGGACTATGTACTTGGTCTCCGCTCCAGGATGGCTGAATACAGGGAGAAGGCTTCCAAAAACCTTGAGGCCAGCCAAGAACTCCAAAAAGCTTGGCATGGCCAAAAGGCTGTGCTGACTGAGTACCAGCCTGGACAGAAGGCGTGGGTGTTGGAGCCAGTGGCCCGTGCAGCCTTCCGAGACAAATGGCCTGGACCCCACACCATTGTTGAGAAAAAGGAAGAGGTTACCTACTTGGTGGACCTTGGCACCCCTAGGAGCCCCCACAGAGTGCTTCACGTCAACAGACTCAAAGCATATGTTGACAGGGCAGACATGGGCTTGCTCATGGCTACAGATGAGGGACAGGAAGAAGAGAGTGACCCTCTCCCAGACCTGTTGACTCAGAACCCTGATGATGGTTCAGTTGATGGTGTGGCCTTAGCTGGCAGCCTCACTGACCAGCAGCAACAGGACTGCAGACAAGTTCTGCAGGCTTTCAGACATATGTTTTCCCTAACACCTAGTCAGACTAACTGGTGCACCCATGAGGTGAACACTGGTGACAGTCTGCCTGTGAAGAGTAAGATCTACAGGCAACCTGACCATGTCAGGGATTGTATAAAGACTGAGGTGCAGAACATGCTTGAGTTGGGAGTGATTGAGCCATCAGAGAGCCCCTGGGCCAGCCCAGTAGTCCTTGTACCAAAACCTCACACACAAGATGGTAAGAGAGAGATGAGGTTCTGTGTGGACTATAGAGGTCTCAATGCTGTCACTAGGACAGATGCTCACCCATCATTGATAGATTGGCTTCTGCCAAATTTCTGAGCACATTTGATTTAACAGCTGGCTATTGGCAAATCAGGTTAGCTGAGGAGTCCAAGGCCAAAACTGCATTCTCAACCCCAGGAGGTCATTATCAATTTGTGGTGATGCCCTTTGGTTTGAAGAATGCACCTGCCACTTTCCAAAGGTTGGTGAACCAAGTCCCTACTGGGTTGGATGACTTTAGTGCAGCTTATCTGGATGATATTGCTGTCTTCAGCTCCACCTGGGAGGATCACCTGATCCACCTGAAGAAGGTTTTAGAGGCCCTGCAAAAAGCAGGCCTAACTATCAAGGCCACAAAGTGCCATATAGGGCAGAGTAAGGTTGTGTACCTGGGCCACCTTGTAGGTGTGGGTCCGGTTCAACCACTGTAGAGTAAGATCCAGGCCATACAGGACTGGGCTCCTCCAACCACCCAGACACAGGTCAGAGCTTTCTTGGGCCTGTCTGGGTACTACAGAAAATTTGTCAAGAATTATGGGTCTATTGTGACACCACTCAATGATTTGACATCTAAAAAGATGCCAAAAAAGGTTCAGTAGACAGTTAGCTGTCAAAATGCATTTTACGAACTGAAGAAGGCCATGTGCTCTGCACCTATCTTAAAGAGTCATGACTACTCCAAAGAGTTCATTGTCCAAACAGATGCTTCTGAGTTGGGGGAGGAAGCTGTGCTTTCACAACTTAATGTAGATGGTCAAGACCAGCCAATTGCTTTTATTAGCAGAAGGCTGACCCCTAGAGAGAAACGTAGGTCAGCTATTGAGAGGGAGGCCTTTGCTGTGGTTTGGGCCCTGAAGAAGTTAAGACCATACTTGTTTGGCACTCACTTCAAGATTCAGACCGACCATAAGCCCCTCTTGTGGCTAAATCGGATGAAGGGTGAAAATCCCAAACTGCCCAGGTGGTCCATTTCCCTACAGGGGATGGACTTTACAGTGGAGCACAGACCAGGGACTGACCGTGGCAATGCAGATGGTCTCTCCAGGTATTTCCACTTAGAACCTGAAGACTTATCTGGTCAAAGTTAAGTTTAATGTCTCTGCGTTTGGGGGGGGGGGGTTATGTAGGAGAGTAGGGTCTGCTATCCTATGGTCACCCCATTTTTTTGCTTTTTGCTTCACTGGTTTTCGACTTAATGTAGCTGTGGGCCTTCTAATCAGACCCACAGCCCTGCTGTTCTCTTTCTAAATTCACAACCATGTACTTTAGGTACATCACTAATTTGGATTGGGTCACCTTATGAGCCCCCTGTACATAGTACTATAGGTACCCAGGGCATAGGTACATCCAAGGCCTACCAGGGGCTGCAGCATTCCCTCCAAGGTAGTAACCGACGTGCACAGACTTGTAGCCTGGCAACCCATGTTTATAACTTCTGTGGTACCATGCCGCAGAGCTTGGCATCCCCAATGGCAGCAGGAGATCACAATCCCAGGCCTCCTGCCCTGCCCCTTCCTCATCTTTCCTGTCTCGAGAGAATGGCCAGGGCCGAGTGCCATCTGGCTCCCAACGAGACAAAAGGACTAGCAATTACAACATTTCGAGGTATATTCTGAGTCACAGACTTCAATATCTGCCTCAAGGGATTTTTTTTCAGATGTAGCTTCTTTCAAAGGTTAAAGCAGCTCTTCGCCAGGTAGATGTTTTGAGGGATCCATTTGGATTGTGAAACATTTTTAACTGAGCCTGAAATAGCAATAGTTTGTATGCAAATTCAGTATTTCGAGTTGTTTGAAGATTCGTTTGTTTGTTTTGTAGCTTAGTACTAAGGGTAATGTGTGAAAAATTAAGTATTGTGAGATGCCTACTGAAAGGGGGGGGGGGGTGGAGAAAGGGGCAGAACATTGAATCATCTCTGCAATGTTATCAGGGGTCGAAGGCTGTGGATGTTGCTTGGCGCCATTTTGGTGAACTGATGATTTCTCAAGCGTTCACTTTAAAGATCCTTGCGCTTGCATGTTCTAGATGAGGGGTCTCCATCCTTTTCTGCATTAAGAGCTACCTACGTCCAGGAAAAATCATGCCAAGCTATTAATATTAGTGTTGTATCAGCTACACCGGGCAAGATTACATTAGTGGTCACCATATTCACGATTACTAACAGTGCATCAGGCGGGGCGTGTCTGTAGTAATGGGAAAATGATATGTCAATTTCAAATGCCTCTACATGGGTAATACATAATCCAATGCCCCGGACACAAAGTTTGTGGTATTAATAATA
This sequence comes from Lissotriton vulgaris, assembly GCF_964263255.1. Classification (NCBI taxonomy): domain Eukaryota; kingdom Metazoa; phylum Chordata; class Amphibia; order Caudata; family Salamandridae; genus Lissotriton; species Lissotriton vulgaris. The sequence goes on along the minus strand of NW_028247490.1, from coordinate 424,318 downwards.
AGTCTATCCAAAGCCACATGATTTATCAGTCAAATGTCAGCTTTCAGTTTATTTTGGAAATTGAACCATTTTCCTCCCAATGTCAGTGCAGAGAGTTCTGAAAATGTACACATTTTCCACTTGAATATACACTGTCAACTTTATTATACATGGATTTATTAGTCTGGGCTGCACACAGGAGAGCTACCAGTAGCTCACCAGCTACCCGTTGGAGAAGCCGGTTCTAGATGTATGCATGTCTGGCTAGCCAGCCCATCTGCATGAGCTATCTTGTGTTTTTGATTTGCTTTGGGCGCCGTGTTATGTGTTTTGTTTACTTTGCTTCCAGCTACAGACAAATAATATAAATTATAATATTGTTGGCAGAGATGCAAATCAGCATAGTCAGACATGTTGGTGGCAGAGCAGATTGAAGCAGGACTCAACATAATTATTGGTACTACATGGGCCTCAGGACATCACAAGGAAACAACCATACGCTGCCATCCCCCAATACAAGGAACAACTAAGGGCCTTGACTCTACTCAGTAAGGCTGAGTCAATATAATCCAAACCAAAACAAATGCCAATACTGAACAGTGTTTACCAATCAATTAAACCCTGGAACAAATGAAAATGTGTCACATGTTCCATGAAAGCTCAATTCAAAAAACCTTTTTCTTTTTCTTTTAAATTCTTAATCCATTTAAAAAAATACATACAAAGAGATGATCAGTGAAACGGTAAACAGTCATAATATCGATTCCAAAATATAGAATGGACATAATATCGAAGTAAAAATATAGAATGGACAAAATATCGAATGGACACAATATAGTGGTTAAAAATATCGAATTTAAGGTAAGTAATATCGATTTTCAAAATATAGAAGTCAAAATATCGAAGTATACAATATAGGCATTAAATATATCGATTTTTTTAATAATATCAATTTTTTAAAGTGTTTTGTATGTTAGTATATGTGTGAAAAGTGTATATTAATTTTTGTAATGTATGTTTAATGTATTTGAGGTAATGAATTTTGTGTTATTTAATTTTTGCGTAATTTAATTCTGTAGCGGGTTGTGGGTTTATAGGGGAATAGGGTGGGAAGTACTTTAATTGTAATTAATTAAATATTCGTATTTATTGGTATTCGTTTTGAATTTATTGTTATTTTTTAATTGGTAATTAATTTTTATTAATTGCCAATTAATTTGTATTAATTGATTAATTGTTAATTATGTTAATTTTCTAAATGTATTTTCTGTAGCGGGTTGTGGGTTTATAGGGGAATAGGGTGGGAAGTAATTAAATTGTAATTAAGTAAATAATTTTTTTCATTTATTGGTATTGATTTTAAATTTATTGTTAATTAATTTTCAATTGGTAATTAATTTCTATTGGCAATTATGTTTTATTAATTGGTAATTATTTTGTATTAATTAAATATTTGATAATTATGATAATTGTATTAATGTATTTTCTGTAGTGGGATGTGGGTTTATAGGGGAATAGGGTGGGAAGTAATGTAATTGTAATTAATTACATATTAAAAAATTATTTTTGTTTATTGATAATTAATTTACTGTTAATTTTTAATTGGTATTAATTTTTATTATTAATTAGTTTTTGTTATTGAAAATTAATTAGTTGTTAAATAATTATGAACAGGTTATTAATTTTTAATAACTAATATGTAGTTGTATTTCTAATTAATTATTACATAATATTAAATTGGTTATTAATTTCAATTAATGTTTTATTGGTATTGATATTTATTTTATTTTTAATAATATATTAAATCATTACTTTCCTTACTGTTAAACTCACTGTAGTGGGAATAGTAATTGTCACCCTCCCGCTATACAACGCTTTCCCTACTGTTGCACTCTTTGGAGTGGGAATAGTATTTTTTACCCCTACGCTATCCAATGCTTTCCCTACTGTTGCACTCTCTGGAGTGGGAATAGTAATTGTTACCCCTACGCTATCCAACGCTTTCCCTACTGTTGCACGCTCTGGAGTTGGAATAGTAATTTTTACCCTACCGCTATCCAACGCTTTCCCTACTGTTGCACTTTCTGGAGTGGGAATAGTAATTTTTACCCTTATGCTATCCAACGCTTTCCCTACTGTTGCACTCTCTGGAGTGGGAATAGTAATTTTTACCCCTACGCTATCCAACGCTTTCCCTACTGTTGCACTCTCTGGAGTGGGAATAGTAGTTTTTACCCCTGCGCTATCCAACGCTTTCCCTACTGTTGCACTCACAGGAGTGGGAATAGTATTTTTTACCATCCCGCTATCCAACGCTTTCCCTACTGTTGCACTCTCTGGAGTGGGAATAGTAATTTTTACCCTTACGCTATCCAACGCTTTCCCTACTGTTGCACTCACTGGAGTGGGAATAGTATTTTTTACCCCTACGCTATCCAAAGCTTTCCCTACTGTTGCACTCTCTGGAGTGGGAATAGTAATTTTTACCCCTACTCTATCCAACGCTTTCCCTACTGTTGCACTCTGGAGTGGGAATAGTATTTTTTTACCCCTACGCTATCCAACGCTTTCCCTACTGTTGCACTCACTGGAGTGGTAATATTAAATGTTACCCTCCTGCTATCCTACGGTAAAACATTGCACATTTTTTATAAATAACTTAAATTAATTATATCTTAATTTTAAGGTTATTTGAGTATTTTTAAGTATGTTTTAGTTAATTATATTTATTATTTAATTAATTTTAAATTACTTTTAAGACATTTAAAAAAATTCGATATTTTGACTGACTATATTTTTAACAGACTATATTTTGGATTCGATATTTTTGTACTTACCTGTTTGTAAATAGGAATTCGATATTTTGGCATTCTATATTTTGGTGACTATATTTTGGTAAGTCTATATTTTGTCATTCTATATTATGTCAGTGATCCCAGTGAAACCGATACAAAAAATACAAAGACACAACTCCCTTCCAATTTCACAACTTCCGCAACGACACCACAATCATTAAATACTCTCCTTTATCCATTCAGCATTCATCCCAGACACATCACCAACTCCACACATTCACAAGTTCACCTAAAGGTTAAGCCAAACTTACTCACAGTTTTCTGGAAAGGCTAAACACAAAAGGGAACAATACGCAACTAGCCAAACAACATGAAGCTAAACCACAATTTTACTAATGTAGTGCACCAAGAAGTCATCAAAGTAAATCACAAATCATGTTACAGTGCATCACAAACAACACCGAAAATTTTGAATATGTTTGTTTGACTAGGAAAAGCGTAAGGTTGACGCGTTTCGAACCCTTTGACTACCAGGGTTCTCCTCAGGACCAGAACAGTCTTACTCATGTGAAAAAAGGCTTTTTAATTCCATCACTCTTCAGTGTGTTTAGTGGTGTCTTCTAACCTCCAAATATCTTCCAACACTCGTAATGGGGCATTAATTATATGAACTCCAACGAGTCTTGTAAATCAATCAATTCAAGGGCCGGAGGGTCTTCAACCACGTGGACGGAAGTCAAAATGAGGGTGCCTCATTGTTGTCCAAAACCAATGGATCTTGCTGGAAACATGAGTCTGCTTTGCATCCTCCACTGTTCGTGTTGCAGTCCAGTGATCCTGCAATGCGGAAGTCACGCTGCATCCCGTAATGAATTGTGGGACTCCCGAGGGTCAATGGGTCAAAGACGATCAGGTCACCAGTGCTGTTTTATTACCAAGAAAAAAAAGTGACAGTTATTTAAAAGAAACCAAGGTCTCATTGTCATGTAGGTTATTCTTGCAGTCAGTCATGGCCGGCATGATTTGTGTGGGGGGGGGGGGTTGGGCGCTGGGGTGGGCGTGGAACGGGGTTCACACGGGGCAGGGGTGCAGGCAGGTTTGAAAAAAAAACCTTATGTCGTGCCCGTGTCCCTCGTCTTCTCTGCTCCTGCTCTCCTGCCTCTGACAGGAACAAGGAGCAGGCAGCCAGGCTTCCAACCCTAAGCCAATCACAATACTGCAATGCAGCGTTGTGAGTGGTCTGAGTACTTTGCCTCTGTGCTCATCCAGGGGCTGGTGGGGTGGGCATGTTTTCCATGCAGGCTGTAATGCAGCCTTGCAAAAACAACAGGTGATGGACCGAATGAGGATCAATGTCACACATTCAACCCAGTCAAAAGATCTGGGTCCTAATCCATCGTTTTTTTGCACTCCACACCACCCTGGGTTAGACAATGGCGATATGCAAATCAGCTCTGACCCTGTGCCCCATGGGAACAGTCCAGTCCGAACTACAAAAGCCATGTCCTTCCCAGAACGGAATCAAGCATCCGAGGACCGGACCGGTTTCGAGGTAACACCTCTCATCAGCCCGGCTAGCTTGACTCCAGTGGTGTGGAGTGCCTGGGACCCACGTCTGGGCATCCCCAGTACACTTATAGCGAGTTTGCAAAAACAACAGGTGATGGACCGAATGAGGATCAATGTCACACATTCAACCCAGTCAAAAGATCTGGGTCCTAATCCATCGTTTTTTTGCACTCCACACCACCCTGGGTTAGACAATGGCGATATGCAAATCAGCTCTGACCCTGTGCCCCATGGGAACAGTCCAGTCCGAACTACAAAAGCCATGTCCTTCCCAGAACGGAATCAAGCATCCGAGGACCGGACCGGTTTCGAGGTAACACCTCTCATCAGCCCGGCTAGCTTGACTCCAGTGGTGTGGAGTGCCTGGGACCCACGTCTGGGCATCCCCAGTACACTTATAGCGAGTTTGCAAAAACAACAGGTGATGGACCGAATGAGGATCAATGTCACACATTCAACCCAGTCAAAAGATCTGGGTCCTAATCCATCGTTTTTTTGCACTCCACACCACCCTGGGTTAGACAATGGCGATATGCAAATCAGCTCTGACCCTGTGCCCCATGGGAACAGTCCAGTCCGAACTACAAAAGCCATGTCCTTCCCAGAACGGAATCAAGCATCCGAGGACCGGACCGGTTTCGAGGTAACACCTCTCATCAGCCCGGCTAGCTTGACTCCAGTGGTGTGGAGTGCCTGGGACCCACGTCTGGGCATCCCCAGTACACTTATAGCGAGTTTGCAAAAACAACAGGTGATGGACCGAATGAGGATCAATGTCACACATTCAACCCAGTCAAAAGATCTGGGTCCTAATCCATCGTTTTTTTGCACTCCACACCACCCTGGGTTAGACAATGGCGATATGCAAATCAGCTCTGACCCTGTGCCCCATGGGAACAGTCCAGTCCGAACTACAAAAGCCATGTCCTTCCCAGAACGGAATCAAGCATCCGAGGACCGGACCGGTTTCGAGGTAACACCTCTCAACAGCCCGGCTAGCTTGACTCCAGTGGTGTGGAGTGCCTGGGACCCACGTCTGGGCATCCCCAGTACACTTATAGCGAGTTTGCAAAAACAACAGGTGATGGACCGAATGAGGATCAATGTCACACATTCAACCCAGTCAAAAGATCTGGGTCCTAATCCATCGTTTTTTTGCACTCCACACCACCCTGGGTTAGACAATGGCGATATGCAAATCAGCTCTGACCCTGTGCCCCATGGGAACAGTCCAGTCCGAACTACAAAAGCCATGTCCTTCCCAGAACGGAATCAAGCATCCGAGGACCGGACCGGTTTCGAGGTAACACCTCTCATCAGCCCGGCTAGCTTGACTCCAGTGTTTTTGCAATTGCCGCCCTAAGTGCGCTGGGGATGCCCAGACGTGGGTCCCAGGCACTCCACACCACTTGGAGTCAAGCTAGCCGGGCTGATGAGAGGTGTTACCTCGAAACCGGTCCGGTCCTCGGATGCTTGATTCCGTTCTGGGAAGGACATGGCTTTTGTAGTTCGGACTGGACTGTTTCCATGGGGCAACAGGGTCAGAGCTGATTTGCATATCGCCATTGTCTAACCCAGGGTGGTGTGGAGTGCAAAAAAACGATGGACTTAGGCCCAGATCTTTTGACTGGGGGAATGTGTGACATTGATCCACATTCGGTCCATCACTTGTTGTTTTTGCAATTGCCGCCCTAAGTGCGCTGGGGATGCCCAGACGTGGGTCCCAGGCACTCCACACCACTTGGAGTCAAGCTAGCCGGGCTGATGAGAGGTGTTACCTCGAAACCGGTCCGGTCCTCGGATGCTTGATTCCGTTCTGGGAAGGACATGGCTTTTGTAGTTCGGACTGGACTGTTTCCATGGGGCAACAGGGTCAGAGCTGATTTGCATATCGCCATTGTCTAACCCAGGGTGGTGTGGAGTGCAAAAAAACGATGGACTTAGGCCCAGATCTTTTGACTGGGGGAATGTGTGACATTGATCCACATTCGGTCCATCACTTGTTGTTTTTGCAATTGCCGCCCTAAGTGCGCTGGGGATGCCCAGACGTGGGTCCCAGGCACTCCACACCACTTGGAGTCAAGCTAGCCGGGCTGATGAGAGGTGTTACCTCGAAACCGGTCCGGTCCTCGGATGCTTGATTCCGTTCTGGGAAGGACATGGCTTTTGTAGTTCGGACTGGACTGTTTCCATGGGGCAACAGGGTCAGAGCTGATTTGCATATCGCCATTGTCTAACCCAGGGTGGTGTGGAGTGCAAAAAAACGATGGACTTAGGCCCAGATCTTTTGACTGGGGGAATGTGTGACATTGATCCACATTCGGTCCATCACTTGTTGTTTTTGCAATTGCCGCCCTAAGTGCGCTGGGGATGCCCAGACGTGGGTCCCAGGCACTCCACACCACTTGGAGTCAAGCTAGCCGGGCTGATGAGAGGTGTTACCTCGAAACCGGTCCGGTCCTCGGATGCTTGATTCCGTTCTGGGAAGGACATGGCTTTTGTAGTTCGGACTGGACTGTTTCCATGGGGCAACAGGGTCAGAGCTGATTTGCATATCGCCATTGTCTAACCCAGGGTGGTGTGGAGTGCAAAAAAACGATGGACTTAGGCCCAGATCTTTTGACTGGGGGAATGTGTGACATTGATCCACATTCGGTCCATCACTTGTTGTTTTTGCAATTGCCGCCCTAAGTGCGCTGGGGATGCCCAGACGTGGGTCCCAGGCACTCCACACCACTTGGAGTCAAGCTAGCCGGGCTGATGAGAGGTGTTACCTCGAAACCGGTCCGGTCCTCGGATGCTTGATTCCGTTCTGGGAAGGACATGGCTTTTGTAGTTCGGACTGGACTGTTTCCATGGGGCAACAGGGTCAGAGCTGATTTGCATATCGCCATTGTCTAACCCAGGGTGGTGTGGAGTGCAAAAAAACGATGGACTTAGGCCCAGATCTTTTGACTGGGGGAATGTGTGACATTGATCCACATTCGGTCCATCACTTGTTGTTTTTGCAATTGCCGCCCTAAGTGCGCTGGGGATGCCCAGACGTGGGTCCCAGGCACTCCACACCACTTGGAGTCAAGCTAGCCGGGCTGATGAGAGGTGTTACCTCGAAACCGGTCCGGTCCTCGGATGCTTGATTCCGTTCTGGGAAGGACATGGCTTTTGTAGTTCGGACTGGACTGTTTCCATGGGGCAACAGGGTCAGAGCTGATTTGCATATCGCCATTGTCTAACCCAGGGTGGTGTGGAGTGCAAAAAAACGATGGACTTAGGCCCAGATCTTTTGACTGGGGGAATGTGTGACATTGATCCACATTCGGTCCATCACTTGTTGTTTTTGCAATTGCCGCCCTAAGTGCGCTGGGGATGCCCAGACGTGGGTCCCAGGCACTCCACACCACTTGGAGTCAAGCTAGCCGGGCTGATGAGAGGTGTTACCTCGAAACCGGTCCGGTCCTCGGATGCTTGATTCCGTTCTGGGAAGGACATGGCTTTTGTAGTTCGGACTGGACTGTTTCCATGGGGCAACAGGGTCAGAGCTGATTTGCATATCGCCATTGTCTAACCCAGGGTGGTGTGGAGTGCAAAAAAACGATGGACTTAGGCCCAGATCTTTTGACTGGGGGAATGTGTGACATTGATCCACATTCGGTCCATCACTTGTTGTTTTTGCAATTGCCGCCCTAAGTGCGCTGGGGATGCCCAGACGTGGGTCCCAGGCACTCCACACCACTTGGAGTCAAGCTAGCCGGGCTGATGAGAGGTGTTACCTCGAAACCGGTCCGGTCCTCGGATGCTTGATTCCGTTCTGGGAAGGACATGGCTTTTGTAGTTCGGACTGGACTGTTTCCATGGGGCAACAGGGTCAGAGCTGATTTGCATATCGCCATTGTCTAACCCAGGGTGGTGTGGAGTGCAAAAAAACGATGGACTTAGGCCCAGATCTTTTGACTGGGGGAATGTGTGACATTGATCCACATTCGGTCCATCACTTGTTGTTTTTGCAATTGCCGCCCTAAGTGCGCTGGGGATGCCCAGACGTGGGTCCCAGGCACTCCACACCACTTGGAGTCAAGCTAGCCGGGCTGATGAGAGGTGTTACCTCGAAACCGGTCCGGTCCTCGGATGCTTGATTCCGTTCTGGGAAGGACATGGCTTTTGTAGTTCGGACTGGACTGTTTCCATGGGGCAACAGGGTCAGAGCTGATTTGCATATCGCCATTGTCTAACCCAGGGTGGTGTGGAGTGCAAAAAAACGATGGACTTAGGCCCAGATCTTTTGACTGGGGGAATGTGTGACATTGATCCACATTCGGTCCATCACTTGTTGTTTTTGCAATTGCCGCCCTAAGTGCGCTGGGGATGCCCAGACGTGGGTCCCAGGCACTCCACACCACTTGGAGTCAAGCTAGCCGGGCTGATGAGAGGTGTTACCTCGAAACCGGTCCGGTCCTCGGATGCTTGATTCCGTTCTGGGAAGGACATGGCTTTTGTAGTTCGGACTGGACTGTTTCCATGGGGCAACAGGGTCAGAGCTGATTTGCATATCGCCATTGTCTAACCCAGGGTGGTGTGGAGTGCAAAAAAACGATGGACTTAGGCCCAGATCTTTTGACTGGGGGAATGTGTGACATTGATCCACATTCGGTCCATCACTTGTTGTTTTTGCAATTGCCGCCCTAAGTGCGCTGGGGATGCCCAGACGTGGGTCCCAGGCACTCCACACCACTTGGAGTCAAGCTAGCCGGGCTGATGAGAGGTGTTACCTCGAAACCGGTCCGGTCCTCGGATGCTTGATTCCGTTCTGGGAAGGACATGGCTTTTGTAGTTCGGACTGGACTGTTTCCATGGGGCAACAGGGTCAGAGCTGATTTGCATATCGCCATTGTCTAACCCAGGGTGGTGTGGAGTGCAAAAAAACGATGGACTTAGGCCCAGATCTTTTGACTGGGGGAATGTGTGACATTGATCCACATTCGGTCCATCACTTGTTGTTTTTGCAATTGCCGCCCTAAGTGCGCTGGGGATGCCCAGACGTGGGTCCCAGGCACTCCACACCACTTGGAGTCAAGCTAGCCGGGCTGATGAGAGGTGTTACCTCGAAACCGGTCCGGTCCTCGGATGCTTGATTCCGTTCTGGGAAGGACATGGCTTTTGTAGTTCGGACTGGACTGTTTCCATGGGGCAACAGGGTCAGAGCTGATTTGCATATCGCCATTGTCTAACCCAGGGTGGTGTGGAGTGCAAAAAAACGATGGACTTAGGCCCAGATCTTTTGACTGGGGGAATGTGTGACATTGATCCACATTCGGTCCATCACTTGTTGTTTTTGCAATTGCCGCCCTAAGTGCGCTGGGGATGCCCAGACGTGGGTCCCAGGCACTCCACACCACTTGGAGTCAAGCTAGCCGGGCTGATGAGAGGTGTTACCTCGAAACCGGTCCGGTCCTCGGATGCTTGATTCCGTTCTGGGAAGGACATGGCTTTTGTAGTTCGGACTGGACTGTTTCCATGGGGCAACAGGGTCAGAGCTGATTTGCATATCGCCATTGTCTAACCCAGGGTGGTGTGGAGTGCAAAAAAACGATGGACTTAGGCCCAGATCTTTTGACTGGGGGAATGTGTGACATTGATCCACATTCGGTCCATCACTTGTTGTTTTTGCAATTGCCGCCCTAAGTGCGCTGGGGATGCCCAGACGTGGGTCCCAGGCACTCCACACCACTTGGAGTCAAGCTAGCCGGGCTGATGAGAGGTGTTACCTCGAAACCGGTCCGGTCCTCGGATGCTTGATTCCGTTCTGGGAAGGACATGGCTTTTGTAGTTCGGACTGGACTGTTTCCATGGGGCAACAGGGTCAGAGCTGATTTGCATATCGCCATTGTCTAACCCAGGGTGGTGTGGAGTGCAAAAAAACGATGGACTTAGGCCCAGATCTTTTGACTGGGGGAATGTGTGACATTGATCCACATTCGGTCCATCACTTGTTGTTTTTGCAATTGCCGCCCTAAGTGCGCTGGGGATGCCCAGACGTGGGTCCCAGGCACTCCACACCACTTGGAGTCAAGCTAGCCGGGCTGATGAGAGGTGTTACCTCGAAACCGGTCCGGTCCTCGGATGCTTGATTCCGTTCTGGGAAGGACATGGCTTTTGTAGTTCGGACTGGACTGTTTACATGGGGCAACAGGGTCAGAGCTGATTTGCATATCGCCATTGTCTAACCCAGGGTGGTGTGGAGTGCAAAAAAACGATGGACTTAGGCCCAGATCTTTTGACTGGGGGAATGTGTGACATTGATCCACATTCGGTCCATCACTTGTTGTTTTTGCAATTGCCGCCCTAAGTGCGCTGGGGATGCCCAGACGTGGGTCCCAGGCACTCCACACCACTTGGAGTCAAGCTAGCCGGGCTGATGAGAGGTGTTACCTCGAAACCGGTCCGGTCCTCGGATGCTTGATTCCGTTCTGGGAAGGACATGGCTTTTGTAGTTCGGACTGGACTGTTTCCATGGGGCAACAGGGTCAGAGCTGATTTGCATATCGCCATTGTCTAACCCAGGGTGGTGTGGAGTGCAAAAAAACGATGGACTTAGGCCCAGATCTTTTGACTGGGGGAATGTGTGACATTGATCCACATTCGGTCCATCACTTGTTGTTTTTGCAATTGCCGCCCTAAGTGCGCTGGGGATGCCCAGACGTGGGTCCCAGGCACTCCACACCACTTGGAGTCAAGCTAGCCGGGCTGATGAGAGGTGTTACCTCGAAACCGGTCCGGTCCTCGGATGCTTGATTCCGTTCTGGGAAGGACATGGCTTTTGTAGTTCGGACTGGACTGTTTCCATGGGGCAACAGGGTCAGAGCTGATTTGCATATCGCCATTGTCTAACCCAGGGTGGTGTGGAGTGCAAAAAAACGATGGACTTAGGCCCAGATCTTTTGACTGGGGGAATGTGTGACATTGATCCACATTCGGTCCATCACTTGTTGTTTTTGCAATTGCCGCCCTAAGTGCGCTGGGGATGCCCAGACGTGGGTCCCAGGCACTCCACACCACTTGGAGTCAAGCTAGCCGGGCTGATGAGAGGTGTTACCTCGAAACCGGTCCGGTCCTCGGATGCTTGATTCCGTTCTGGGAAGGACATGGCTTTTGTAGTTCGGACTGGACTGTTTCCATGGGGCAACAGGGTCAGAGCTGATTTGCATATCGCCATTGTCTAACCCAGGGTGGTGTGGAGTGCAAAAAAACGATGGACTTAGGCCCAGATCTTTTGACTGGGGGAATGTGTGACATTGATCCACATTCGGTCCATCACTTGTTGTTTTTGTAATGCAGCCTGCATGGAGAACAGGGAAGTGCGCATGTCTGGTTTAGGCTGCCAGAGAGGCCCGACCAAACAGTCATTGCACACTTTGGGAGTCGGCAAGCCACTCCTTCCCTGACTTGCTCCCAGAGCACAGCAGCCCCAGCCACCCGCCACCGCAAAGCAGCAGGACACAAAACATAAATTGACAATAACTCTAAGTTATTGTAATTTTATGTTTCTCACTGCTGAAAAGCAGTGGGGCAACGCTCCTCCTCCATTGTGGAGGAGCCGCCCCTGCTTGTGGTGCCCGATGCAAACAAATAAAATCCTGATAGATGCAACGTCTGCTGCATAACAAGTGATTCATCCCTGCTTACTGAGCATTCAAAGTACTTAACTCATCCTTGCAACTCCACAATAACTGCTATGTGAAACACTTCTCTTGTGGTGGACTCCAGCACATGTGCCAGGAAGTCAGGGAAGCAAAATAAAAACACGACCACTTCTGCATTAACCTGTTCCATGCGTCAGACGGCCCCTGGCCGTCCGACGTGACAGTGAGCAGGTGCAGAGGACGGACAGGGGCTGTCTGTACTTCGCCCAATCATTTATTCGCCCGCAAATTGCGCCGCGGTCAACAGGTTAAACTCGTTTTCCGATTTGAGAACGTCTTTTGGCAAAGGGGAGTAAACCACAGAAAAAATCCTAACTGGACGAAACACTAAGGAAAGGGATTCATTTCGGGTAAAAAATACATCAACAGTGATATGTCATACAGTCCCTTTTGTAGTGCTATTCATGGTTTTATTTGTTGCTTATTTTAAATATATTAGTGTAGAATAAGAGCTACGTTGCGAGTACATTTTACTACCAAGGGTTTAGTAACGGGTCAGTAACCGAGGTGCCACAAGCAACTCCCCTTTGCACTCATTCCCTTAGTGTATTGTTCCTCTTTTTTGAGTTACTTTGAAAATATTCTGTGATTTAATGATTGCTCCACAATTACATGAAGCTCTGCAAAAAAACCACATACTTTACTCTTGCAACTCAGGTGCCAAATAGTATGCCGCATTCACTACAATTATAACTTGTTAGCCAACATATGTTTTTTTTAAATTTAACTTAATGCATTTGTGCTGAATTTGTCAAAATGTAGAATGCCTGTGTATGTTTATCTTTGTTCTATATTATGTAGTACTTAGGTGTGCTTAATATTTAATATGCACTGTATTTACTTCCAATTGTCCTAATTTTTGGAGGGTTTAATTTTTCTCGCACTCCTGGCCTTTCCTGTACATAAAATTTGCAAATCTTGGCTGCACCAAAACATGCAGGCATTGGGTGCTTTTGCTCAAAACTGGAAGAAAAACAAATGTTTAAAAGAAATGAAAAGAAACCAGCACATTTAACATACAATATGTATTACAGAATTGAGATATAAATCTTTAATTACTATCAGCTTTAAAAAGTCTCGCATTAAAGAAATGCTCTTGTTTGGTTGAACAGTGTGGGTTGTGTAAAACGTGTTGCTTATACGTAGAAGTGGAATTCTGATTATTTTGTGCCAAGCTGCCCAAATATGTTAGGAAAAAGGGAATGGTGTTTAATGACAAAAATGCTATTTCATTTGCACGTGATACCGTTTTTTTGCAGTCTTTAACTCTGGCTCTTAGTGATTTTTCTTGTCAATCTCCGCAGGCACCAGCCTTTCTGTGTCAGTCTTCTTGCAATAGCTTCTCTCCTCTGGTAGGTGGCACCTTTTGCCTCTGTTGATACTCCATCCTGCCCATAAGCATTAACAACAGGGAGCACCATAAAGACAGCAGTTTTTCATTTGTTTTAAAACTCAAAGACACAGAGCTAAATCAAAGGTGTTACCTATTTGTTTTTTTATGCCAAAAATGCAAAGCTATCCAGACAGTTCCATGCCACACAATTTCAACTCTACACATTTCCAATACACACCACATAATTCAACACCAAATTACAAAAATCAACTCAGCAATGTAATTACACTCTACACACATACATCCAATCCACGGCACAGAAATACACGTTCATGCCACACAATTCAACAGCACTTCACATAATAAACCTCCACTACACACCACTTCACAGCACAAACTATCATTCCACATAATTACATTCCATAACACACAATCCCACTGTACATAAATCCTGTATACTTAATACCACAGAGTTACTACCTACATAATTCCACAGCACACCAGCCCACACTATTCCACTACACAAATGTTGCCAACAATTTTTCTTTTATGCGAGGGTTGTGTCACCAGCTGGTCCCTGATGAGGGAGTCATTCAAGTCTCCAAATTCACATAACTGCGTAAGACCCCGGTGGGCGGCTACAAAGTTGGTCACAGATTCATGCTTACCCTGTACCCGTGAAAAGAACTTGTGCCGCTCAAGTACCACATTAACTTTGTCCCCCAAAGTGGGATTCTAGTTTCAACATGGAGATCCTAAACACATCTAAGTCCAACTCATCATCCTCTAATGCAGGGTTGGGGAGAGTGTCAAAGATTTTTCTACCCTGAACTCCCAGGTTATGGAGTAACACATGTTGTTTACGTAGGGCTGAACATTTTTCTCCCCCGATAGCTATGAGATAAGAATCAAATAAGTTGATCCAGTCTTTCCAATGGATAACTGGATCCCCAATCTCATTCAAAAAGGGGGGGGGGGGTGGGTTCATGGATGATGCCGCCATAGGACAGGAATACCTCGACTTAACAGATATATCAAATGCGGCAGGTGACAGGTAGGAGGGATACAGTGGTAAGGTACTAGCAAAGGTAAAACCCGTAGGAGAATACTGAGGCACAGAAAGGAGGCAGGTCCCAGGGAGATTCCCACTAACTCTGAAATGTACGTAGGCACAGAAAGGCTGACAAGGTACCAAATGCTCCTAACAGTAAAAAATAGAACTACTCACGTGCTGCTGCAATGACCTGGAGTACCTAGGTGTCACCACTCCCCGCCGTGCGATATTATCCCGCAATTGCACAATATACGCCTTACAATGGAACAGAGAGTACAATTTTTGTGCAACACAATACCTACGACCTGGTGCATACATATAAATATAGGTAACCCTTCGACATGGCAGATCCCATAAAGCGCACAAACATCACAAAGCTTCCCCCAATGTATGAATCAGTGCATATATTAGAACCTGATATCACTGGTAACTAAGAATCTAAGCGCCCACCATTGCATATACCCCCACCTAAGTTATGAAAATGAGCATAAATTTGAACATATAGCATATACTCCCACCAAGGTTAAGGAATGAGCACTAATTAGAACATATTGCATATACTCCCATCAAAGATATGAAATTGAGCAAAATTAGATCATGTAACCACTGTTACTTCTGATACTATCAAGCTTCAAGGTCGGAATACCACTTGTACATAGAGGATGTGAGGAAAAGTACCAACTCAGTTCCAGCATTAACTGTTTGCCAGCACGATACTGTGGAGAAGGTGTGCGTGTCACCGTGTAGATGCACACACTCTGTGCGGGCGTGATTTATAATGTCAGGAGGAATAAAGTTCGCCCACACCCTACTTCATGCAGAAAGTCACCAATAGCACTCACTATTTCACTTATCTGGACACCGTTGAAAAAAGCTGCTTTCCTGAGGAACGACGCGGGGATAGCCAAGATGAGGGCAGAGGGTCTGGAGTCAATGGGGGCCATGGGGCACAATAACTCACTTGCGACGCCCTGCAGCCGATGAACCGCTTCTCCCAGTATCCAAACACTCGAGCTGACACTCTGATGAGACTAAAAGACAGGTCCGGTCCTCCTGCAGCTGGGGCAACGGGATCTGGCTGGAAGTATTCTGACTAGAAAGTACACTGGAAAAAGGAACTGACGATTTTGCCGGTCCTACTGCGGTTGGGGCACCGGGACTGACGAGGAGCGCTCTGAGGGGAAATTGATGCGATCTGAGAAACTGACGAGCGGCGCTCCGCATGACAGGCTGCCAAGAACTGACACGCTGCGCCCTTCAAGAAACCCAGTTCGAGTCAAACGGCAATGGCGTCAGGTACAGCAGGATCTGTTGGCCCCCCGGGGGCCTGTACCTTGGCACCTGCAGAAGCGTTTAGAAGGGATATTCTTTAGGCGTTGCAAGGAGTGCCCATCGGGACACAAACCAATGAACAAAGTACTAATTCTATGGCAGGACAGGAGGCTCAGATTATGCTTTCTCTATTTCTTTACTACCAACAGCAGCCAATAGGAACACAGTAAAGAAACAAAAAACTACAACTCCCATGAGCCCTTAGGCAACCATAGAGTCTATACACTATATAAACCACCATAGAGGACAACACTTCCTCTTTCTTTGCTGCTTCGCAGCCAGTTAAGTGCATTTCTGTTACTTGCTAACAATTTACATTTTTGAATTTTGGCATTGTGTTATGTTGTGATTGCTGTGTTTACTTACGCGCTGTTGTGACGTTTTTCAACTGCTATTTGGGCGTTCGTTTCGCCGTGTGCGTTGCATTGGCTTTCACGCTCGGTTTTTGCCGTTGTCGCTTGTGTATATTGAGAGCGCGTGTTCGCCTCTCCGGTACTGCGGGCGCATTGTGCCCGTGTGTCCTCTGTTGTGTGGAGCGGGACGGGGCTCAGGAGCTCGCGCACTCTTGTTGCGCGTCGCTTCTTTTCCGGACAGCCAGGCACGCCTTCGCGCATGCGCGTTGGCTTTGTTTACGTTCCGTGTGTGTCACGGAGCCCGGACACGCTCAGAGGCAGCGTTGCTTTTATCGCCTCAGCCCACTGCCTGCCGGAGAGCCCCACAAGACGCCTTTTTCCCTCAGGATAGGGTTCTGGGCTGGATAACATTTAGAGGCGTTGCCTAGGGTGACTATTGTGCAAGCCTGTCCCTCCACTTTCGATTTTTTGCAGTATTTTGGTCGAGTTTTGGCTCTACCTGTTGGGCTTGCTTGGGGTTGTCACCCCCCCTGACTGGGTCGCTTGGTCACCGCCTTGAGCCCTGTTTAGCTTGTTGCTTTGTGGGCTTATTGATACATATATATATAATTATATATATTTTCCTCAGTGGTGTTTATTCTTTTTTGTCCTCCTTACACCATGGCTGATTATGAGGATGCTGAAGAATATTTTTATGATGAGGAGCCCGAGGAGTCTTTCGAGTACGACTTGGTCGATGCCCTTGACCAAGGGGTCAGACATTCAGTCAATACTGCGCTGGTCCACGCAATAGGTACTCTGAAGCGCCATTTGACGGATTACGCTCAGCAACAGGGCTGGATCCCATCCTCTTCAGCCAAGCTCTCCTCTAAGTCCCCTAAGAACCCTCATAAATCGGATTTTTTGAAATTGGCTCAGTCCTTGTCTGCTCCTTCTGTGTCTAAGAGGTCCCATGCTCCTTCCCCGGACACGGAGGACACTTCATCCTCTTCATCATCTGGTCCCTCTGGTCTTCCTCCTGCTAAGAGGTCACGCAAAGAACATTTTGTTGATGCCTCTTCCCATCCCCCGGTCCTGATCTTTGAGCCTACGGATATCATACATCCGAATTCCAAAATTTGGTCCCCTGCGCCAGAGGTGGCTGATTACATACAAGCTCACATCCGGGATTCCTTTGATCAAGAGGTGCGCGCTAGGTTGCGTTCCGAGTGCCCTCGCCCGAAGTTGGCAGATAAGTTGGCTGACACTCCAGAAGTCGATCCCACTATCTTGACATATCTTAAAAAGTTCACCAAGGACCCGAAAAAAGGGATTGATCGGTCTTGGCGCCTGTGTCAGGATAAGCTTCTTGATATTCTTGGCCCCCTAACCAAAATCTTGGATTTGGGTTATCAGGCTCAAGGGGCGGCGTCTGGCATTGATCCGGATGAACTTATTGGTTGGGCCCAACGGGCTATCTGTTTCCTGGGAAATGCAAACTGTGCCTTATCCACCGAACGGCGGCGGTCTATTCTATTGAAGATGGACCCCCGGTTGTCTGAATTTGCCACATCGGAATCTGGTCCCTTGGCACAAGGTCTCCTGTTTGGACAGCCATTTTTGAAAGAATTAACGAAATTTGTTGCCACCTTTAGTGGCCTCGACAAGGCACAGTCTTCCTTGCGCAGGGCATTCCGCCCGGTTTTTGCCAGGGCCGGACATTCTGGGGGACGTTCGTTCGGCCGAGGTTCTGGCCAACAGCGTGGCCAGCAGTCCCACCAAGGAGGAGGCGGACAGCATCATCAGCAACAGTCGTCCTACTCCGGATTCAAGACGACCTTCTACCCCTCCCGTAAAGGTCGTGGTCAAGGCAACAAGGGAGGCTACGGTGGAAACCAGGGAGGTCGCCAATACTTCTCCTCAGCAGGTGAGCCTGATTCCATACGAGAGTGTTGTTCTGGGGGGCAGGGTGCAATTTTTTCTACAGAATTGGCGCACGATCTCCAACGATGCATGGATCTTGCAGACAGTTCAAGGGTACCAGATCGAATTTTACCACCCACCCCTTCAGGGTCCCGTCCCTTTACCCCTTGTTTTTTCCCAACGAGATCGGGAAGTGATCTCCGAGGAAATCGATTCTCTTCTTCTCAAAGGGGCCATTGTGCGCACGACCCTACATCCACAGGGGTTCGTCAGCAATGTGTTTCTGGTGGAGAAGAAAGGGGGAGGGTCTCGCCTTGTGCTAAATCTCAAGGAGTTCAACAACGGGGTGGTCTATCGCCACTTCAAGATGGAGGGCATCCATCTTCTCAGGGATCTTCTTCGCAAGGGCGACTGGATGGTTCGCCTGGATTTGAAGGACGCTTACTTGTCCGTTCCCATCTTTCCGCCTCATCGCCGCTTTTTGCAGTTCCAATGGTCGGGGGAGTGGTTCGAGTACACAGTTCTCCCGTTCGGCCTCTCGTCCGCCCCATGGTGCTTCACGAAGCTCCTGAGACCAGTCATGGAATCGCTGCGCGCACGGGGAGTGCGACTAATCGTCTATCTGGATGACATTCTTTTGATGGCTCAGTGCCCACTACAACTTCAGTCCCATTTATCATACCATCGATCTGCTTCAGTCTCTCGGTTTTCTGGTGAATCCTCAGAAATCTCAGTTACATCCCACTCAGTCGATAGAGTTTCTGGGTTTCCTTGTGAATTCGATCTCTTGCCAGCTTCTCTTGCCTGCCCAGAAGTTCAGATCTATCAAGAGGGAGTTGAAGTCACTGTTGTCTGCACCGAAAGTATCGTTACGGTCGATCGCTCGGATTGTCGGACTTTTGGCCTCTTCCATTCAGGCGATCTTTCCGGGTCCATTACACTATCGGGCCTTGCAGCGTCTCAAGATCCGACACTTGCAGAAGGGTCTTCGTTACTCCGACCTTGTTCCCCTGTCACAAGACGCAAAATCGGAGATGATGTGGTGGCTCCATCATATGGAAGCCTGGAACGGGAAAGCCCTGTTCGGTTCCACTCCGGACTTGGTGTTGGAGTCGGATGCGAGCCTATGGGGCTGGGGAGCCCGTTGCGGGGACTTGACAACGGGCGGCCGTTGGTCTCCGGACGAATTAGCCCTTCACATCAATTGCCTGGAACTTCTGGCGGGGTCATTTGTGATCCGCAGCCTTGCTCCTCAGGCCACCAGCTGTTGCATCTTGCTCCGCATGGACAACATCTCAGCGGTGAGGTATGTGAACAAACTGGGGGGGACACGATCGAGAATGTTGGCGGAGATTGCAAAGGATTTCTGGCATTTCTGCCTTCAGAGGAAGATCACTCTTATTGCAGAGTATCTCCCGGGTCGCCAGAATCAAGTGGCCGACTGGAACTCTCGCCATCTGCTGGACTTCAGCGACTGGCGTCTTCACCCACGGGTCTTTCGAAATCTGTCTCGCCTTTAGGGTCGACCTTGGATCGATCTCTTCGCCTCTCGCCTCAACGCTCAACTGCCCAAGTTTTACAGCTGGCGTCCGGATCCGGAGGCTCTTGCCACGGATGCCTTTCTCCAGACTTGGCCTCCTCAGCTTTGCTATGCTTTTCCCCCTTTCGCGATGATCCCGCGAGTCTTGGCCAGAACGACGCAGTTTCTGTCGGAGATCATTCTGATCACTCCTCTTTGGAGGGCTCAAGCGTGGTTTCCGGACCTTCTGGAAATGAGTTGCTCGACTCCATTCCTGCTTCCAATGAAGTGGAACTTGCTATTGGATCCTCTGCTCCATCCACATCCTCTAATTCTGTCGGGACAGCTCCGTCTGGTGGCGTGGCGTCTTTCGGGGAACGCTGGAAAGTCCCTGGCTTATCGGGAGACACTGAGCGATTTATCAGTGAAGCTTGGGCCCCCAACACGCGCAAGCGTTATGCGTCAGCTTGGCGTCGATGGTGTGATTGGTGTTCTGAACGGAATCTGGATCCCGCTTCAGCAGATGTCTCTTTAGTTGTTAATTTTCTTGCTTCCATCGCTTCTTCTGGTTCTGCTTACAGGACTGTCAATTCTTTTCGCTCCGCTCTTTCTGCGGGCCATGACCTTGTCGACGGGAAGCCTATTGGAGAACATCCTTTAATTTCTACTTTGCTTCGTGGAGTTCGGATGGCTAAACCGCCATGTCCGAAATATGTAGCTCTTTGGGATGTGTCCGTTGTGTTACTTTTTCTGGAAGCATGGCCTCCCAACGCTTCTCTGTCTCGTAAGCAATTATCTGCGAAATTGACAATGCTTCTATGCTTGATATCTTGTAAACGTGTCTCGCCTGGACCCTCCTCAGTCCGGTTGCTCCTCCACGCTCCTGCTTTCCAACACGCTGGTATCGTTTTGTTCTCCTGCCCTGCATCTCTGCAGCTCTCTGCTCGCCTAGCGCTGCACGCATCTATTTATTTAATTACAGCGCTGCACTGTCGCTCTATTGAATTACTCGCGCTGCACTGTCGCTTAATTTATTTATTTAATTCGTAGCGCGACCTCGCTGTGTCAGTAACTGTGATTGCCGCTAAACTGATGCTGATTTGTGCGCTTTAGGCTCTTTCTCATAACACGCTGTGCATTTACTTAATTTATTTATTTGCTTTAGGCTCTTTCTCATTACACGCTGTGCATTTACTGCCCCTGGCTGTGCTCGCCTTTGACCCTCCATTTTGTGTTGTTGTTTTCCCCTGGTCCGCCCCTCCTCCCGCCACCGCCTCCCAGCTGCTGCCCCTCCCACGCTCCGCCCCCTCCACCATCCATTTATGACCAATGACCTAACGCGCAGCGTCCACGCGCAGCGTTCACGCCCCAGCCGCGCCGAAGGTGCGCCAAAGGTAAGCCCGTCTACGCCCGTCCGCGCCTGGACCGCGCCCAGCGCCAGAGCCCCTGGTCCTCGCAACGCCCAGCCCTCCCGCATTACTTATGACTCCTCCACCCTCCTAGCCCTTAACCCCGGCCGTTCCCCCAACTGCGTCCAAGCTGCTCCTGGACACACCCATGGACCCTTCTCATGCAACTCCTGCAAGTTCGACGGCACCAAAACCAACTCCTCATCCACCGACACCAAGCAGAGACCCGACACCAACCACCTAAAATGCATCCTGCTCAACACCCGCTCAGTCCACAGACACGCCATCGAACTTTGGAATCTACTAGACACCATCTCTCCCGACGTCGCCTTCCTGACAGAAACATGGATGAGCGCCTCATCAGCCCCTGACATCACCATCGCCATCCCGGAAGGATACAAGATCATCCGTAAGGATTGCATCGACCAAACAGGAGGAGGCATCGCTATCGTCCATAAGAACTCCATCCGCATCTCAACCAGCTCAGACGTCAACCTAGCTAGCGCCGAACACCTTCACTTCCAGATCCACACCGACCCCAAGACCACACTCAGAGGCACCCTCCTTTACAGGCCACCAGGACCCCGTGCAAAATTCAGCGACGTTATCACCGACTTCATCACCCCACACGCCCTCCCCTCCGAGGAATACATCCTACTGGGAGACCTCAACTTTCACCTGGAAAAGAGCAACGACAGCAACACCACCTCCCTTCGGTACAACCTCGCGAACCTCGGACTCAAACAACTTGTCTCTACGCCCACCCACATCGCAGGTCACACACTCGACCCCATCTTCACCTCCAGCAAACATGTCTCCTTCAGTCACACCACTACCTTACAGTGGACGGACCACAGCTGCGTACACTTTTTCTACAATAAAACCACAACTCACAACCGACTTCAACCTACTCTACGAAGAAACTGGAACAAAATCACCATCGACCAGATCTCCTCTTCGCTTCTTCAAAACCCACCTACCCACTCCTCAAACCCCGGCCAAGCAGCATTTAACCTCACCCAATGGCTATCCAACAGCGCCGACACCCTAGCACCGCCGAAAAAACGTCAAATCAAACTTGGCAGCAAAAACGCCTCCTGGTTCAATGATGATCTTAAGAATTCCAAGAAACTCTGTCGCTCCCTGGAGAAGGCCTGGAAAAAAGACCCAAACACCAGCACCAGGGACGCCTTCAAAAACGCCACCCGCATACACCACCAACTGATCCGGTCTGCCAAGAAAGCCGCATTCAAAGACCGACTAGACAACAACGCCCACAACAGCAAGGAACTATTCAACATCGTCAAAGAATTCACCAACCCCTCAGCCAACTCCAACGACATCACACCCTCGCAAGCCCTCTGCGATTCCCTAGCCTCATTCTTCCACAACAAAATTGCAGACATCCACAACAGCTTCGACATCCAACCCGGAGACCATCCCACCCAATCTTCTGCCGTACCTGCACCCCCCTCGAACATCCTTAACAACTGGAACCCAATCTCCACCGAGGACACCATCCGCCTGATGAACTCCATCCACTCAGGATCCCCCACAGACCCATGTCCGCACCACATTTTCAACAAAGCAGACTCCATCATAGCACCACACCTCCGAGACGTCATCAACTGCTCCCTCAACTCCGCCACCTTCCCGGAAAACTGGAAACACGCCGAACTCAGCGCCCTTCTGAAAAAACCCACAGCGGATCCCACCGAACTCAAAAACTACCGCCCCATCTCGCTCCTACCATTCCCGGCCAAAGTCATCGAGAAAGCCGTCAACAACCAGCTCGCCGCCTTCCTCGAAAGCAACAAATCCCTCGACTCCTCACAGTCCGGCTTCCGAGCCAAACACAGCACGGAGACCACTCTCATCGCAGCAACAGACGACATTCGAACTCTACTAGACAACGGAGACACAGTCGCCCTCATCCTCCTCGACCTCTCCGCAGCCTTCGACACAGTCTGCCATAGCACTCTCCTACAGCGCCTCAATAACATCGGGATCCAAGGAAAAGCACTGGAATGGATCACCTCGTTCCTCACCGGAAGAACCCAGAGAGTCCGCCTCCCACCATTCCAGTCTGAGGCCACTGAAGTCATCTGCGGCGTACCCCAAGGTTCCTCACTCAGCCCCACCATCTTCAACGTATACATGAGCCCCCTCGCAACCATCGCTCGCCAACACAACCTTAACATCATCTCCTACGCAGACGACACCCAACTGATCCTATCACTCACCAAAGACCCCAACACCGCCAAAACCAACCTACATGAAGGCATGAAAGAAGTAGCAGAGTGGATGAAGCACAGCCGTCTGAAACTGAACTCAGTCAAAACAGAAGTCCTTATCTTAGGCACCTCCCCCTCCGCTTGGGACGACTCTTGGTGGCCAGAGGCCCTTGGAAAAGCACCCATCCCGACGGACCACGCACGAAACCTGGGCGTCATCCTGGACTCCTCTCTCTCGATGAACAGACAAGTCAACGCAGTCTCATCTTCATGCTTCAACATCCTCCGCATGCTCAAAAAAACATTTCGCTGGATCCCCACCGAAACCAGAAAGACAGTCACCCATGCACTGGTTACAAGTCGCCTGGACTACGGAAACACCCTATACGCCGGTATCACTGCAAAACTCCAGAAAAAACTACAACGCATCCAGAACGCATCAGCCAGACTCATACTTGACATCCCACGCAAAGACCATATCTCTAGCCACCTGAAAAACCTCCACTGGCTCCCCGTCAATAAGAGGATTACTTTCCGACTCCTAACCCACGCCCACAAAGCACTCTACGAACTTGGACCCGAATGCCTCAACACACGACTTTCCTTCTACACCCCCCCCGCCAGCTTCGATCTTCCAACCAAGCCCTTGCTACCATTCCTCGCATCAATAAAACCACCATGGGAGGTAGATCCTTCTCCTACCTCGCAGCTAAAACCTGGAACTCACTCCCCACCCACCTACGTCTCACACAGAACCACCTAGCATTCAGAAAGCAACTTAAAACCTGGATATTCGACAAGTAACTCCCTTCCCCTCCTCAAGCGCCTTGAGACCCTCTGGGTATGTAGCGCGCTATATAAATTTCTGACTTGACTTGATGTCCGCGCATTGGACCTCGCAGGCCGTTCTTTTTCCCCCGAAGGCGTTACTTTTACGGTTTCCAGACGTACGAAGACTAATCTATCCACAGTCACTTACCCGGCTTTTCCTCACAACCCACAGTTGTGTGTAGTTCGTTGCATTAAAGATTATGAGGTGAGTACTGCTCCTTTTTGTCAGGATTTATCTGGACAGTTGTTAATTGCTTTGCAGAAGCCTTTTAAACCTGTGGCACCAGCTACTCTGGCTCGTTGGGTACGCTGGCTTATGGCGGAGGCTGGAATTGATGTCTCCATTTTTGAAGCTCATTCTGCAAGGGGTGCCATGGCCTCTAAGGCTTTTCATGTTGGTGTGAGTTTGCAGGACATTGTGAAGACGGCTGATTGGTCTTCTGATGCTGTGTTTAAAACATATTATTTCAAACCAATTGTGGATATTGCCTCTGTTGTGGTGGATGAGCTTTAAACAAGCATAATCTGAGCCTCCTGTCCTGCCATAGAATTAAAAATTTGCAAACATTTGTGACAAGAATTTTCAATTCTATTAAGGACACGGAGGCGAGGATTATCCCACCCATTTGTATTCTACTGCATTGTTACTGTTGCATTTGCTTTACTGTACTCTGCAATGTTTCTTGCATCCATTTTTTCCCCGCCCTATGTGTATTACCTATACAGGGTTTTTGGGGTTGTATATTACGGCTCTGGTTTTCTTTCAGGTTCAGACCAGAAGTGATCCTTCGTCATGGTCTCTCCTGCATTGTTTCCGATCCCTTGGATGCTGGATCTGCTGTGTTTCCTGCGACTTCTTCGCTTTTGGATGGTTACCTGTTTCCGGTTGATCTTTCATGGTTGCCTTCGGACTTTCCTCCAGGATGGTCGGCGGTACTCTCTTCAATGACTTTTGACTGTTTATGATTTCCTGGACAAAGAAAGAGGAAGTGTTGTCATCTACGGTGGTTTATATAGTGTATAGACTCTATGGTTGCCTAAGGGCTCATGGGAGTTGTAGTTTTTTGTTTCTTTACTATGTTCCTATTGGCTGCTGTTGGTAGTAAAGAAATAGAGAAAGCATAATCCTCGCCTCCGTGTCCTTAATAGAATTGAAAATTCTTGTCACGAATGTTTGCAAATTTTTAATTAGCACAGAAGAACAGGGCTAGAACACACCCGTGCTCACCAACAACTTGAGGGGCAAGGAGCGCACCGGGTATGAGGCGGCTGACCAGGACCTACAAGGACATCGCATGAACCGGCGAGAATCACTGCAATCTCCCTAGGTCTACGCGAAAGGTGACTGACCAGGATACCACTGGCACTCGAAACGGAGATGTCAATCAGGATCTCTCCCCCAATGGCGATGCCACCACAACAGGAACAGTGTACTCACACTTCCTGCGTGTCTTTGATATCGCTTCTCCGTCTCTCCACCACCACCGTTGTCAGCATCAACGTAACAAGGCACCATGCACCGAATATTCCTTAAGATGCACCCCTCTTCACAGGGGTTAGTATCTTGTTAATAAAACACCGTTACTTGAAGAAGATAGAGAGAGGACACAAAGGGGGGGGGGGTGACAGGACGGCCCCCTACGCCGTTTTCGTTGTCGCCAGTCTTGTAAAGTAGATATTCTGCTGTAAAGAAGACTCTTGAGACGGAAGTAAGTAGTAGTAGACTTTATTCTGCCACCCACTCTCCAGACTGCCTGAAGGATATGAACATTCCAAAGCAGACTCCAGTGGAACACACCACCAGGTAAGGGTACAGGGGTTGTGCGGAATGTACCACTATTTTACAAAAAGGTGTAGGAGTTTACAACACGAATGCAGTTGTTCCCTGCTGCAGAATGAGGCCAGGTGCACCTAACGTTCCTTGTGTCACAGAAGTTCATAGACTTGAGGCCGATTTAGACCCCTTATGGGTCTGTGTTCTGCCCTGGGCATTACATGCGTCACAAATACTTCATGAGCCGCCGGCCTAGCGCTTGGTATTAAAAAACAGCTATAATTGTGATGCAGTGGGCCCTTTACCTCCTGAGCCTGATGCCACTGCACTTGCTTTACTGACGGTTTAAAGACATTACGAGGATAATTCAGATGCAGATGTAGGGTACCTGGTTGTGTTGTTCATTATATTGGTTTAATGCATGAATAATCTGGGTGTGGTGCAAGCACCGTTTCGTGAGGGACGGGTTATAATGCATTCTGGGATGTGTGCTTTGTTCTGAGGAATGAAAGGAGGAAGGAGAATGAGCGCGTTATACAAACAGCCTGCAGTTTAGTTTTGTTAACAGCTTCAGTACAAATACATGTGACCGACCACCTGAGGGAAGTTAGGAGGGCTGATAATCCTTGAACAGGCTTTGAACGCTAGATGCAGTTTCTCATTGAAAGGAAAAGCGTGCCTTATTTAGCACGCAATGAAATATGAATACGATATGGAACTCAGCATGTTGTTTTATAAAGAAATGAGCATTTCGCAAGTTAGGTTTTCTAATAATGGACACATTCCAACATATGTCACGCGAAGCGTGTTTACAAGCTAAGCTGTTTAAAGAGAAATGAATAGGTGATGAAAAGCGCTGGCTTACCGGACGAGGATTTACTGACTATACATGACATTTGGATAATTTTATGGGTGTTTTGGAAAAAGGATCATTGTCCATAATATTGGATTGTGAAGTGCCATCGGCGTGTAGTGTTTTTAATATATATTTGAAATGTTGCTTCAAATTTTTACTGAAGAAATAATTGTAGAGAAAACTGAAGCAATTTGGTTGTCAGTTGCATGGAGAGTGTAATGATAATGCTGATAGCATCATGTAAAATTATTTCTTTTGTATTTTTGATGCCCCTGATGAAGGGATTTTTTTAATCCCGAAATGCATTGGGGTATTTTTAATAAAATCGTGACATGAGACACTCAATGGTGCTCCTGTGCTTGTGTGAATATCGTCGCAAAATACTGGAAAGAGTGAAACAAATTGAATAAACACTGAAACAAAGAAGGATTAAAAGGAAAGGTGGAAAAAATGGATAAACAGAGGATTAAACTATTTGAATGTAATTCATTTGATTCATTCGGATATGTAGCTGTGCAGCTTGCTGAATCTGAGTAGGTTCCCTCGTGTTTCCCCAAATAATTGTGCCAGGCGGTCTCTTTAGCAGACTTCCGTCTCCCCCAGCCTGTGCTTTCCGCGTAGATGAATGGCTGCTTCTGTGCCTCACGACTCATCCTGGACATCCCCTGTCCCAGCCACATCTCCGGACACCTGAGAGACCTGCACTGGCTCCCGGTCAACAAGAGAATCACCTTCCGTCTCCTCACCCACGCACACAAAGCCCTACACAACCAAGGCCCAGGATACCTCAACAGCCGCCTCAACTTCTACGCTCCCACACGCCAGCTTCGATCGACCGGCCATGCCCTCGCCGCCGTCCCCCGCTTCCGAAGAGCCACCAGAGGGGGAAGGTCCTTCTCCTACCTGGCCGCCAAGACTTGGAACTCCCTCCCGACCCACCTCCGCCTGACCCAGGACCACCTCGCCTCTCGCCTTCAGGAAGCAGCTCAAGACCTGGCTGTTCGAGCAGTAGCGGACCCCCCCCCCCCCCCCCCCTCCCCTAGCGCCTTGAGACCCTCCGGGTGAGTAGTGCACTATATAAATGCTTTGATTGATTGATTGATTGATTGATTAGTACCGGTGCCTTTAAACGAGACATCAGTCATGCTAATTTGTGAACTAACATTGACTTTTGGTTTCAATTATCCTGTGTTCAGATGTATGAGATACATTGCCTCTCATGTGATAGAAAAGAACTTGTACAAATAAAACATTTATTTCATTTTTTTTTATTTCAAACGATTTTATTAGAAGAAGTTTTTGCAAAACAGTACAGAGTAAGCTGATCGAAGGCAACACTGGTAAATGTAAACATACGCATCAGTAATAATAGAATAATACATACAGGCTTGTTACGGCGCTTGTGTGCTGGATATACATAGGCTGCTTGAGTGCTTGTCATTACATACCAGTCATATGCATTGCCCCCAACGGTCGGAAGAGATCGTGTGTAGAGGTAAGTAGGACGGAGACGAGAAGAAGAGAGAGAAAGGACGGACACAGTTGCGGTGAATAGAGGTTTGTATGGCCAGAGAGTTTGCAGACAGGTTACGCCAGGGGGGGGGTCTATGTAAAGCCAGATGGTGCATTCACTGCGGTTTTTGCGAGGCAAGGTATTTGTCCAGGGAGAGCCACATCTCATTGCTGCGTCCAACTTGTGGTGTTCGATTTTTCGTTATGTTGTCTGCTCCCCTTAGGAAGGTGACCCAGTTGAACCATACTTTGAAAGTGGCCTTCCCTGTGTCCTTCCAGATAGACAGGATTGTTTTGGTTGCCGCCGTGAGGAGCAGGTCAATGAGGCTCCTATCATTGGCAGATTGAATCTCCGGCGCCGTGAATGCGTTTGCTATGCTGAGGAGGTCCAGTTTTGGATTGTACCCAGTTACATTGTAGATGAAATCTGTTACTTTCCCCCAGAAATTTTTAACTTTTATGGCATTGGATAATCATGTGTTCTAGGTCACCTCTTTGTTTCTGACAGTTCCAGCATAGGTCGTTGTCTGTGAGCCTGACCGCTGCTAGGCGTGCCGGGGTCCAGTACGCTCTGTGTAGGAGCCAGAATTTTGTTTGTGCTAGTGTGGAGGTGACTTTGTTCCTGCTTGCTGAGGCCCAGAGGAGGGATTTTTCTTTTTCACTAAACTGCCCTGCGTTTAGTGTTTCCCAGTGATCTATGACTTTCCTGTTTAAATTAGTTGTTTTGGTCCTTAGTAATTTGTATAGGTAAGATGTTTGGTGCCCGACTTTGTTGAGATTTGACAGGTATTGGTGTATTGTTGGTACCTCTTTGCTTAATTTTGCTCTAGTGATTGCCGCTTTGATTTTGAGGAAGTTATATAATTCTATGTCTGGGAGGTCGTGCGCTTTTTGTAGGTTGGAGAAGGTGAAGGGGATCCTTGTTCTTCTAGTTGGGATGGGGTGTGGATACCTCGCTGGAGCCAGGGGGTTGTATTAAGTACGCTGTTCTTGTATTTCATTTTTGTGTTTTTTTTTTATACTCTTTCCCATTCTTTTGTCTACTTGCCGGAGGGCTTTTTTGGTGTTTCTGAGGATTGTGTTGTTGGCTTCCGGTTGTTTGTTAGCCGTGAGGAGGGCCGAAGGGTTCATGCCTCCCAGCAGAGCTTTCTCTAGTTCCAGCCAAGCTGGTGTGTATCCCTGTTCCTGCGTGAGCCAGTATATGCCTTGCCTGGTGAGGCAGGCTGTCTGGAAAGTCTTAAAGTTTGTGATGTTGAGCCCCCCTAGGTCCTTGCTGAGCCTGAGTTTCTGGAGGCTAATCCTGGCTTTTTACCCCTCCAGAGGAACGAGTTTATCATTGTGTTCAGTTTTTCTCCCATTACTATCAGTGGCAGCATACTCAGCAGTTAGTTGACCATGGGGGTTATCATCATTTTAATAGTTTCTACTCTGCCCCACCAACTGACGTACTTGGGGGACCCCGTGTCTAGTCTGTCTTTTATTTTGTTTAGTATTGGTTTTTCATTATGCTCAATTGTTGACCTGAGGTCCCTGTCAAAGTAGATACCTAGGTATTTTAGTGCCCACTTCTGCCAGAGTAGGCCAGAGGTTCCTATTACTCCCCTGGTGGTATGGACATTGAGTGGCTTGCATTCAGACTTGCTTCTGTTAAGCTTGTACCCTGCTACATTGGCATACACGTTGATGGTGTTCATTAGTGCTTCTATTGAGGGCTCGGGGTTCTCTGTCATGATGAGTATGTCATCGGCATATGCTATTAGTTTGACCGTGTTCCGTTTACCTCCACCCCCTTAATCCCAGCATTGTTCCTGATCATGGTCAGTAGGGGTTCTAGGGTCAGTAGGAACAGAGCCGGGGATAGTGGGCATCCTTGTCTGGTTCCTCTTTCCAGAGATAGGGCCTCTGATGTGCCTCCATTCACCACAACTCGGGCTTTGGGTGCCTTGTACAGTGCCATCACCATTGACCTATACTTCTCGCCTAGGCCGAACCTCTGCATACACTGGTCAAGGAAGGGCCATGAAACTCTGTTGAAGGCCTTTTCTGTGTCTAGCGCGATCATCACCGCTGGTTCAGTGTTGGAGGAGGCATAATTGATTATGTGGCAGAGGAGTCTTGTGTTGTCTTGGGATAGTCTGTTTTTAAGGTAGCCCACTTGCGTTTTGTGTATGAGGTTTGGAAGTTGTGCGTTGAGTCCTCCTGCTAGTATTTTTGCGTATAGTTTGCAGTCTACGTTGATTAGAGAGATGGGTCTATAGTTCTGCGAAAATTGCGTGTCTTCACCTTCTTTGGGGATGACTATGATATTGGCCTCTGCCATTGAGTTTGTCATTTTCCCTACTTTGATGCAGTGTGCGAAAACGTCTTTCAGTGAGTTTCTAATTTGGGGGAGGAAGTGTTTGTAAAATTTGGCTGTGTAGCCGTCTGGCCCCGGTGCCTTATTATCTTTTAGGGCCGCTACTGCCATATCTATTTCTGCCCCTTTTTTTTCTGACTCTAGTGATGCACATAGTGACTCTGTTAATTTGGGTAGGTTAAGCTTGCCCAGGAGGGCTGCCCCCCCATCAGTGTTGAGGTCTTTGTCCTCTTTGTATAGTTCCTCATAGAATTCTTTGAAAACTCTGAGAATCTCTTTGTTGGTTGTTTGAGATTTCTTGTTGGCGTTGGTCATGGCTGCTATGGCGTGTTGTCTTTGCTTGCTTTTAAGGTAAGAGGCCAGGGCCTCCTTGCCTGCTTTGTGTGCTGAACAGAGATTTATGGCTTTGTACCTGTTGATCCATGTGCCTGCTCTCTCGCTTAGAATCTTATTTAGTTCGTATTTTTTTCTTGTCAGGGTAGTTAGTGTGTTCCTGTCGGCTAGGTTGACACTGTGGTGCATCTCCAGGTCTTTGATCTGTCTCTCTAGTTCTGCTATTGTTTTGTTCCTGTCCCTGTTCATTTTGGCCTTGATGCTTATTATTTTCCCTCTTATTGTGGCCTTCATAGCATCCCAGAGCACTCCATTGTCTATGTCTGACTTGCCGTTAATTTCTAGATATTCTTTGATGGCTTCCTCTGTGGCTGCTGCATTGGTTGGATCCTTAATGACATGGCTATTGAATCTCCATCTACAGCTAGTTTGTTCGTTGTGGCGACCGCTAAGTATTAGGCTGATGAGGTAGTGGTCTGACACTGTTCTTGGCGCATTCTCTATGTGTTCTATGAGGTGAGTGTGAGTGGCAGATATCAAGTTGTAGTCGATCCTGCTATAGGAGTTATGGGGGTGGGAGTAAAAGGTGTAGTCTCTGGTGTCTGGGTTCTGGAGTCTCCATGGATCTTTATTTATTTTATTTATTTTTGCCATTTATAAAGCGCGAGCGATTACCCGCAGGTATCTCGGCGCTAAACAATTCGCATAAGTTCAGGTCAGTATTAAAAGCTCCAGAGGGATTTGATGAATGTTATTGATCAAAAAGCCATGTCTTTAAATGCTTGCGGAACTGGAGAAGTGAGGGGCCTAGCCTAATGTTTTGAGGCAGAGTGTTCCATAATTTGGGTGCAGCCACTAAAAAGCGGCGGTCACCCCAGGACACGGTTTTGGACCGTGGGATCACTAGCTGGTTTAGGGTGGTGAAACGAAGCTGTCTACAAGGTTTGTAGGGTTTCAATTGGTCCTTCAGGAAGTGAGGTCCTTGATTGTTGAGTGCCTTATACACTATACATAGTGATTTAAACTTAATTCTGTTCCGGATCGTCAACCAGTGGTATTTTTTAATGGTATCTGATATGGCCGCGAATTTAGGTGTTCCAGAAAGCAGACGTGCTGCGGCGTTCTGTATTGCCTGTAACTTCGTCGTGACCCTAACCTGAGCATTAAGGAATAGGCCGTTACAATAATCAAGGGACGATAAGACCAAGGAGCTAACCAATGTTTTAGTCGCTGCCTCTGGAAGGAACGGGCTGATTTTCCTAATCATTCTAAGTTTGTGGTGGGCTGTGGCTCCTTTATTTGCGTGATCCATGAAATTAAGACCATCGTCAAAAATGACTCCCAAATTCCTGACCTTAGCTGTCGGACTGGGAGGTGCTCCAAAGGCTGGTGGCCACCAGTATGATGACCAAGCTGGTGAGAGGGGTCCAAAAATAACAGAGTTCAGCTTGAGGCAGTTTGTTGCCATCCATTCTCCAATTTCCAGCATTTCATTTTGGAAGCGTTGTGCCACCTCGCCTCCGTCACCTTTGATGGCCAGTACCAATTGCGTGCCGTCCGCATAGGAGGTTAGGCTCATCCCATGTGCTTTGATAACATTAGCACGGTCCGACACATAGATGTTAAATAGTGTCGGACTGAGGGATGAGCCTTGAGGAACCCCACGCGGCGGCGAGAGCTGGGCAGATTGGTAAGGTCCCAAGGTGACCGCTTGTGTTCTGTCAGCCAAAAAAGATGCGAGCAAATCTCTGACAGAGTGGCAGATACCCAACTATCCGACACGGTCAACCAAGATCTTATGGTCGACCGTGTCGAAAGCTGCTGATAGATCAAGCAGTACTAGAACTGCTGTCCCGCCATGGTCCCGAATTGTTCTGACATCGTCTGCAGCTTTAATCAGGGCAGTTTCAGTCCCGTGGTACTTTCGGAAGCCGAATTGTGTGTCGTCCAGCAATCGGTATTTCTCAATGTACTCCGATAATTGAAGATTCATGGCCTTTTCGGCCACTTTGGCTAAAAAAGGGAGGCTTGCAATGGGCCTGTAGTTTTTTAATTCATTTTTGTCCAGGCTTGTTTTTTTTAATAGGGGTTTCAGTAAGGTGTTTTTTAGCGGGTTAGGATATGTCCCGGATATCAGTATGGAGTTACAGACTTGTGTAATAACTGGAATGATAGAATCCATCACTGGTGGAAGGACTGAGAAAGGACAGGGATCAAGAGTGGATCCTGTTTTAATTGTAGAGACAATGGTCCTTATATGATCAGTTGTAAGTACTTTAAAGCCGGTAAAGGCATTTACCGGGACTGTACTGGGAGAAGGGGCATTCGTCGTAGTTGGTTTGGAAGTAAAGGCTTGGTATATGTCGTCCACCTTGGAGAAAAAGAATTTGGCCAAGGCGTCGCACAATGCTTGTGATGGAGGAGGAATAAGATCAGAAACATTGCCTGACAGTGTTTTAGTAATCTCATATA
Organism: Lissotriton vulgaris; assembly: GCF_964263255.1. Classification (NCBI taxonomy): domain Eukaryota; kingdom Metazoa; phylum Chordata; class Amphibia; order Caudata; family Salamandridae; genus Lissotriton; species Lissotriton vulgaris. Next base: position 391,008 of record NW_028247490.1, on the reverse strand, counting down.
ATTGCTTGCTAGAGTTTTTAGCTTTGTTAATTTGTTCTGAGGAAAATGATTTTTTCGCCTTTACGATCATTGCTTTGTAAAGAGCCAATGATTCTTTATAGCGGGTCTTACTCACTGTATCGTACGTTTTCCTCCAGTGCCTTTCCTTATTCCTATTGCATTGCTTTTGTATTCTTAATTCATCAGTATACCATGGAGCAGTCGGTTTGGATCTGTTCCTAGATAGGGACTTGATGGGAACTAGAAGATTGGTAGCATGGCCAAGCCATTCCTGGAATTGTTGTGTTGCCAAGTTAGGATCGGTGGACACCAGTGGACGGGTACAGTCTAGCTGTATTTTTAGATCTGACTGGTTTATGTTCCTCCAATCTTTAAAAGAGCCTAAGTCGGTGGAGATAACTTTCTTACTTGAGTGTGCCTTAATTGTCATTTTACTAAATATAGCATAATGATCAGTCCACGGCATCGGTAGAATATCTGATATATGCAGACCCTCAACATTAGAGAATATACCATCTAAGGTGTGCCCCGCCGAATGAGTGGCAGAGGCAACTAGTTTTTCTTAGCCCCAATGTCTTGATGTCTGCAATAAGGGCGGAAGTGTCACTATGGTTAATTTGTTCTAAATGAAAGTTCAAGTCGCCCAGAACCTTAAAAGACTCTTCTGTAGCTAATGATTCCAATATGGTACTTAGATTAGCAAGGAAACAAGTCCTTGTTCCTGGGGGTCGGTATAGCAGTACCCCCTTGAAATTACAAAGAGCAGTGAGCTTAATTCCAAACTGCAGCGCTTCGCATGAGGTGGATGGAATAGGTACAGTTCTAACTATAAACCGTTCTCTGGCTATAATAGGCAAGCCACCTCCTCTTTTTCGTACTCTGTCCTGTTGATAGACTTTATATCCATTTGGTACTGCAATCACTAAGTCTGTGTCCAAAGAGTCATCGGTCCATGTTTCAGTGACAAAAAGAATATCTAAGTTGTAATCAATGATGAGGTCCGCTATTTCCTGACTGTGCTTGCACAATGAGCGCGCATTAATAAGAGCCATAGCAATGGTGTCATCGTTAGGGTTAGTTTGTTGCTTAGCGTTAGATGAGAAGTTATTTATTGGTATAGAGCTGTTACAGTGTGGGCAGAGCGTGGTTAGTTCCTGTAATGCAAGTTTAGGGTCCAACCTTATACAGCCGGGAGCAGGCGATGGTTGGAGTTCCATTAGAGAAGTGTGGGAATAAACCAGGTTATGGTCGGTCAGAGGCCGGCCAGGGGTTGGGGCCCTAGGCCCGGCGCGGACGGGCGCAGACGGGCTTGCCTTTGGCGCACCTTCGGCGCGCCACCGGTGAGCCCGCTGCGCGGACGGGGAGGTCTAGTATTCTTATACATGTGCAAGAAGGAGTGGAGGAGGGTGGGAGGGGTCCAACCACTACACCGCAACCCTTACCTCCCCTCAAGATGGCGGCTGAGGTGGGTCGAGTGAAGTGTCAGCGCCTGGGAAACGGCAGCGCTGTGGGCAGGGAGAGCCTGTAAACAGCCTCGGAGCGACGCTAGTCTCGCGCCGAGGTAAGGGGCTATATTTAAAAAAGAGCTGTTTAAAATATCTACAATTTTTTAAAATACGCTATTATTATTCAATAACGTGCATTAAATCCAACAGAAAGGTAGAGCAAAGATCCCCCGGCTTTCGCCTCAGGGGAGAAGTATACAAATGTCGCGGTGAATGACTACACACCCTTAAGTATTCTGGGAGGGCGGGAGGGGTCCGACCACTACACCGCAACCCTTACCTCCCCTCAAGATGGCGGCTGAGGTGGGTCGAGTGAAGTGTCAGCGTCTGGGAAACGGCAGCGCTGTGGGCAGGGAGAGCCTGTAAACAGCCTCGGAGCGACGCTAGTCTCGCGCCGAGGTAAGGGGCTATATTTAAAAAAGTGCTGTTTAAAATATCTACAATTCTTTAAAATACGCTATTATTATTCAATAACGTGCATTAAATCCAACAGAGAGGTAGAGCAAAGATCCCCCGGATTCCGCCTCAGGGGAGAAGTATACAAATGTCGTGGTGAGTGATTACACACCCTTAAGTATTCTGGGAGGGCGGGAGGGGTCCAATCACTACACCGCAACCCTTACCTTCCCTCAAGATGGCGGCTAAGGTGGGTCGAGTGAAGTGTCAGCGCCTGGGAAACGGCAGCGCTGTGGGCAGGGAGAGCCTGTAAACAGCCTCGGAGCGACGCTAGTCTCGCGCCGAGGTAAGGGGCTATATTTAAAAAAGTGCTGTTTAAAATATCTACAATTCTTTAAAATACTCTATTATTATTCAATAACGTGCATTAAATCCAACAGAAAGGTAGAGCAAAGATCCCCCGGCTTCCGCCTCAGGGTAGAAGTATACAAATGAGGTGGAGTTTGAGGTGGAGTTTGGCGCATAGGTTCCTAAGTGTGTGTTGGGACTGTGTTTGGTGGCTGGTCCTTTGTGGGTTTCTGTCTAGAGTTTGGTCCAATACCTGGTTAAGGTCCCCTGCTACTATCAGTAGCTCCTCTTGGGGGAGGCTGCCGAGTTTGTCTCCCACTTCTCCCCAGAAGGACTCGTCCTCCGTGTTAGGGCCGTGGATGTTGGCGATGTGTATTGCTTCCTCCCCCGCTTCAGGCTGGTTATTAGCAGGCGTCCATCCTCGTCCGCCAGGTGCTCAAGTAGGGTCAGTCTGGCTTTCTTATTTATTAGCGTTACTACTCCTCTTTTTTTGTGAATGGCTGGCGAGCACAGGGTTAGTCCAACACAGTTCGCCTTTAGGCGCTGTGCGTCCTCTTCGGAAAGTTTTGTTTCCTGCAGGACATATACATTGTTTTTTAGTTTGGTTAGATAGTTCATTATCTTCCTCCTCTTTATCGGGTGGTTGAGCCCTTTGACATTGAGTGAGGTTATTTTCAGGTCTGAGAGTAGTTGGGAGTCACTGTGCGTTGTCATGGTAAGTGTATTTTATCGCTCTTGATTGGTGCTGTCTGTAAGGGGTTGGCTCCCATGCGTTTTGGTCTATCTACCCCTCTCCTAGTGCCTCCCTGCGTGCCCCGTCTGGACTGTCTGCGATGCGTGATGGCTGGGAATGTGTGTCCGTTGAGAATGTAAGAAGTAGAGAAAGAAAGAAAAAGGAATATATGGTCTGTACTGGCCTACCCCCCCAATACCCCACCCCCCCTCCCTCCCTCCCCCCGCATTTCGAAAATTGGGCGTGCGAAGCAAAGTTCCCTCCCCTCACTACTCCCCCAAGGGTTTCCAGTTGTCTACGGTATTGGACCAGGGCTTGACCCGGGATCATCAGTAAAGGATATACATTTGGTCCGTGCGGAAGATGATGCAGTGTTGGGCTCCCACTCGTCCCAGGGTGGCTGAGGTAGACGTGCTACCTTGAGGTAGTGTCAGTCTGCAACGTCAATGACAGGGTCCACCCCAGGACGGAGGAACGTCTTCTTTGTGAGTTCATGTTCTAGATAAAGGCTATACAGTGAGGTAGAGTGTTACTTGAGGTAGAAACGTTGATCGTGTGCTTGAGTTCTTTTGTGTGCATGGGTATTGTCCATTGCAGGCCTGGTCCGTTGCACTCGTTTTATCCGATGATGCTCTTCTCTTCGCAGTCTCTGTGCATTGTGACTCCATGTCCTCCACCAGGGGGCCGCGTAAATGTCTTTTCAGTTCTCCCGGGTCATCGAAGATCAGTGGGTACCCCTTGTCCACAATTCTCAGTCTTGCCGGGCCTGCAAAGCTGAAGGTGATATTGTCCTTTCTCATTCTGTCTCTCAGGGCTAGGAAGCCTTTCCTTGTTTCGACTGTTTGGCGCGAGAAGTCTTGGGTGATTATTATTTTGGTATCTTTCCACTTTATTGTTTGGTTTTTCCTGGCCACTGCAAATATGGCCTCGGTCTGCTGCCATCTAAGGGGTCTGCAAATAATCGGGCGGGGGCCACGTGCTCTTTGGAGTTTCATCGCTGGTACTCGATAGGCCTTGTCTAGTTCGAAGTGTTTGTCAAAGCTGAGACCTGTGATATGTGGGATGAGCTCCGCTAGGAGGGCTGAGCAAGATCCGGGTTTACCCTCTTCCCCTTCTGGTACGCCGAGAAGTCTTATGTTGCCTCTTCTTGTGCGGTCTTCTTGCTCAGCCAGCTGTTTCTGTAGGCTGTTGGTGGTTTTGGAAACTGACAGCAGGGCTCTGCTAGATTGCGTGTTGGCGTCCTCGATCTCGCTGATTCTCACTTCTGCTTCGTCAATCCTGGTGTTTGTATTGTTTTGGTCTGCTCTAATGGCTGCTAGCTCAAGTTGCATGTTGTCGATTGTTTGTTTGGTGGATCTAGCAACCTTGTTGCCTTCATTGACTTTCCTGAGGATTGTGTCCAGAGTTGTGTCATTTTTGAGCTTCAAGGGCGAGTCAGGATTGTTTTTGTATTTCTTTACTTCGTTGGCTACTTTCCCTTCTTGGTTAGACATCTCTCTGAGGCGCCTTTTGGCTAGGTAGCTGTCCAAGCTGCCCCTCTTACGTTGTATGGCCCAGCTAGAGTGTTCTGCCCTTGGACCCGGTGTGGCTTTGCTCGTGTGCTTGCGGTCTAGTCTGTATCTGCTAGGCTCATGGATGGCCCTTGTACTTGTTTTTGCTCCCGCCAGTTCCGCTTGGGGGTGCTACCTGAGGTATTCTCGTTCTATGGGTGCCCACTTGATGTTTATTGGCCAGGGTGGCCTCTTCTTCTCTACACTTTCAGGTTTGCTTCCCCCCTCGGTGCGCTCTGCTTGCTGCTGCTGGTCTGGTGTGTTAAAGCGTTCTTCTGCTTGTGCCAGAGCTAGCCCTTGTTTCTGTCTGCTGCGCTTTGTTCACCAATTTAGTGGTCTGGGATTGGTGTCTGCTGTGCGGGGTGGTTGCTGCCAGTGTGCGCCTTCAGTTTCGTATTCGCCGTGGTTAGATTGTCGTTCACACCCACCTGGCTGATCTGCCTTTGTTCACCGAGCTTGTCGCGTTGAGTGCGTTTGTGCTGGCCAAGATGGCTGCTGCGAGTGTACACCTTCAGTTTCGTATTCCCTGTGGGTCTGTTGCTGTAATCGCCATCTTTTGTTGCAGTTTCTTACTTTTCTTATTTGCGCCCCCTGGGCCGGACTGTTAGCTTCCCTCCTATATGCAGGCGCTAGTTTTGCCTTCTACACCTGTTCGTCTACTTTGATATTTTGGGTGGGTATGTGCTGACCCTGGTGGCTGTTGCCGCGTGCACCTTCAATCTCGTATTTACCGTGGTTTTCTTGCCATAATCGCCGTGGTTCTGTTGTCTTTCCTAATGTTTGTACCCACAGGACTGATCTGCCTCTGTTCACCGAGATTGACGCGTTGATTGTGTGTGGGGTGGTCAAAATGGCTGCTTCCAGTGTGCACCTTTAGTTTTGTATTCGCCGTGGGTCTGTTGCTGTAATCGCCGTCATTTTGTTGCCGCTTCTTAAGTTCCTTACTTGCGCCCACTGGACCGGACTGTTAGCTGCTTTCCCCTTTTGTGCAGGCGCTCGCTTTGCCTTCTGCTCTTGTTCGCCTACTTGTCGGCACTGGGTGGGTCTGTGTGGGCACGGGTGCCTCCTTCCTGTGGACACCTTCAGTTTCGTGTGGGCCCGTTGACTTGATTACCCCTGCAGGTCTGGCTTATTCGATGCTTTCCCCCGATTAAATTCACTGTGCTACAGACGCTTGTCTCTCTGTCTTCAGCGCTTCGTTCCCGACTTGTGGTCTTGGTGGGTGTGCGCTGACAAAGATGGCAGTTGCCGGTTAGCACCTTCCGTTTTGTATACACCGATGTTTGTTGCCATTTTACACGTTGTACTTGTTCGCACTCATGGGCTCATCAGCACGCCGGCTCCCTGGGCCGTCCTCTTAATGCTTTTCTCCGATTTGACCCCAGTGTTTCAGGCTCATATGTTTGGTGGGTGTATGCTGGCTGCGATGGCTGCTTCTTCCAGTGTGCACCTTCAGTTACGTATTCACTGTTGTCTTGTTTCCGTTGGATACGTTGTACTTGTTCGCCCTCCCGGGCTCACCGGCACGCCAGATCCCAGGGTTGTTCTCTTAAATGCTTCCCTCCGATTTGTCCCCAGTATTGCAGGCGCTCATATATTTGGTGAGTGTCTGCTGGCTAAGATGGCTGATTCCAGCGTGCACCTTCAGTTTCGTATTCACCGTTGTCTTGATGCCGTTGTACTTGTTCACACTCACAGGCTCCCAGGCTCCCCAGCTCACAGGGCTGTACTATTAACCGTTTTCCTCTGTTTTGTCCCCAGTGTTGCAGGCGCTCATATGTTTGGTGGGTGTATGCTGGCTCAGTTGGCAGCTGCCAGTATGCACCTTCCGTTGTGTAGTTCCGTGGTTCGTGAGTGAGGTTCGTGTGAAATTCTGGAGGAAGGCCTACCACTTCATCGACCCCTGTATGTCGGCGTGGTCCGAAAGTCTTTGCTGCGAGGTTCCCCGCTTTCCGACGGCTACGAAGGACTGCTGCCCTGACTGTCGCCCTGTCTTGGAGCCTTAAACGTTTGTAGAGCGAGACGATTGACGGGTCTTCTGGTGACGCCATCGACATTTCAGTTAAGTATGAGTGGAGCGTCTCCTAGTCCTTAGGTTGTTTTGGTATCCTTTAGTGGATCGCTTTGATTTGGTACCTGCAGGCCCCAAAGCCAAGGGACTTGTGTATTCGCGAGACTATCGTTTTGAGATTTCCCTTGGAGTTTGAAGCTAGACTAGTGAGCAAGATGCCTGGTCTTAGCAGACTTGGAAAATTGTTTGGTTGTGGTTGTTCTAAGGATTCCCGGTTAGAGGATTCGTGTCCGGTTCCTCCAATTGGAACTCCTACATATGAATTGTACATGAAACATGGTGTGGGTCCTATTAGCTATAATGCGATCTGGGTAAAATATACGAGGAAAGACGGTGCCCTACAGTGGCCCCGTTACGGTAGTTTTGAAGCTGAGATTTTAGATAATCTTGAAGCAAAATTGTTCAAGAAGAAAGCCCAGTGTTTGACTCTTTCCGCATATGGCGCAAAGAAGCCAAACAGAAAGAAATTAAACTAGCGAAGAAGAATAAACATGAACGAGGTATGTCAATGGTACAAGCTGCCATTGCGTTTAGGGATAATGAGGAAGAGCAAGAGAGCGAACAGATGCTTAGAGCGAAGAAGTTAGCGGTAGATAGATGCTACCCAGTTTTGCCGCCTAAAGAGCAGAAAGACAAGACAGACCTTGCGAAAGATCCTTTAATGTCGCATCTATTGAGTTCGCCACCACCTTATGCACAGAGTGCTACGGCACCACCGCCACCAGTTGTGGCTGTGCAACCTCCAGTTCTTGTGCCACCTGCGATTCCTCCACAGCCAGCTCCTTTTCCGTTGGCTACTGTTCCTTTGGCGTAGCCTCCTCAGGGGCCGCCAACTTTGCCTTCTCCTTTGCCTGCTACTCCCACGTCTGTCCTTAATGCTTCTTCTGTTCCGACTTTGGATTCTTCCACTATTGTTCCATCTTCCCTTATTCTTCCATCTTCTCCTTCTACTAGACAGCGAATGACTGCTGCAGTTTCTGGTTTCTTTACTCCTTTGTTGGGACAATTGGGTATGTCTCCTGTAAATGAGAATAGACAATCGCGTAGTCAATAGCCTGACACAGATGAGCGTGTAGTTTTGGATCATATGGCACGTAGATGGGTTCCGTATACCTCCCAGTATGATCTTGAGGGTATTATGGATGTTTTCAGGCAATGGAAAGCACCAAAGCAACGGTACGTTTTTGAAATGATGTGTGTGTTCCTTCACGAACAATGGATTGACGAAGTGGGTAAAGCTCCTGAAGAATTGTATCGAGTGCGTTCCGAGTTTGCGAAAGGGACGATTGTGAGTCTTCTTGACATTGAGAAAGCGGTGTCGACGTTGTTGTCGTTTCGTAATAATGCTCCTTCTGAGCAGTTGTTTGAGCCTGATTCGTCGGTTAGTAGAAAAGCACGTCAGTATCGGATGCGAGAGGTTCCTCCAGTTTGGAGACCTGCTGATGCAAATGCTCATCCACCTGTTGTTGCGCACTTTCAGCGAGTGTGGGTACATGTTCCTTGGAAACGTGCTGAAGTCTTAGCACTTAAGCAGTCTTTACCTGATCCGCGCAAGAATCTGGCGTGATATTATAAAGAGCTCACTCAAACTGTGGGTTCGTGTGTCATGAATTTAGCAGATATAGACATGTTGTTTGGCAACGTTGTTCCACAGCCTATCTGGAATGTGATTCGACATACGGATCATGATAATGAATTAGGTGATACATGGGTTAATATTGTTGCTGCGAATGACAGACAAGTTGGAGGTGCTAAGCCTGAAGATGTGGTTGCTGAACTTCCTGGTAGAATAATTACTTTTATGAAGACTTTGATGCCGGAAGTGCGTGTTAATTGGGACAAGTTGTCTGCATGTAAGCAGAAGAAAGACGAGACTGTGTCTGATTTCTTTACGCAGTTTGAAGAGACTTTTGTAGATCATAGTGGTCAGGATATGGTTACCGAGGGTGGCCAGAGATTGTTTGTTGATAAGTTTGTACATAATTTGCTTCCCGAGTTGTGCACTAAGTTGAAGGATTCCGAGAGTGCTTGGCCAGTCTCTACGTCCGCGCAGATTTTAGCTACGGCTCAGTACTATGAAAATAGGCGCAAAGATGAGTTAGAGAAAGCGGATAAGAAGACTAAGGAATTGAAGACTAAAGTTCTTCTACAACATGCTTATCCACCCCGTACTAATAGTCAGCGCAATTATCAGCAACCCCAGCAATATTCGAGAAACTCGCAAAGGAACGAGTCTTCTCAACAGCGTTTCCCGTATGGGCCTAATCAGTGTGCATATTGTAAAGAAGAGGGCCATTACAAGAATAGTTGTCCGGTTTTGTTGCAGCGCACAAATGGTGCTTCTGGTGTACGAGGTAGAGGTGCTCAACAAGTGCCTAGAGGTAGAGGTCGCGGACAGAACGTACGTCCTTTGCCTCCACAGAACTCGACTCGATGAATAGTTTTGATCAACAGCAAAGTTCGTCTGGTAGGACAGCACAGTACTATGTAGATGATTACTATGTTGAAGGTGACGAAGCGAATGGTAATGATTGTTAGGACAGCCATGGACAAAGAGAGGGAGTTGTTTCAGTTCCAGTAGATCAGAGTGGACCTTATGTTGAAGTGATTGCATCAGGTGTGTCAGAACCTTTTCTGCTAGATACTGGTGCTACAAAGAGTTCTATTATGCATTCTAAACTCCCTGGCGCACCTTTGTCTGGCTTTGATAATGTTTCTGTAGGTTTTTCTTGCGCCCCCGTTACAAATCCGATTTCTGCTCAGTTGTCTCTTTCTGTTGGTCCTCATAAGTTCAAAAACCCCTTCTTTTGACTACAGGTTGTAATGAGAATTTGTTGGGATTGGACTTATTGAAGAGATTGTATGCAAAACTGTATTGTTCTCCGTCAAGAGTACACCTTACCTTGGGTGAGAGAGTGATCTCTCCAATGTACATGTCGAGAGATAGTCTTCCACCGGAATTGTCTTCTTTACCGGATTCGTTGTGGGCTACTGGTCCGAATGATGTGGGCCTACTGGAAATTCCCCCATATGTTGTGACGGTAAAGGCGAATGCTAAGTTACCACGCATTCCACAGTATCGTATTGCGAGTGATGGTGAGAGAGCACTTTTAGCGATTATTTATGATCTGATCGAAAAGGGTGTCATTGAGGAAACGAGAGGTAATGTGTGCAATAGTCCTGTTTTACCCGTTCTGAAGAGAACTGATTCTTCACAGCCTCCTGTATATAGATTTGTTATCGATCTTCGCGAAGTGAACAAGATTGTTGTTCCACAGTTTCCTGTCGTGCCTGATATTACAGCTTTGTTGACTCTGATTCCGGCTACGGCCACATGGTTTTCGGTGATCAATTTGAAGAATGCTTTCTTCAGTATCCCGATTGCCATGGAGAGTAGGGACATCTTTGGATTCTCTTTAGGAGGACGAAGTTTCGGCTTTAAGCGCGCTCCTCAAGGCTATTGCGAGAGTCCATCGATCTATAGTCTAGCTTTAAAGACACAACTTGATCTGTTGGTTTTACCTGATGGTGCAGCCCTTATTCAATATGTTGATGATTTGCTAGTTGCCGCTGATACTGAGGAGATTTGTAGAGAAATCACTTTGTCGTTGTTACGCAACTTGTCTGATTTTCATCACAAAGTTTCTCTCTCCAAGTTGCAATATTGTCGACAAGAAGTAACCTACTTAGGTCACCTCTTATCGAAGGAGGGAAGGAAACTGACCCAGAGAGAATCAATTCAAGCTATTGCGAAAATGAGTGTGCCTACGACACAGAGAGAAGTACGTGCGTTTTTGGTTTTTGGGTATTACGTCGTACTGTAGACAGTGGATCTCTAATTTTTCTTTGTTAGCGAAGCCTTTGATAGCTCTTACTGTTAAGGATACTCCAAATCCTATTCCTTGGACTGACGAATGTCAAAAGAGCTTTTCTGACTTACGCAATGTGTTGTGTTCGGCTCATGTGTTGGGTACTCCCGACTACAGTAAGCCTTTCACATTGTATGTTCATGAGAGAGAGGGATGTGCATTGTCAGTCTTGACTCAGCAGTTTGGCGATAAGCAACGTCCGTGTGCTTACTTTTCATCGACTTTAGATCCTGTAGCTTGAGCGTTGCCGAGTTGCTTGAGAGCTACGGCGGCAGCGGCTGTTTCGATTCGACAGTCTGCTGGTTTGGTTATGGACAACACGTTAGTGGTCATGGTGTCATGATTTACCTTACTTGCGCCTGCCTGACTACATATCCCAGAATGCTAAGGAAAGAGAACTGAATCTATATATCCCCGGCGTCCACCAGGGGGCCTTGTAAGTGATTACTCTTTGGAACCTGGTTGTGTTTGTGTCGAGTTCCGTGTTTGGGAACTGCTTACAGGATCAAAGAATAGAAGCCTGTGTTCTCGTGGGCTTCTCTGATGAATGAAGATTACGTTTGTAAAGACAAAGGAAAGGACACCTCTCTTCATCCTTTCTTACCGCGTGCGGCTGCCCCGAGTAAAGAGAAAACGGGTCTCAGCAGAGAATCCTAGCTCGAAGACTGTGGACATTGAGAAGGCGTGCCTTGTCAACTCACCCTATCGTGTGCGGCTGCCACGAGGAAGGGTTTTCAGCTTTGCTGCTCCAACCAGAGGAATGTTTGTTTTTTGGATTTTGGTTGATAAAGAAAGGATACCTGCCTCGGGGTTTTTATTTGCACATTTGTTTCTTCCCGCGTGCAGCTGCGGCGAGGAAGGAATTCGCTTACTGCGTGGAGAACACTTGGGTTAAGGAGTGCGAGAAAACGCTCGCCATAAAACATTCAAAGGTGCAGTCCAATATCTACGATAAGCTGGTAAGCCTCGGAGGAGGTCGAATTCGTTATTTCCTATTTTTGTTAGTGTTCCATATTTAGTTGGGCCCAGCTAGGAATACTATTTCGTGTTCTATTTTTTGTCCTTGGATGAACTGGTATCGTTTGGAAAGACTTTACTGAATCCTTCTTCTCCAGTGTCTCGAACTGATGTTTTAGACTTGACAAGAAATTCCACGCTGGGTTACTGGAGAGAGATGTTATACTTTCAGGGGAAGTGAGATAAGGGTATGTGTGTTGCATGATTGTTTATTGAGGTGTTCTAATGTGTTGTTGAACCACCAGTAATTATTGGTTCTCTTACAGGAAGCACTCATTTATAGAGAAGTATCTATGACATAGAGAGGCAGAGGTCACCTCCTGATTAATGTGGTATGTATTGGTTCCTTAGCGAGAATTGAATGGGAGTAGTCAGAATTGATGTGGTAACCCTTTCTTCTTGTCGTTTCAGCTATCCCTTCCGTTCCTGTTCCTTCCCTTACCCTTTCCTGACTTATCCCTCGCTTGATTACCTCTACGCTCTGTGTTTCTGTACAGTCAGAGTGTGGGGAAATCAGGAGGTGGACCCCTTTCAGCATCACCCTGATCCCGAGGAGAAGCAGACTGTGACACATGTTTCCACATGCAGTGGATACCTTGTTGAACCGTACGAAGACACAGCATTTAACAAGTGCTCGGTTGTCGGGTTACGAGTTGACGTTGTTAGCGAGTCATGTGCACATTAAACAATGCAACACGTTGAATCCAGCCACTTTGTTGCCAATTACAGTTGAGACAGATAGTGAAGAACAGCATGACTGTTTTCTGAGAACTGAAGAAGAGACGAAAGGGAGAGTAGACCTTAGGGACACTCCTCTTCTTGAGTGTGATGGTACTTTGTGTGTTGATGGTTCGTGCTTTAAGTTGCCGAATGGTGATACGACTGCGGCATATTCTGTTACGACTTTGCATACGATTGTTGAAGCTGCACGTATTCCACATAATTCAGCACAAGCAGCGGAGTTGATTGCATTAACAAGAGCATGTGTGTTGGCGAAAGGAAAACGAGTGAATGTGTATACTGACAGCCAATATGCATTTGGCGTGGCTCATAGCTTTGGACGTTTGTGGCGTGAACATGGGTTCCTGACTTCGCATGGGACAAAGATCCAGCATGGACAGTTGGTGAATGAACTTCTTGAATCTCTTACTTTGCCGTTACAAGTAGCGATTGTCAAATGCAGTGCCCATAAGAAAGTTACGGATGATGTTGGTCGCGGAAATGCGTTTGCGGATGAAGTTGCAAAAGAAACTGCGAGAAATGTGATGACTCGAATGTATGTTGCGGGTCCGGCGAGATGGGTTCCAGAGAAGAGTATGTGTGAAGATACGATTGAGAGTGTGAAGTCCATTCAAGCTGAAGCTAGGTAGATTGGATTCGAATGGTTGTTGGACTGATTTGTCTGAGCATCAGAGATGGTTGTTGCCTAATGCGTATTGTATGTGCTTCCAGTTGTTACAATGGCTCATGGCATGGCACATATCAGCGTGAAAGGGATTTGCAAGTTGTTGGCTCCGGTTTGGCAGAATGCGGGAATTCCAAAATGTGCAGAGAATTTGGTTAAGAACTGTATGGTGTGTTTGATGTACAATCCTGGTAAGGGAACTCCAACACCAGCTGGTCATTTTGCTCCTCCTACGTATCCGTTCGCGGCTTTGCAGCTAGATTTCATTCACATGGAGAGATGCAACAACTTGAAATATGTTTTAGTGGTTGTTTGCTCCTTTTCTAGATGGATAGAAGCTTATCCCCTTAAGGACAACACTGCCTTGTCCACAGCGAAAGCCCTAATCAAAGAGTTTTTCCCTAGATTTGGAATGCCGAGAATTATCTGGAGTGACAATGGGAGTGAATTTGTGGGTCAAGTCATGAAGAGAGTGTGTGTGGGTCTAGGGATTCGGCAGAAATTCCACGCTGCAAATCACCCCCAATCAGCTGGTTTAGTTGAGTGCTATAATGGCACCTTGAATCTAAAAATTGGCCAAAATCCAAGCGAGCACTGGTCTACAGTGGCCAGATGCTTTACGTTTAGCACTTTTGTCCACAAGAATGACTGTGCATTCGAGAATGGGTTTGAGTCCGTACGAAGTGGTCTTGGGTCGCCCAGCAAATATTTGGGGTGTGCCAAGACCAACTAGATTTAGTGAGGTTAAACATCCTGTGTTGCTTGACTACTTGCGCGAATTGACGACTAAATTGCGTGTTTTACACCAACAGGTTCATGCTACCCTTCCACAAGCTTCTGAGGATCCAGGCCACGCTATCGAACTTGGTTCTTGGGTCTTCGTGAGAAACTTTCAGCGGAGCAAGAACGATCAGCCCCGGTGGACGGGACCCTTCCAAGTCCTCTTGTTTACACGATCTGCAGTTCGGGTACAAGGCAAACAAAACTGGATCCACAGCGTACACTGTAAGCGTGCACCTTTGCCCTCACCGTACGATAAATGGGTCCAGGAGGGACTTCCAGATTCTTAAACAGACACTGTTCCACGATTTTTGCCATTCAGCGATGCTTGTTTGATTGGTACGAACTCTGAAAGAGAAAGTGATGACATTTTGCAAGAAGCAGTGCCTCCTTTGAATCGATTGAACACTTCTGAGCCTGAACTCTTATTTAAAGATCAAGAATTGCCTGGAAGAAGCCGCTATAATTTGCGACCGAGAGTCATGGACAAATAAATAAAGACAAATAAAGTTTTTTTATGATTTTTCCGTTTGCAGGTTAACTCTCCACCGAGGATCTACTCATTTTTGTTTTTCGAACCACCATCCGGGTTCAGCTGTAGGGTCGCAGTTGCCGAGAGTCTTTGGAGTGCAAGCCTGAGACACTAGGTCGAGGGTTCTGGTTGGCCTAAGGGAGTTGCCCTGGGTTGACAGAGGCATTCCTTAGCAGAAACACTCTACCATCGCGAGCAGCATATTTAGTTTAGGATGGATTTCTTCGAGTTGGAGAGACCTGCACGGACAATGATTTTTAGAAAGAAAATATGTAAACTCATATTGAAGAAACGTTTTCTAATACCGTGTGTATTTCTTAGATGACTGGAATTTGCCAATAATTACTTTATTAAACTTTTGCACCAACACAAGTTAGTGATGAACAAGACAAGCTGTTGGATTTGTGGTCTAATGCCCCATACGACTGATAAGGGTATTCCATACTTAGTTTTGCCCTTTAGTTTAAATGGTTCGATTTGGGCTTACAGAACGATGTTTATTTATGCCCATAGTGTCTATCCTCAACGTTCACCGAAAGACAACCCAAAGAATAGTGCAGTTGCTGGAGGCATAGTCGACATGGTCAAAGGGACTAATCCCGTTGAAACTATTCCGGTAGATGAGAAGCAACCCTATAGTGGTTGGGATATTACTGGATATGGAGTTAGTCTGAGTGTCAACCAGCGAGCGAAAAGTTCTCCACCGATTTGGATAGTGCCCCATCAGGGTCACTATTGTCTGCAGGGTAATGGCAAGAATCCGAGAGCTCAGTTAGAGAAGAGCGTTTGTACTGACACCTATGTATTTACGTCCCAGTCTTCCCCAGCATTTTAAGCTGCTAAGGGTACCTACTTTGTTTGCTATGACAAAGCATATACATGGTTGCCCCCTGATTTTTTGGGCACATGTTTTGTTTCTTTCCTGTTGCCTCCCACTTTTACAGCTGCAGCAGATTACCATAAGACGAGAGTTGCTAGAGGTATCTTTAGTCAAGAAGACACTGCAGGGCAAGAGTTGGGAGATTTCTTTAAGGGTTTTCTGCCGTTCTGGGGACCAATGGCTAACAGCAGGAATATTCGACAGTTGACGAGAGTGGTTGAGTCCACCATAGTCGAAACTGCCGGTGCCCTTAGTAACTTGACTGCTGAGCTCCAGTCGGATAGACTTATGACACTCCAAAATAGAGTTGCCCTTGATGTTATATTAGCAGATCAAGGTGGAGTTTGTAAACTGATTCAGTCGAGCTGCTGCGTTTTCATTCCAGACAACGCTCCGTCAGTTTTCCAGGCCATTTCCAAGCTACATAAGATCTCCGATTCTGTCCATTTGGACAAAGGAGATTGGTCGTTGATGGGATGGTTATGGGGATTGATATCCACTTGGGGTTGGAAGTTTTTGATGGTCATTGGGATGGTCTTAGCTATCCTTTTCCTGTTCTGTCTCTGTGTACAGTGTGCTCCTGCTATTTGTGGCCTCTGTGCTACTTCGTGTGCAAGGAGACCTGTCCAGAGAGAGGTACTAAGTAATAGGATGATGCTACAGCAACATATCGATGATCTGATGAATATAGATCCGGATTCAAATTGACATGGGTTTGGGTCTGTTGCCTATGTAAGGGCAAAAGGAGGGACTTTAGTTCTGTGGTTTGTGAGTGAGTTTCGATGATTCCGAACCCGTTCAATAAAGGTCGTCGGAAATAGACGATTTTGGTGTCAGCAGACCGCAAATGACGAGTGTAGTGTGTCTGAGTGTTTTCACATGAATCGATCAATGGGAACACTCTGTATTTAAGGATTTAGTTCGAACCTTCGGGTTCCATTTTGTGTATGGCAGCCATTTTGTATGGTTGCCCTCACATAGGCCGAAGACTGCGGCCGAACGAGTCCTTGAGACACGTATGCCTTAGCTGACTTCTGAATGACCTGGCCGAACTGACTCCTTGCCCGAGGCTGACCTCGCTGAGCCAGTTCCTTGTACAGCAGCTGGTCTGATAAAGATCAAAGAGTAGGGCAGGCCCGAGTTTATGGTACACCGTTCCCACCTTTCTATCTCGCTTCTAATCTGTTTCTGTTCCTTCCTTTACGACATAATCACTGATTTGGGGTGAGGCAGGGCTTAATTTGTGCCGGTGCTTTCCGGTGCTCAGCACCGGCACTTATTTCACGGGGCCGGGTCTATAGGATTTTTCTCCTCCCGCTCCGGCAGATGGTCCGGTAATTATTAAAAAATCACGCTCTTCTGTAAGTTCTCTTCCCGCTAGGCAGATGGTCCGGTAATTATTAAAAAATCACGCTCTTCTGTAAGTTCTCTTCCCGCTCGGCAGATGGTCCCGTAATTATTAAAAATCACGTTCTGTAAGTTCTGTTGCTTGCCCACCCTGTTCCAGGCATTTTGAAAGAGCGTGATCATCACGTTTGTGATGTGACGTTAGCAGATCGCGCCTGCCGTGCACATGGAACATGGTTTCATTTTTGCTGGAGAATGGCTGAGGGCGGGCTTTTCACGGAACTGGGGCAAGGCAGGCTGGAACCGGACATGCCAGGCTGAGCCGTGAGTAACATTGATAGACTCATGGAGCAGGCCGCAGGCGGTACCTCAAGGGACCTGGTACTATCTCGGTGCTGGCAGGATCACAGCAGTGACGTTGGTAGTGGGGTAAGGCTTTGCAGTTTTCAGTTTTGTCACCAACAAACTTTGGAAAAGTTCCCGTTTGTAGCCCTCCGTGAAATCTGATAGATGAGGTTCCCGGTTTGCCTTCGTCAGATCGAAGAGTTTCCCACGTTGCTGGATAGTTTTCAGTGCACGGTGAGGTGATGTTCACTTTATTCGAAACTAGGGACCTGCTTGCAGATTTCTGCAAGTGTGCTGTTTTTTGCAAAGCTTCACTGTGGACACCTTCAAAACGTTTACAGGTTTTTCTCAGAAGATTTGCCTTTTTGCAGGGTTTGTCTATGAGCGGTGGCGCGCGCCCTGTTCTTTGTGAAGCATGTCTTCCACAGAAACATCTTGTTGTCAATGTTACATAAGATCAGGATATGTGTGGCAATAATGGTGGTAAAAGCCTCCCCAACGGCATTAATCGCTAAAGCCAATAGTTAATCCTCGGCTTTTGGGGACGGACGGAACGGGCAGAGAAGGAAAAGGACTCTGTCTTTTCCTTCCTGCCAACAGAAGACAAGAACAGCGTCCAGTTCTCCTACCGCTGGTAGCTGCCGCCCCCCCCCCTCTTCCCTCTCGTTCTGTCTCGTGCCTCCTCAGTTAATGAAAACCGAGACTTAAAGAAAGGGTATTACCCTCTCTTTCCTCCTTTCGTTTATTTGATCCCCTGTGAAATGGATCCAAAAAAGAAAAACATTTTTGCCGTCAACATTGTCTTTTTCTGACGTTTTTCGAATTCTAAGTGCAGCCTCGGGGTGGAGAGAAATAAAACATTCCAAATATGAAAAATAAATAACTAACTAGTTAAAGTAAGACAGTTGGGTTGCACAGTGGCCAGATTGATTTATACATACCTAAACACATTAGCGCCACTTTACAGAGTTTGATAGTGAAGCGCTACTTGTGTTTTCTAGTCTCTCTTTGAACATCGTTGTTTTCCCGGGGTGGGAAAGTGCACCATTCCTGGCGGTGCAGCATTACCTAATTGATGGGTGGATTGGAAAACAACATGTGTACAGCGGCCCTGTGTTCATGGATGTTGTCTTTTTAAACCATACTGCTTACGTGTTGTAAGGACATAAGCAATGTGTATGGAAGTGGGTCCTTTCCGGGCCCTGTAGTCATGGCCTTAACTTTTCATGCATAAGCACTCACTAATGTTTAGGAGGATACACTACAGGCAGACCTGTGCATACAAGCCTGAAGTGGACAAAATCTAAAAGGAAGTCGCAATTTAAAAATATGACATTGTTTCTATCTTCACATGCAGTTAATTTGTGATGTATTGTTCAATACTCAAGTCAATGTGAGTGGTTGAATTAATGAGTTTCTAAGTGAACGTTTGGTAGCGCTGGCATTACCGCTCCTGGAGTCAGATGCAACAAACGCTTTTGGCGGCGCGTACACCAAGCTTGAGGAGGTGGGGGGGACTGCCATGTTCATAAACACTCTGAAAGAACGAGTCCTTAAAACTAACAATGGCACGTGCTTTCACAGTGCATGCGCAAATGGTGTGCTCCCAAGCTTGCCACTCAGTGATATGGTGCCCTAAATCGGTATTGTGTGTCTTGGACAGTGCAGCTATGCATTGATGAGACAGGCCAAGAATGATACAGCCCTGTCACCCCTCAACTTTACATAATTAATTACTCTATATTTAATAAAGCCGTGATGTACTGTTTTCTTCCTCTTCCTCAATATCTGCTTTTCTTCCTTCCCTTCAAACCTTACTCCTTCCCTTCTCTCCATTCTTCTTTCACTTTCTGCCCTACTTCCACATTTCTTAATCGCCACCTCCCCTCATTAACTGTTTTTTTATTTTTCACCTACTCATCTTTCTCTTCCACTCTCTTTTCACGCACTCCCCACTGTCTGCTCTTCTTCCCTTTTTCCTCTTTCCTTTTTTCATTCTCATCATGTTCCACAGTCTTGCACTCCCTATCTCTGCTTTCCTCACTTCTCTTCATATTTTTTGTCTACTGTATTTATCTTTGACTTCAGACCTCTCCTCCTTCCCCACTCTCCCTGTTATGTTTTTCCTTCTTGCGAGTTTCTTTATATCCAATCCAGGAACCCGCGTTTGTTCTCAGGGTCATAAATTTAAATCTTGCTGCGGCAACTCAGTCTTTCATCTTTCTGAGGTCGATAACATTTGTGCTGTTGAGCTGGATAATAACATTTTAAATTTGTTGTGAAGGCCCCTTTTGGTGAATATGTGCTTTACAAACATACATGGTGTGTAAAGGACACAAATGTATTTTAATCTTTTGTTTTTTAATTTCTCTCCCTCAGCACCTCCAGCCATTCCTCCTTTCCCCTCTTGCTTCTTGCTTCCTTACACCCTCATTCCGTTCTTGCTTCCTTACACATTCATTCATTCCCCATCCTTCCTCCCTTGGTGCATTTAATCCTTTTTCCTCCATTCTTTCCTTACTTTTTTTCCTGCTCCTTCCTTCACCTCTTCTTTAATTTCTTCCTTTCTTATCAACCCTTCCTTATGCCTATCTTGCTCCTTTCCCTTCTTTCTATTCATCCGTCACACCTCATTCACTTCCTTTCTCTCTATTCCTTTGTTTCTTCCTTTCACATTCTTTTTTTATTTCCTCCTTCTTTCATCCATTACTTATGTATTCCCTCTCGCCGGTACTCCCCTTCCTGCCTGCATTTGTTGCTGACTTCTTTAATGTATTCCTTCCTTAACCCCTTCCTTTCTTTTAAACAGCACAGTACAAGCACATTTTCTTTAGTTTGCAAAGCTGCCTCAAGTCCTCTAATGACCTTTCCTAAAGCTGCACTTTGAGAATTACACACATTCTCTAATTTGAGTTTACTTTTAAGTTGTTGTCATAGGCCCTATGTTACATTATGTTATGATATATTGATGTGTGTATCACACTAATCACCCGAGAGGGTATTCAGGCACTTGGGCAGCTGTGTAGGTGTGAGGTCCTGGAGGTGCTTATGTGAAGAGCCAGATCTTCAGCTTCTTGCGCAACTCAAGATGTGAGGAGTGGGCTCTGATGTTTTGAGGCTTGTGGATGTGGGTGGAACCAAGAAAGGAAGTGGGTGGAGCCGCTGAGGGAAGTGGGTGGAGCCGCAAATGTGGGTGTGGCCTCCCCAAAAAATGTGAGCACCTGCACTTAATATTTTACAAATTAAGCACTGGGGTGAGGGTTTTATGATGGGTTTGTCCGGCCTGATCGAACAGGAAATCTGGAATTTGCTTGGTCATTTCTGGTGGGCTGAACAACGGAAAGTGGGATTGTTGTCATACGCTACTTTTAAATTGTGACACTGTCATTGGTCAGTTTGTATGAACCCAATGCTAATTTGGAATGTTGCCTGAGGCTTGATTTTTGGCATAAAAGACCATGCTCCGCTCATTGAATTTGTGCAGTCTCTAGCGAACCACCCGTGTGTGCCTCGTAGATCTCTGTTCCTGGTTGCAGCCAATAAACTTTGGTCTTTGACGTCATCAAGAAGTATCTCGTGTCTCTGTTTGCCAAGACAGGGGAACTCGAAGGCATCGGGCGTTCTCCCTGACGCCGCTGGGTTCTAAAACCTGGTCCTTCAGTTGGGTATACACAGTTGTCTGTTGCCGTTTTATGTGTTGACCTTGTTTGCACTCACGGGCTCGCCGGCACACCAGTTCCCAGGACTGATCTCTTAGGTGCTTTCCTCCGATTTGTCCCCGGTGTTGCAAGCGCTCTTATGTTTGGTGGGTCTATGCTGGCTAAGATGGCTGCTTCCAATGTGCCCCTTCAGTTTTGTATTCCCTGTTGTCTTGTTGCCGTTTGTAGTACTTGTTTGCACTCTCAGGGTCACAGGCTCGCCGGCTCACAGGGCTGTGCTTTCAGATGCTTCCCTCCGATTTGTCCCGGTGTTGCAGGCGCACATATGTACTTCTATGCCTTTCCGCCGTCCCTGTTGCTTCCGGCGGGTGTGTGCTGGTCAAGATGGCCCTTACTAGTGTGCACCTTCGGTTTCGTTTTGCCCCGATTGCTTATTAGCCTTTTTTAGTGGTTTAGTTCTCTCTTTTGGCCACACTCTTAGCACTCACCTGGCTTGGTAGCTCAGGGGTGGTGCTCTGTTGTCGGTCCTTCTTACTCTCCTCTTCGCGGGGCCAGATCTTCCTCAACCAGGGCTAGCACAAGGGCGGTGCCATTTTCTTCCCCTCTTCGCGTCTGTCTTGGACTTGTGCTGGAGACCGTTTCTTGGCTTGCGGCACTCTTTGGCTGTGGTGGGGTACCTCAGTCTGTGTTCCTGATATTCCGACGTCCGTGCTTGTAGTTTGGCTGTTACTCTAATTTAATTTTGCTCAATAAATCAGCATTGTTCCCCTCGGGTTGATGGAGGTAACGGACTCAGGCACCCGTCCTCATTGCTGTCCAAGACACGCCCCCCCAAAACATTTATTTCTAATTCTGAGAGGTCTGATCTATAGAAAGCCTGTTTGGCTCCTCTGCAGTGATGGTTTCAGGGCAGGTTATAAGTGAGCACCGTTAGGCACTGGCTAATAAACGGTTAACCCCATTCCTCGCCGGTGTTTCATGTTTTTTTCCTAACCAGGCAGATCCTACCCCTGCTGCACCGTATGGCTTCTCATTGGCCTCACGGATGCACTGATGTGTGCCTTGACAGCCACATTTTAGTAGATACGCTGTGCTGCTTGAGGCATGTGCAGTATGTCTGCTAAATAAAATGGACTGTGCCAGTGTGCGGAGATCCTAGTTGAACCATGCCCCTCACATGTGTAATCTAGACATTTATCTACAAAGTGCTGTGTTTTGAAACTCAACTAGTAATTGTTCTTGGGTCCAATTGACCCCATAACTTCTTGGCCTCTTCAGCAGCATACGAAATATGGAAAACAAGACCCAGGGTATCCAAAAATGTATCTTGGCACACGGAAGATGCCATGTACACAACTTTTCTATGGTCCTTCCTTCCTTTGCCAAAAAATTAAGCAATTTTTGCATCAAGTTCTGGAGTTAAGGCTGCGTTCTCAGATACTATTGGCTTTGGGCACTCCCCCTAATTTTAGACCGAAAACTCTTTTCCTCTGTAATTCTGATCTTGGACCTAATGTATTAATCAATTAACAGTGGAGTAGCCCACTCCACTGAATTTGGATGCTGAATGAGCCTAGGCTAGAACATGGGAGTGCCTCCCATGCTAAAAGAACATTATGAGGCTTATCCCCAGTTTTCCTCTTTTTTTGGGACAGAAGTACCATCATCGACATTATTGTAATAATTGTTATTGCCATAGTTTTCACTGAATTTTTGTGTACCTAAATCATCATCGGGCCTCTTACTTCGGCCTCCCATATTACTCACCATAGGTCTTAACACATCAAGTCACTACCTCTGCAGAATTTAATCGCCACCAGATTTATTTCCTCATAACCAGGAGGGGTGAGCATAATTTTTCTTCATCACTCCTTTGCGGTCATTGCTACATAATTCCCTTAGCTTTGAATGTGACCTGCGATCTGCAGGAATTAATACATTGTTTGTGATAGCATTAGCCGCAGGAGTTCTCAGATCAGTGGCTTACTTCTATACGACGAAGAGACTGTTTTATGAATGTAATTAGAAACTGAACTGTCCAAAAATTGACAAAGGTTTTGTCTTAAAAACCTCATCTTCCTAATTTATTAACACTGTTGACATTTTATTTTACAGACGACAGGGAAATGAACCCCTATAATATTGTTTGAACAAGTTATGTCAAACATTAAAACAAGCACACAGAAAAACAAGCATTTACAATGCAATGGTCTCTGCATTATTAAAGGGAGAGCTATTGGCATTGCTCATGACTTTTTTTTATCATAAATAAATGGCATTGTCATTTACATTGCCAATAGCTTAATCGTTAAATAAATGGCATTGTCATTTACAATGCCAATAGCGTAATCGCTCGCAAATGCAGGACCTATTGCATTTACACCCACACAGAGCCACACACACAAAGCCACCCACACACACATAAAGGCATATGAGAGAGACAGATGGAAAATGCATGCACGGTTATGGAGCGCTTAAACAGGGAGAAAAAAGTACCGTAAAAAATGTCAGCAGTGGAAGGACGCAAGTACTTTGGGCATGCTGCAGGGGAGGGACAGACACAAGAAGAGGAGGTAAAGGCTACAGAAGCTTGAATAATAAATAAGCAAATGAGAGTGACAGTACAGCCAACTAATTGTAAACAATAGTCCCAGTATTAATGGCTTTCGGCTGTTAGATGAGGCGCTGGGCTGTGTGTGTGTGTGGTGGCGGGAGTGTGGGAGCAGGGGGCCGTGCGGGAGACGCTGAAACATCTTGCAGGCAGAGGTGCTGTCATGGGAAGTTCTCACCGATAAACTCGGCTACGTGAACATTCCCACCATCGAGGCCGGGCCAGATGCTGGGCACCGCACAGCTGCTAGTGATTATAGTTGACAAGAAAGCCCGGCGGGTTAATGTGCCTGGCGCAGAGACGCCCAGTGCTTTTGGTGTTTTTCGAATGCCAGCAAGACAGCTCCGTGGATTTATGTGCCAGCAACGGAGATCTGTGTGTAAGCATCTGGGTCCAGTTCCACTAAGACAGCTCAGTGGGTTGACGTGCCTGTTTAGAGATCCGTGTGCAACAGGCACATCCGCTCAGTGGGTTAACGTGCCTGTCACAGTTTTGTGTGTGTAGCCAGCAAGTCACATATTCAAAATCCAGGAAGGCACCTCAGAGGGATAATATGCCTGTCAGCAGTGCTCACTTTAATACGTTTTTTTCACAAGCTTTTCTCCAAAGCCTGCGGCCGGTGCTATCAAAGATTGGGGTGCAGTATAACAAGATAGCGCAGTCTTGATTCCACCTCATGCATCTCGCGTCTACCCCCCAAATATTCCCTGCCGCTTTATTTCACTCACGCCGGTTCTTTTTCATTAATGCTTTCTAGGTGGAGAAGTGTGGCTCACTGGTTAGAGGAGGCAGACCTGGAAGCAGAGGTCAGCCCGGGACCAGGGTTCAATTCTCGCCTCGGTGGGGTCTTGACTCCTAAAAAATGTCCATGGACTCGTCAATTCTCGCTCCGGTGCCTACTCGATTCACGGGTTCACACTCTGCAACTCTGGGCAATAGCTTGCTTAATCTCCACAACGGCCCCTCGCGGCGGGATGCCTGGCTTTCACCTTGCGGATACCCTGCCGGGGTTATCTCACAGGTGAATACCAGGACGGGTTCCCTAAGCAAGCGCTTAGAAACCGCTCGGTGATTTGCGCTATATAAATTCCTGTACATTTACATTTACATTTACCCTTGACACTGAGTGTATATGTTTCTCTTCGCCCTCCTTTCCTCCATTTGCACTGGCTCCAATAGAGAGCTGTTGTTACTGGTAGCTCTGAGATAGTGCCACTGGAATTATCCGTTTTTGCGACTGCCACGTTTTTCGCTTGGTTATAAATTTGCTCCGTAATCCATCACGTGCTGCATAACCTGCATTTATTTAACCTTCCCAAAACGTTTCTAGTTCAAAAAATGACTAAAATCACAGCAGCGTATGTTGCTGCACTTGGCAAAAGTTGACAGTTCCCCTGTTGCTTTTTGTGCATGTGGGTGTTAAACTGGTACTAAAGACGTGAAACATGTTCCCAGATAGTGTTATCCTGAGCCAAAATGAAAAATGGGGTTAGTTATACTATTACAAAATGTGCAGCAATGCACCGCATAATTTGCATTTTCTTGCCGCATAATTTAGTTAACCATGCCGCTTAATTTGTCCCTTCCATGCCGCATAGTTCCAGTGGCCGTGGTCTCAGGCTTCACTTCTAGATATTGGTCAGCTCAGTAGGGAGAGAGTAGGCTGGAAACCACAGCCGCAGATCTTATTAACATATCTCAGTGGGTTCATGTTCTTGCCACAGAATCTCCAAGCAACCTGCAAGCTACAAGTTTGATCTAATGCTGAAGTTTCAAATAATGCTTAGGCTGCACAGCCATGTGTGATCTGTAGCTCGTTTAATGTTAATCCTTTTAAAAACAGTTCTTTTTTGATATGTTGTAGAGGAGAGAGTGTAACCTTCAAGTCACTTTGCACCCGAGTAAAAAAGATCAGTGTGTTAAAGCAGCTATTGTGGTGATTGTGTACAAACTGCGAGTCACGCGGTAAATCTTAGCAAGGTAGCTCAGCGGACTAATACCCCTGCGGCTGAAACCTGCCTTGAAAAAGCAGGCAACAGAGCTTTGATTTTTAGCAGACTAGTTTAGCCATTCATCCCGACAAAAGTCCACTAAAAAGCGCATTGAGTTATGCTAATAACACATGTTATTTACAACGGTCCAAATAATAGAATTACATCTTTAAAAAGAGGGGGCACCTAAAGAGCGGAGGAAAGGAACTGACAGGGTGAGAGCCGGGTTGTCACCAGGCCAGGCGTGCTCTCCAAGATTTAATGAGAAATGTTGTTAAATAAGCAATGCAAATGCGTGTGTGCAAAGCCGGGCAAACCCTTTTAACCAGTACTGAAAAGTTTGGGAGTGATTCGCCCCCTGCCTCCACCCCCAGACAGAAGCAGAAACAGAACATCTGTACCGCGAGGCACACCGCAGCTTATTGGCATGACGAGCTAGGCAATCATTGCCAAGGTTGCATGGAATACATCCACAGAATATAAATTACTTTGTATTTAATAGACTGACATGCCAAATTCCAGGTTGTTTCTTGGCCTATGTCAATATATTAAGTGTTGCCTGCATGACTGGACTATCGAGATTAGAGACATATCTGATAATTGTTCAGCCCCCTCAGATGTAGCATTTTCATGCGTTCAGTGTGCTTATGTAGGACTTTTGAATGGCTTATGTTTGACACTATCATACGTACAAAGATTCTGTGTATAATAGCGTTCTAGGAACTGCTAAGGGTATGAAGTGTGTTTGGCCAGAAGAAACAAGGCCATTTTGCAGCTTTTTCTTGGAGTTCCCCAAAGTGTATATTGAGGGTTAAGCGGAGCTAAGCTTATGTAAAAATATGGGATTCTAAACTCTAGGAGCAGTGGCAGCAGGGCCAAGGTGGACAAGTAGAGGGTGCAGTAATGGTCAACGCTGTTCAAAAATAACCTTGGGTCACCTTTGCAGAGCTACTTCATTACATGTACATCATGCTTGAATATTCCTTTTAAGGAAAGGTTCTAGTTTAACAATATGCAACATTTAGTGTAACTCGCTTTAATACAGAGTAGGCATTACATAACATTTTAATAGAGTATTGTACTTTAGGTGAGAGGAAAGATCATAATTTTGTATTTTCTTCCAGTTTTATGATATTAAACATTTAAATAACATTGGGCTGACCTGACTGCACCCACTGTGTTGTTGTTTGATTCAACAGAAGTGAGGGATATAGGCAGGTCCATCGGAAACCAAAGTAGGGTGAGCGAGGCAGGCCGGGTTCCACAGGACAGGTCTGAATCTACTGAAGGCTGAGAGCCCTGCCAGGAGTTGAACTAGCCTCAGGACCGGAAACCGAGGAGTGCTCTGTACGGTGCAGCTGCTTCTCTTCTGCTTAAAGTGCTTACACAGAGAGAGAGAGAGAGCGAGATAGTCAGCCTGCTGTCTCAGTAGTCAGTGCTTTTTGCTGCCAGGCGCTGGGTCAGTGAGTCTTCCCTTATTGTGGTTAGCACAGGGCTCAGTTTTAAATGTGCACTGGCACCCTTCTGGTGCACGCATGTGAGTCCTATTACCAAAGGAGATTGGCGATTTCTTCTCAAACCCTTCCTGCAAAATAAATTAAACAAGGCTCGAGCGCTGCACCAATCAGTGCGCAGCTCTCAGGAGAGCCCCGGTGACGTCATCGATGGTTCCCAGGAGTTAGCCACTCGCAGCGCAGCTCCCGGGCCAGGCCCTGATGACGCGGGGAGATTCGGCCAATGAGAGCGCGGCTCTTGAGGACAGGCCCACAGCAGCGGCCAATTAGAGCGCGGCTCCGCCGAGAAACGGCCAATCGGGTCGCGCCCCTTCGTCTTCGGCTCTGCGATCTCAGAGCGGGGAAAACAGCTGCTAGGTCAATTTCAGGGGCCCAGGTCGCGGCGGTGAAGTGCGGCAGATCGGGGAAAGGCGCCCAAGGTCGGCAGGGCGAGTTTAGCAGTCGCAGGTCCCGGCAGGGTATCGGTTTGGCCCTGAGGACGTTCACGGGCTCACAACCACCTCCACACACGTGCCGATGAGCATGTCGATCTCGCAAAATGGCGGAAAAAAGCTCCGAGTTTTTTTCGGATTTGGGGGCGTGTTCGGTGGGCGTGGCTAAAAAGTGGAAAGAAGAACACCGAACACACCTCCAAATCAGAAAAGGACGGAGCCTATTTGGAGGGATGGCTCTCTCCTCCATTGGCTGGCCTCCAATTAGGAAGCCAGCCAATGGGAGAGAGCCAAAATGAGAGGCGGGATGAAGAAGCCCTACTAAGAGACATAAGATCTCGCTACTTCCTGTTCTGACGAACCGGATAGTACCGAGACCTAAAAAGGTTGTGACTTTAAATTGCATTCACATAAATCCATGCAGCTGCGTGCCTAAAAAATACCCTAGGCAAGTGTCTGCTTGCAACAATGAATACAATGTATCTGAGAGTTAAATAAATGGAGGAAAACGTCCCCGCATCATTGAACTGCTACAAAGTAGTTAATCACATTTGAGCCCTCAAAGAATCTTAAATATACGATTCTATCCATAGAGCACTGAAACAAAATATCAATTTCACAAGCAAGCCTTTCAAGCAAGGGTGAAGTTTTGACTCAAAGCAAAAGTAACAATTGTACACAGAACCCTGAAATTGACCTAAATAAAGAAATCAGAACTCAGTTAAAACATACCGCGCCGTGAGGGAAACAGCTGTCCTTGCATCGCCACCAGTACCCTGCCAGCTTCTCTTGCCGTGAGGGTAACGGAAAACACCACCGGCACCGGCACCACTGGGAACTACAACTCCCAGCAGCACCGCGGCAGGCGCTGCGGGAGCAACGTCATCAACGCGCCAGGCGGCGCCTTAACCACTTGGATGCTATGCTTCTGCTGGAACTTCAATGTAATTTCCATTGAAATCAATGGAAACTCCATGACGAGTTACCCTTGTCATTAGCGGCGAAGAGGTTAAGAGAAGGGCACGCCTCCCATCCCGCGGGACCCGCGCGGGCAGCGCCGGGCTGAGCCCGGGCAGAGGGCGGGCCGTCTGTGGCCGTCCGGGGACGACCAGGGACGGGACGGGCCACCCCCCTTGGCATCACTTGTGAGTACGGGCTAGTGGCAAATTGTGTATAAAACCTTGTTTATGATTTTATAACTGTCCGTGACTTGAACTACCCCCAATATGTCTATCCAATCGACCCTACCAGACAACTACCTACTGAAGGTAGTAACTAGAATCAATAGCGATAGAAGGAAATCGCTAGGTAAAAGTAATTTACCAGACCCCTTATTGGCTTCGTCTTCGGATCCCAATAATGCTGATATAAATACCACCAACGATACTGTTATAGCAGTTGAGACTGATAACATCGGTATCAATGTTGAATCAACTGGTCCCCTGATAACTTGACTGTGGTGGAAGATATAACAAACCCGTTAGATACCCTTGAAGGTATCCCTCAGCAGTCCACTAAGGCTACAAAATTTATGAGAGCATGTAGGAAAACAGCTCTTAAACGGGGAAACCATTCTGCAAGAAAAAATAAAAAAGACACCATACACAAGGAGAACCGCGAGGAAATAGGGGCATTATCTAAAGACAGTTGTGTTTCCATTAATACCAATCAAATTGACTTGTTAGTGAGTACTATCGATAATAAATTGAAAATGGTTGTGGAGCCTTTGATAGTTAAAATTGATGATTTGTGGGCAGAAGTATTGAGACTAAGGGCTGTGGTGGATCAGCATGCAGCTAATTTGGATAAATCCATAGCAAATACCAAAGACACTACGTGCCCACACACAGCACCTATACAGGATAGGGTGCATCCTCGACATACAAATAGTGCCCCCTCTACTGCTAATACTGGGAAACAACTACCTAAAGAGTTACCTGTATTGGCACGCCCATTAGCACGAGATATGGGCCGACCTTTACAGGTACCGGCAGCTGGGTCAACAAGCGTAGTGTCGGGTGGGTCACATCCTGATGTAGGATCATTACCAGCTCCAAACAGAGGAAAGACTGTTTCGATGCCAGCTGTGTCAGCTACGCCTGCTGCCACAGGGGGGACTGATGGGGTACCTGTAAGGATATGTAGGCGCCCAGTAGACCTTCCCCCTGAATGTGTACCCTATGTCGTGGTCTTAACTAATGTCCCGACTCTAACTCAGGCACCATATACCCAGGAGTCGGCGGACTCCCTAAAAAACAAAACAACTTCATGGTTAAACCGCCACTGTGGTTATCCAGTTGGCTACTCTGATCAAATTATTTCTATCAGAAGAGTCAATTGGATTGGTAATACTAGGAAGACCTGTGGGGGTGACTGCGTGATTATAAATTTTAAACATCCGCAACATGTTGCGACAGTCTTGCTCAGAGTGGCTGCACTCACGCAGTCGGAGACAGATGTCGTCGCAAGACCATTGGGCTATTTTTATAATCATCTTAACAGGTTGCCCTCAGCTAATTGCAGGGAGGGGCAAAGAACAACTTCAATTTTCCATCTATTGCAAATAGACCTGTGTTATCCACCTTTTGCCCTGGTTTTCCGGATGTCAGACCTACCCCGCCGATACATATGTTGAACTCTGCCCCCGGCGAGAACAGATTTATGACGCACACTCCCAACCTAGTAACCGCTTGCGATAGTATTTTTTCACCTGTTAATGGGATGGTTTACCAAGTCGCAATTCAGAATAGGTATCAGTCATTGAGTTTTCTGGACCAAAATGATTGACATCAGATTGGCCCGGTATTGGGAAGAGATGTAAACAGTAAAAATATTGGAGAGTTAACTATGCCCGAAATTGTATTGGTTAATAATGTGACTGTAGATTGTATGCCTGTTGGGGGAGAAGATGAGAATTTTATGTCCAATATAGAGCTTTTTGACCCAGATGATAACATGTCCGTATTTAGTGATGAACCGCCTATTGTTAGCCATGACAGGAAAAGGGAAACTTGCTATATCGCCAGCTGGAACATTGCAGGCCTGATGGCCAAGGAGGATATGTTAGGATGGAAGGAATTCATTAGTTTATTTGAAATCATTTGCCTACAGGAAACCTGGTGCAGAAATTTTAAGGGCAGTGATGGTTTTGTATCCTATGAACTTCCTGCCTTGGCATCGCCCCATGGCAGAGCAAAAGGAGGGCTGCTGGTTTCGATTTCAGTCAAGTTACCAATTTCTGTGAAAAAGCATGTAGTAGTGGGGGCTCACTCCCAAATTTTATGGCTAGCACAAGAAGCAGGTAGAAATATACTTTTGATTAATTTCTACAATAATGTATTTGATGGTACTAGGCACACAGTAATTAATGATTTAGAAAATGCATTGAGCAATTTTGTGGATAATTTTAATGGCGTTTATGAATTTATTTTTGTGGGGGATTTTAATATTCCAGTTTGTCCCTTATCATCTCAGAAGTTATGTGGTGTCTATAATCGTTCAGGGGATGCTGATGTTCATTTTCCCCATCATTTGTATGGAGAAACCCTGAATAACTTTCTGATTGATTATGACATGGAAATCATGGAAAATGTAAAGAATGACCTGGGAGAAAGTCTACCGACTTTCAAAGGGAGGGGGGCCAATACTGTTATTGATTTTATGTGCATGTCCTCTAACCTAATCCCTCTGTGCTCAGGGCCCAAGGTGGTTGATGTTATGCTAAGTGACCATAACTGCCTAATTACTGAAGCCATGATTTGGAAACCTGTCCCCACTCTCGATCTGGGTACTATTGTCAATATCTAACCCCAAAGACCAAATGGTTCCAGGTTGAGGTGAAAACGAGATAAAGACGAAATAACATCTGATTCCATCATCAATAACTGTTTGATGGAAATCACGGCGATCCTCGAACAGGATGAAACTGTGGCTGTCAGTATTGATCACTTTGGTAGAATTAACGCAACCATCAATAAGAAGTTCACCAGAGAAGCAGGGCACAAGAGTAGACAAAAAAGGGGTGGTTTGACCATGCTTGTTCTGCCACCCGGAGAGACCTCAAAGAGGCCTTAGCAGTTAAACCTAGAGATAAGAGTCTGGTGATGCAACTTAGGCAGGATTATAATTTGATCCTTAAACGTAGAAAGGCTGAACTCCAGCAGGAAGCGTGGGATAACCTTAGCCAAGCAGCAGAATTGAAGAGCTGCACACTGTTCTGGACCACCGTGAACAGCCCATTCCTTAAGGACGAGAAGGTGCCAGAGCTTACATCAAATGTGAGCATGGAATCATGGATTCAACATTTTTCCAGTATTTTTGACTCTGGTAATAGACCGGCCTCCTATGAAAAAGGCTGGCCCATCGTTGCCTTAAATATTACTACAGCTGAGGTCATGGATAGCATAAGAGCCAGTAAGGGGGGGGGGAAGGCCCAGGGACCTGATGGGGTACCCATAGATGTGTATACGACTGCCCCGGAGATTTGGGGCCCATTGCTGGTCAAGATCTTTAATGCAGCAGTTAGCTGCAAAATACCGTCTACATGGGCAGAATCAATAATCGTCCCCATCTTTAAGAAAGGTGACCGGGGCGATGCTAAAAATTATCGCCCAATATCCTTACTGGACTCATCTGTTAAAGTTATGAGTCGGGTCCTTTTAGTCAGATTAGAGGAATGGGCAGAGACTAATGAGATTTTGACCAACAGTCAGTTTGGGTTCAGAAAAGGTTGTGGCACCATTGAGCAGTGCTTGAATTTAGAACTTTTGGTAGGGAAATATACCCAGGCCAAAAAAGGGTCAATTTATCTATGCTTTGCTGACCTAAGCAGCGCTTTCGATATGGTAGACCACGCTATTCTATGAGCCAAACTGATTGAAATGGGAGCTCCAGAAGGCATAGTTTACTTTTTGGCCCGCCTGTACGAAAAACTTTGCACCAGTGTTCGGTATGGACCTAATGGGGAATGTACGAGCAAGTTCAGGATCGGGAGGGGAATTAGGCAGGGGTGTGTTTTAACACCCCTGCTTTTTACACTCTTCATTATTGAGGTGGATTCTGTTCTGCAGACAGTTGCGGCAGACGTCCCTAGAGTTAACAACCTTAACATCCCTGTGTTACTCTATGCGGACGACGCTGTACGGCTGTCTAGGACCCCTTTGGGTCTCCAACGCTTGATGGACAGGTTTGTGCAGTTCATCAAGAGCAGGAAACTGGTGATTATGAGGTCGAAAACTTATGTGATGGAGTGCGGGCCCGGACGAGCTAAAACAAAAGTTAATTCCCATTACTCTATAGAAGGTGAATCGGTTCAAAAAGTTGATAACTTTTGCTATTTGGGGATCACTTTTTCTAAAAATGGCAGCTGGGATACCGAACATAAAGCTGTTAAAACAAAGATGATTAGGAGTGCCAATGGGGTTTTTGTATTTGCCAAGAAGTTGGGGAATAGACGCATTAAGGACATGTTAAAATGTTTCCAATCTAGATGTCTTTCTGCGGGCCTTTACGGGGCTGGAGTTTGGGGTGTGTCATCAGCCGGGAGTCTACAGGTAGAGGAGAATAATTTTCTGAAAAGGCTCCTGTGCTTACCCAAATCTACCTCTAACAACTTGGTTCATAAGGAAACAGGGACTCAATTCCTGAATGATATGATTATGCTAAGAGCCTTATTATTGTGGCGCTCTGTATGGCTGAATGATGGCACCTCTTTGAATAGAGCCATTATCGAGGATTGCCTCGCTTTGGACCAGCATTTAAAAATCCCCTGGATCAAATATATTATCGATTGTTTTCAAAAGATTTTTGGGTTTAATGTGACCAATGATCGATATTGTGCCTCTGATATCTCCAAGTCTAATTTGAAAATCACTTTTCTGAACTATTGCGCAGAGAGGCGTGCTTTGGAGGAATCAAAACTATCTACATGTATGCTGTACAATAGCATGAATGATTTTATCGGATTTCATCCATACTTGACACAGGTGACCAGAGCTTCGCACCAGTTTGTACTGACCAGAATGAGGATGGGAACAGTACACTATCTGGTCGCGTGCCCCAATGTAAAAATGCGCACTACTGGACCCTGTGCCTGTGATAATAATGCGGAGCAGAGCACCACGCACTTTCTTTTATCATGCCAATTGTATAGTGAGTTACGGAAAATCTTCCAAAAGCCCATATTGAAAAGATTTGGAGTGAGATCAATTACTGACTCTGTGAAACTGCTTTTTAATTTGCACCATCCGGACATTTGCTTCTTTACGGCTACATTCCTGCTTAAGATGCCAGGAAAAGTATGTGTTTTTAATTATTTTAACTATTTATTCCATCCCCTTCTGGATAATAAATGTATTATGTATTTCTTTTTTTGATGAAATGTTGTATTTGTAATTGTATGTGCTTTTATGGACATGTTTTTTATGCTCCGAATAAAGCTTTATGAAATTGAAATTGAATTGATTCAAAGCAAAAGTAACAATTGTACACAGAACCCTGAAATTGACCTAAATAAAGAAATCAGAACTCAGTTAAAACAGACCACAAATAAATCTACAGAAAATCAAACTCCAATCCTGGAAATAAACGTGTTTTGTGATGCACTTTTCTCTAGCAGCAAGAAAAGAGGAAGCCGTCTATGGACTGCTGCTATTTAAAGGTGGGTTTGGGGCCCATCAGGAGGGGGGGCGGGAGGGGGGGGAGGAGAAGCACCGGCCACAGACATAAAATTATATGGTGTGACAAAGGCCTCTTTATTGGAAGCAGGTGCACCTTACAAACACAAAACTTTGGCCTACGCTGTACAAAACTAAACCTCGCTAAATAGGAACTACCTAACAAACCCCCCAACCCCACCCCTAAACGGTTCCCCACAAAAATAACAACATAAATGATCAATTGCAACATTCCTCACTACCTAACTAAATAACTTGTCATATGAACTCCCCACCCCTTGTCAAACAACCCAGGCCTCCTACAATCTCCCCCCTTTTAACTAGGAAAAAATGCCACTTGAAAGCCGCCTGACGACTTTAGACCCCCCCATAGGAAGCTTGCCCCCTCGGATGTCTGAGCACCCCCAGGGCCCGATCCAGCGACTCCTTCACTTGGACAATATACAGCTCCATCCCATACCGTGACAGATGGACCCATTCTCCCTGAAAAAATACACCGCCCCGTATCTGAACTCCGGGTGCTCCATCCTACACAACCCTTCTTTTGCACAAAAGTCCTTCATCTCTCGATAAATCTTTCTCCTTGTCCTGTCTATGGCACCTGGCCTCTCCGCCTCCCTCCAAACTCTCCTGGGAATTAAATCTGACCGAAATATGTGACACCCTGCCCAACTAGATTTTATCTCCAACAGGTCCCTCTTCATTTGCTTAAGCAATGCCAGGCTCTTGCACTGTACCAGGTCATTCTCCCCTAAGTGGATGACCACCACGTCAGGAAACCCCCCCTCACCATATTATTCAACACCAGCACCAACTCGTGCCAGCGCATTCCCCCTTTCCCCCTCCAATGACATCTAAACAACCGTTCATCCAACTCCAGATTAAGCTTCCGATGCTTGTCCCACTCCGCCCTCTCCGCTCGTTTCACAAATGAGTGTCCTACAATGTAAATGTTCAACAGCGCCACCGCTGGCCCCGCCACAGCACCTGAAAAGACACACATATTAGAGGGCGGGAAACTCTGTCATGTCATTGCGTCCCATCTACCCCCGCAACCTGACATAAGTCCTGTAGCAATCTGACTTCCACCACCCCAATCGCTTGATATCCTCTTTCTCCCATTCTCGACGCGCCGCTTCTGTCGCTGCCCCTTTCCGGAAAGAATGCTTCCCGAATGCCTTCGGGTCCTCCCCCATAGACCGTAGGGCGTGCCGTAGGACCCACAACACTTGCGCTGCCGTCACCCTGCCCTTGTCCCCCCAATGAAAAACCTCCCCTGCCAATGCCCGGCCACCAACCGCCGACCCCAGCCCGCCAGGCACACCCCCTCAGACCTCCCTGGCCCCAACACCACCCACGTCCCCTTCCCCCGCTGATCCGTCTTTGAGCGTCTCAAGCGCACCGCCACCTCCCGGTCCCGGACATCCACCTCCTCCCAGCGTACTCCCGGTCCCCCTTTCAGGCCCACCAACTCTGAAACCTGAAACGCTCCAAAGAACAACCACAACATGAGCGTCAAAAACAGCGTAGCCTCCCCCCATCGCGGCAAACTGACGGCAGAGTTAACAACAAACCTGCCAACTTGGGTCAAACTCTTTATCCTGCTTCAGTATTATTGTGGAGAATGTTAGTTATGGATGCAAACTCAGGGACAGGGATTACCGTGTAACAATTGGGTAACCAGACTCAAATTTATTCTTCATGCGCGTTAGACTTTAGGTATTTTACGCAATTTAGAACTCAGATAATTTTTTATTCTCGATGCACCATTCCTTTTGACTTCTGGCATGGGTGCTAATTCACATGGGCAAATCTATACCAATGAAATACGTCCGCTATTTAGTGTCATCACCTAACCATGCCTACTGATGACAATAAATGTTAACCCTTGCATACCCTCAGTCCTTGTTACACGGACTGGATCTGGCCATGTCATAGTTTTGGGATGTCAACTTCTTCGTGCTATTAATTCTTAGAGGTCTGTTTGTGTATATACCTGTCAGTCATATATAAGTTATAGCTCATATCTTTCATGTTGTCATACACTTCATGTTTTTCACTCAAGGGCACGATAAAACTGTGAGCTCATGTATATTTCTGTTTTTACTCAACAGTGTATATTGTGTTAAGTGGTTGCCGAATAGGAGTCCCCCTTGCATGTTTCTTTATATTTACTGCCTGGATCTACTTATTTGAGCCTTGAATTTATACTTTTGCCAGGTGAGACCTGTGGCGATATCGTGGGGCAAAAACGGGCACTACTTATGGATCTTTTTAATGTGAATGTTGGCTTAACAATTTCTCGTATGGTTTTCTTTTTTTCCATTTTCTCTAGGGGCACACTATTGTGTGTGACCGAACTCCTTTCACTCGGGTTGGATTCACCTGGTAAAGAGGTGAGAGAGATTGACCGGTTTTATGCTCGAGTAGTAATTTGGGGGCAGTCTTTAAAATACACTGGCATTTTGCTCCCTTTATCCATCCTACTTCCATATACTTTCACATTTCTTAAGAATTAAAAATTGAAAGCTTTGAGGCCTTGAGATTGGTCCCCCCCCCCCGTGAAATATCCTCTGCCAGCCTTCACCTATTTCTTTTATCTTATTTTGGATGACTTTCCCAGGTTCAATATTACGGTCCCCGTACTGGTTTTTTGGCATTTAAGACTTTGGGATTATAAATGTCTCGACTTAGTGTGGTATAGGTCGTCTTTTATTTTTATTTGCTCATGTGTATATCATTATTTATTATTCTTTATCCTTCTAGTTAATCCTCATCCTTTGCGGGACACTTTGGACAACGTTATTCTTGCCCCGGGATCCGGGATTCTTCTAACTAACTGTGTGGTTACTTTTGCTGAGTTGCATACTTTTGGGACACGCTTCTGCCAATTTTGAATTGGTAAGTGCTCTTTTTTCTGTTCCAAAGTTTTAAATTTGGATGCATCTGAATAGATGGGACCTTCTTAAACTAAAGGCCATCATGTCACCGCTTTTCTTACCTTACTTTTTATGCTGCTATGCACTGCCTGCCCAACCATGATCTGGATTTTTTTTTATTATAATTATGAATTTTGGGTTAGCTGCACAGGTGGGATGGGCATTTTGATTTGTCCTTTTTCTCATTTCCATCCCTACAGGCTATGTTTATTGATGGGCTTTTTTACATACAGTTCTGCAAGCTCTGTTGTATGAAACATTTTTTTCATTTCTCACTTATTCTGATTGTCCAGGGTATTATTTTTTCTTGTCTCATATTAGGTTTGATGTATTATGGCTTATATTCTTCACCGTCTTTTCCTCTCGCTCTCCCTTTGCTTCGACTTTGTGATACCCTAGGGTATTTACTTGGGTTCTTTTAGTCTGGTCGGCAGTATTGGTCATTATGAATTAGGACCAGCCCAATGATTGTGCTGGAAGATACGGTTTTATATTTTTTTGAACCTATATATGCGTATAGTAAGAAACGTATATATATTTATGTCTCATATGCATGGATATTCATGTTGTATATGTTTTTAAATGTATATATATTCTGATGTGAGCAATTGTGCATAGGCGATTCGCCGTGCCTAATTATTTCCAACAGTTGGTATGTGAGGCTGTGTTTTAAATCCCATCCAATATTATACTTTTGTATTATATTTATGTATGTCCTGTAGAATACGTTATTTGTAATACTTCTTTGGGTTTGTTTCAGCCCTGACGAAGTACCGTCAAGGAACGAAACGCATTGGCTGTGCAACTTGTTTGGCATAATTGCTACAATAAAGAATTTAACACTTTGGACTAAAGAAGATTCCTCTCTTATATTTGAATGAGTGCGCCTTCCATCATTTGAAGAAACTTGTTGACCTTTTTTGTGCCTTGTGACGATGGGCACGGGAAGTGTGCTGCACCGGATTTATACTTATTACATATACTATGTTATGGTTGTGCTGAACCTTGGTCAGGTCGTCTGTTTCATAATTTTTGCAACCCCGGAAACACCATGCCCCAGTACCAAACAATAGGTAGTGAGGAGGGGTGCACACTGCCCCCTACCCTGAAACGTACATCCCTTGAGGCCGGCTCGTTATATGTACCCCAGGGAGCCCAATCCCAGGTCACAGCAGTTTTCCATATCTGCAGGTCCACAGGCAGAGAAATAGTGGCTTGGGGAGGAGTGCTGAGCTCTGTGAGACCCCTCTCCTGGCGGGCGTTGGCTGACCATAGATTGTTGAATGCAGGACCTTGCCATGCCACTCACACTGAAGGCATGGGATTGCTTGACATGCATACTTGGCTTTCTCTGCAAAGCAATTATTTTGAAATGTTTCCTTTCTGGGACCAAACGTACACTCAGGTCTTTTAAAGCTAAAGTTCGATATTATTACCATACCTCACTATAACATCACTTAAAACTTTGGATTTCATTGGCAATATATACTACCCAGAGTTCCCTGCTTCCGTTTGGCATAATCTATGAGGCATACAAAGCCTGCAACGATATTGTCTGAATTCTACTGTGTGCTACCTTGTGTTTGAGCAAAACTATACCTTTCTGATGAGCTCTGTAAAGAGCATAACACATTTGTCAGGAGTTGCTCTTACTCATTTCCATTCCACGATGGCTTGAATAATATTTACCTATCCAAAGCTATAATACTGTGTCTGGAGTGGTAAAAGGTTTTTGCCTTTTTTCAGCTTAGCCCATCCTGTATACAGGATGGGTGATCCTGACAGGATACCTGAGGAGAGAGGATGTACTCAGCCAAGCTTTTCCACTTCAAGTAGCGTGCGTACAGTAAACACAAAGGCCCTTGACACTGGGTCTGCCCTGCCCTGCCCTGCCCTTTGTAACCCTAGACAGTTTGGAACCTTTACCAGGAGAAGAGGAAGAACTGACCAGAACCAATTACAAAAATGTTCTTGTTGTATCGTTGTCCAGAAGGAAAGCGGGCAAGAGAGAGAAATGGAAGGAGATGGGTAAAAAGGAAGGACAAAGGCAGAAGGTGCGATAGAGAGAAAATATACAAATAGGCAAAGGAGTTAAAGGGGAAGAAAGAGAAGGTTGTTAATGAAGGAGAGAGACAGCAAGATGAAAGGAGCAGGTGAGCTGAGGGAGTAGGAGAAGAGATACAGGTAGGAGAAAGGAAAAGCCCAACAGAAGAGAGAAAGGAGCGCAATGGAAGGACTGAAACAAAAGAAAGAGTGAGACACAGGAACTTTCACTTATTCATACACTCTCTCAAACTCAAATTCTCAATTTCACTCTCATTGACACTCTAAAACACATTCCCACACTCTCTCTTTCAATCTGAATAATTTTCACTCCCCCACAAGCATACATTCAAACACATACACTCACATGCACAGAGAGACATTTATTTACCTTCCCTTGCCTAGCTGGCAACTCAGGGGCTCCATGGCAGCAGCAGTGCAGGAATCTGGCACTGGACTTTAGAACCGGCAAGCTATGAACCAAGCGAGGAGTTAGACAGAGCAGCAAGGCCAGATTTGAAAAGGGGAACATACACCACAATCCCACTACCATCCTCTTAATAGGACTGGAAGTGCAGGCATATATAAGAAGCTGGGACACTGCTAAAGATCCTACCCCTGCTGCACTTTATGGCTTCTCATTGGCCTCACGGATGCACTGATGTGTGCCTTGACAGCCACATTTTAGTAGATACGCTGTGCTGCTTGAGGCGAATGCAGTATGTCGCTAAATAAAATGGACTTTGCTAGTGTGCGGAGATCCTAGTTGAACCATGCCCCTCACATGTGTAATCTAGACATTTATCTACAAAGTGCTATGTTTTGAAACTCAACTAGTAATTGTTCTTGGGTCCAATTGACCCCGTGACTTCTTGGCCTCTTCAGCAGCACACCAAATATGGGAAACAAGACCCAGGGTATCCAAAAATGTATCTTGACACATGGAAGATGCCCTGTACACAACTTTTCTATGGTCCTTCCTACCTTTGCCGAAAAATTAAGCAATTTTTGCATCAAGTTCTGGAGTTAAGGCTACGTTCTCAGATACTATCGGCTTTGGGCACTCCACCCTAATTTTAGACCGAACACTCTTTTCCTCTGTAATTCTGATCTTGGACCTAATGTATTAATCAATTAACAGTGGAGTAGCCCACTCCACTGAATTTGGATGCTGAATGAGCCTAGGCTAGAACATGGGAGTGCCTCCCATGCTAAAAGAACGTTATGAGGCTTATCCCCAGTTTTCTTCTTTTTTTGAAGACATTATTGTAATAATTGATATTGCCATAGTTTTCACTGAAATTTTGTGTACCTAAATCATCATCGGGCCTCTTACTTCGGCCTCCCATAATACTCACCATAGGTCTTAACACATCAAGTCACTACCTCTGCAGAATTTAATCGCCACCAGATTTATTTCCCCATAACCAGGAGGAGTGAGCATAATGTTTCTTCATCACTCCTTTGCGTTCATTGCTACATAATTCCCCTAGCTTTGAATGTGACCTGCGATCTGCAGGAATTAACAAATTGTTTGTGATAGCATTAGCCGCAGGAGTTCTCAGATCAGTGGCTTACTTCTATACGACGAAGAGACTGTTTTATGAATGTAATTAGAAACTGAACTGTCCAAAAATTGACAAAGGTTTTGTCTTAAAAACCTCATCTTCCTAATTTATTAACACTGTTAACATTTAATTTTACAGACGACAGGGAAATGAGCCCCTATAATATTGTTTGAACAAGTTATGTCAAACATATTAAGACAAGCACACAGAAAAAGGTTGTGGCTTTAAATTGCATTCACATAAATCCATGCAGCTGCGTGCCTAAAAATTACCCTAGGCAAGTGTCTGCTTGCAACAATGAATACAATGTATCTGAGAGTTAAATACATGGAGGAAAACGTCCCCGCATCATTGAACTGCTACAAAGTAGTTAATCACATTTGAGCCCTCAAAGAATCTTAAATATACGATTCAACCCATGAAGCACTGAAACAAAATATCAATTTCACAAGCAAGCCTTTCAAGCAAAGGTGACTTTTTGACTCAAAGCAAAAGTAACAATTGTACACAGATGCCTGAAATTGACCTAAATAAAGAAATCAGAACTCAGTTAAAACAGACCACAAATAAATCTACAGAAAATCAAACTCCAATCCTGGAAATGAACGTGTTTGGTGATGCACTTTTCTCAAACAGCAAGAAAAGAGGAAGCCGTCTATGGACTGCTGCTATTTAAAGGTGGGTTTGGGGCCCATCAGGAGGGGGAGGGGGAAGGGGGGGGGGGGGGATGAGAAGCACCGGCCACAGACACAAAATTATATGGTGTGACAAAGGCCGCTTTATTGGAAGCAGGTGCACCTTACAAACACAAAACTTTGGCCTACGCTGTACAAAACTAAACCTCGCTAAATAAGAACTACCTAACAAACCCCCCAACCCACCCCTAAACGGTTGAAGGACGGGGTTTTTAGAACCCAGCGGCGTCAGTGAGAACGCCTGAAACCTTTGAGTTCCCCTGTCTTGGCAAACAGAGACACGGGACTCTTCTTGATGACGTCAAAGACCAAAGTTTATTGGTTGCAACCAGGGACAGAGATCTACGAAGTACACACGGGTAGTTCGTCAGAGACTGCACACTTTCGATAAACGGAGCTCGGTCTTTTATGCCGAAAATCATGCCTCAGGCAGCATTACAATTTACATTTGGTGCATATAAACTGACCAATGACAATGTAGCATTTCAAAAGTAGCAAATGACGACAGTCAAAGACAATCCCCTTTTCCGTTGGCCGGCCCAACAGAAGCGATCACGCACATGCTTGGTTTCCTGTTCGATCAGGCCGGACAAACCCATCGTAAACCCTTCAACCCAGATCGATGATCATGTCGTAAAGGAAAGGCAGAAACAGATGGAAAGGAGATAGAGAGGTGGGAACGGTGTACCATAAACTCGGGCACGTCCTGCCCTTTGATCTTTATCAGACCAGCTGCTGAACATTTAACTGGCTCAGCGGGATCCGCCCCAGGCAAGGAGTCAGTTCGGCCAGGTCAACCAGAAGTCAGCTAAGGCGTACGTGTCCCAAGGATTTCTCGGCCACAGTCATCGGGCCTATGTTAGGGCAACCACACAAAATGGCTGCTGCATACAAAATGGAACCCGGAGGTTTGAACTACATCCCCGAATATAGAGTGTTCTCCTATATCGATTCATACGAAAACACTCAGACACGTTACACTCG
Organism: Lissotriton vulgaris; assembly: GCF_964263255.1. NCBI lineage: Eukaryota > Metazoa > Chordata > Amphibia > Caudata > Salamandridae > Lissotriton > Lissotriton vulgaris. Next base: position 349,121 of record NW_028247490.1, on the reverse strand, counting down.
CCATTTGCGGTCTGCTAAGACCAAAATCGTCCATTTCCGACGATCTTTAAAAATCGGGTTAATGACTATCGAACCTAATTCGGAACCACACACCCTCCTTTTGCCCTATCATAGGCAATAAACCCAAACCCATTTTAATCCGAATCCGGATCTATATTCATCAGGTCATCGATATGCTGCTGTAGCATCATCCTATTACTAAGCATCTCTCCCTGGACACACAAAGTAGCACAAAGGCCACAAATAGCAGGAGCACACTGTACACAGAGACAGAACATGAACAGGATTGCTAAGACCATCCCAATAACCATCAAAATCTTCCAACCCCAAGTGGCTATCAATCCCCATAACCATCCCATCAAAGACCAATCCCCTTTGTCCAAATGGACAGAATCAGAGATTTTGTGCAATTTGGAAATGGCTTGGAAGACTGATGGAGCGTTGTCTGGAATGAAAACGCAGCAGCTTGATTGAATCAATCTACAAACTCCACCTCGATCTGCTAGAATAACGTCTAGGGCAACTCTATTCTGAAGTGTCATAAGTCTATCCGACTGGAGCTCAGCAGTCAAGTTACCAAGGGCACCGGCAGTTTCAACTATGGTGGACTCAACCACTCTCGTTAGCTGATGAATATTCCTACTGTTAGCCATAGGTCCCCAAAACGGCAGAAAACCCTTAAAGAAATATCCCAATTCTTGTCCTGCAGTGTCTTCTTGGCTAAAGACACCTCTAGCAACTCTCGTCTTGTGGTAATCTGCCGCAGCTGTAAAAGTGGGAGGTAACAGAAAGGAAACAAAACATGTGCCCGAGAAGTCGGGGGGCAACCATGTGTACGCTTTGTCATAGCAAACAAAGTAGGTACCCTTAGCAGCTAAGAACGCTGGGGAAGACTGAGACGCAAACACGTAAGTCTCAGCGCAAACACTCTTCCCTAACTGAGCCTTCGGATTCTTACCGTTGCCCTGCAGACAATAGTAGCCCTCATCGGGCACTATCCAGATCGGTGGAGGACTCTTCGCTCGCTGGTTAACACTCAGACTAACTCCAGTGACGTTCCAACCACTGTATGGTTGCCTCTCATCTTTCGGAATAGTCTCAACTGCATTAGTCCCTTTAATCATGTCGACTATGCCTTTAGCTAAAGCACTATTCTTCGGATTGTCTTTCGGTGAACGTAGGGGGTAGACACTATGGGCATAGATAAACATGGTTCTATAAGCTCGAATCGAACCATTTAAACTGAAGGGCAGAACTAAATAAGGAATACCTTCATCGGTTGTATGAGGCATCAAACCACAAATCCAGCAGTTCATTGTATTGATCACTAACTGGTGCTGGTGCAAAAGTTGAAGGAAGGAATTGTTAGAAAATTCCAAACGTCTGACTACCTCATGTTCGGCAAAGGATGGAAAGAATGAGAAGAAATAGTAGGTGAAGGTGTAGGTTGCACAGTGGAATTAGACGTCATTTTAAAAACAAATGCTACATAACCAGCTATGAATATTACGAAACTCAATAGCAAAAACAAACATGGTATCAAAAAGCATTTCTTCGACATTATTTTGCACATTCTTTTTCTAAAAGTCATTGTCTGTACAGGTCTCTCCAACTCAAAGAAATCCATCCTAAACTAAATGTGCTGCCCGCGGTAGTTGGTTGATTCTGCTTGAGAGTGCCTCTGCTGAACCCAGGAAGGCTGCCTCGGGCCAACAGAACCCTCGACCTAGTGTCTCAGGCTTGCACTCCCAAGACTGGTAGCAACCGCGACCCTAGCAGCGAGAACCGGATGGCAGTTCAAGAAAAACAAAAATAAGTAGATCCTTGGTGGAGAGTTAACCTGCAAACAGTAAAAAATAAACTTTATTAATATTTTATTTGTCCATTATTCTCGATCTCAGATTGTAGTGATCTTTTTCGGATAGTTCTTAATCAGTGAACAAAAGGTGAGGCTCTGTAGTGTCCAATAGCTCTGCAAGAGGTACTGATGCTTGTAAAATTTGATCGCTCTCTTTCTGTAAGCTAGTTCCAATCAGCCGAGCATCAGTGAACGGTAAAAGCCGTGGCACTACTTCTGTCTCAGAGTCCGCAAGACCCTCCTGGACCCACTTGTCGTAAGGCAAAGGTGCCTTTTTGGTGTGCGAGCCGTGGATCCAGTTTCGTTTCCCCCGCACTCGTACCGCAGATCTCGTAGACAAAAGCACCTGGTAGGGCCCAGTCCAGCGGGGCTGCTCGTTCTTCGTCCGCTGAAAATTCCGAACAAAGACCCAGGAGCCAGGTTCAATGGAGTGCCCTGGATCCTCTGTAGCTTGTGGAAGACTGTCATGTACCTGTTGGCGTAAAACACTCATTTTAGTTGTCAGTTCACGCAGATAATCAAGCAAGACAGGATACTCGAGGTCACTGAACCTCGTTGGTCTTGGTACGCCCCAAATATTCGTCGGGCGACCAAACACAACCTCATACGGACTCAAACCCATTCATGAATGCACAGTCATTCGGGTGGACAAAAGTGCTAATGGCAGGACATCTGGCCATTGCAAGCCAGTGCTTTCTTGAATTTTGGCTAATTTCAACTTAAGGGTGCCATTATAGCACTCAACTAAACCAGCTGATTGGGGGTGGTTTGCAGCGTGGAACTTCTGCCTAATCCCGAGGCCCTCACACACTCTCTTCATAACTTGACCCACAAATTAACTTCCGTTATCACTCCAAATAATTCTCGGCATTCCAAACCTCGGGAAAAATTCCTTTATCAAAACTTTTGCTGTGGACAAAGCAGTATTGTCCTTAAGGGGGTAAGCTTCTACCCATCTAGAAAAGGAGCAAACAACCACTAACACATATTTCAAGTTGTTGCATCTCTCCATATGGATAAAATCTAGCTGCAAAGCCTCGAACGGATACGTAGGAGGAGCAAAATGACCAGCTGGTGTTGGGGTTCCCTTACCAGGATTATGCATCAAACACACCATACAGTTCTTAACTAAATTCTCTGCGCATCTGGGGATTCCTACATTCTGCCAAACCGGAGCCAACAACTTGCAAATCCCTTTCACACTAATGTGTGCCATTCCATGAGCCATTGTAACAACTGGAAGCACATACGCATTAGGCAACAACAATCTCTGATGTTCAGACAAATCAGTCCAACACCCATTCGAGTCCAATCTACCCTTACTCTCTCTCCATTCATCCAACTCTTTCTCTGTGGCCTCACTCTGAATAGTTTTCACGCTCTCAATGGTGTCTTCACACATACTCTTCTCTGGAACCCATCTCGCCGGACCCGCAACATACATTCGACTCATCATGTTTCTAGCAGTTTCTTTCGCTACCTCATCCGCAAACGCATTACCACGACCAACATCATCCGTAACCTTTTTATGGGCACTGCATTTCACGATCGCTACTTGCTTCAGAAGCTGCACTGGCTCCCAGTGAAATTCCGAGTGCAGTTCAAATGTCTCTGTGTGGCCCACAAGGCACTCTTTGGGAAAGCCCCAGAGTACATTAAGCAACATCTAAAGAGGTACACTCCGGGGAGGCTACTGCGCTCAGGAACAACCTCCAACCTGTTTCAACCTAGGTTCAAATTAAAGACCAAAGGAGGCAGGGCCCTGTCCGTGCTCCTTCCACAACTGTGGAACGAGCTTCCACCTACCTTGAAAGCGGAATCGCAACTTCTACCTTTCAGAAAGAAACTAAAAACTTATCTTTTCAGAAAGGCCTTCATGACATCATAGGAGGTGAAACAACTGAGGTTCTAGGGTCATTAGTGTGTTATGTTCTTTCTGGTTAAGCGCTTAGAGACCGGCGGTGATAGGCGCTATACAAGCAATCCCTAACATAACATAACATAACATAAGAGATTCAAGGAGTTCATTCACCAGTTGTCCATGTTGGATCTTCGTCCCATGCGATGTCAAAAACCCACGTTCACGCCACAATCGTCCAAAACTATGAGCCACACCAAACGCATACTGACTATCCGTATACACATTCACTTGTTTCCCTTTCGCCAACACACATGCTCTCGTAAGTGCAATCAATTCAGCTGCTTGTGCAGGGTTATGTGGGATAAGTGCAGCTTCAACAACCATATGCAAAGTCGTCACAGCATATGCTGCAGTCGTATCACCATTCGGCAACTTAAAACACGAACCATCAACCCACAAAGCATCATCACAGTCAGGAAGAGGAGTGTCCCTCAAATCTATTCTCCCTTTCGTCTCTTCTTCTGTTCTTAGAAAACAATCGTGTTGCTCTTCACTATCATCATCTGTCTCAAGCGAAATCGGCAGCAATGTAGCCGGGTTTAAAGTATTGCACCTCTTGATGTGCACATGGCTCGCTAACAACGTAAGCTCATACAATCAATCAATCAATCAAATACACTTATAAAGCGCGCTACATACCCGTAGGGTCTCAAGGCGCTGGGGGGGGGGTGCCGCTACTGCTCGAACAGCCAGGTCTTCAGCTTCTTCCTGAAGGAGAGGTGGTCTTGGGTCAGGCGCAGGTCGGACGGGAGGGAGTTCCAGGTCTTGGCGGCCAGGTAGGAGAAGGACCTTCCTCCTGTAGTCGCTCTTCGGATGCGGGGGACGGCGGCGAGGGCGTGGTTGGCTGATCGGAGGTGGCGTTTGGGAGCGTAGAAGTTGACTCGGCTGTTGAGGTAGCTCGGGCCTTGGTCGTGTAGGGCTTTGTGTGCGTGGGTGAGGAGGCGGAAGGTGATTCTTTTGTTGACGGGGAGCCAGTGAAGGTCTCTCAGATGTCCGGAGATGTGGCTGGAACGTGGGATGTCGAGGATGAGTCTGGCTGAGGCGTTTTGGATCCGCTGGAGTCTCTTCTGGAGCTTGACGGTGGTCCCGGCGTAGAGGGCGTTGCCGTAGTCCAGTCGGCTGGTGACGAGGGCCTGGGTGACGGTCTTCCTGGTCTCTGTGGGGATCCACCAGAAGATCTTCCGTAGCATGCGTAGGATGTTGAAGCACGCCGAGGAGACGCTGTTGACTTGCCTGGTCATGGAGAGGGAGGAGTCCAGGGTGAAGCCCAGGTTTCGTGCATGGTCTGTCGGTTTGGGTGCGGTGCCCAGGGCGGGAGGCCACCAGGAGTCGTCCCAGGCGGAGGGTGAGGAGCCCAGGATGAGGACCTCCGTCTTGTCCGAGTTCAGTTTCAGGCGGCTGGTCGTCATCCACTCGGCTACCTCTTTCATCCCTTCGTGCAGGTTGGCTCTGGCGGCGGCGGGGTCGTTGGTCAGGGAGAGGATCAGCTGGGTGTCGTCGGCGTAGGAGATTATGCTGAGGTGGTGTTTGCGTACGATGGCCGCATACCCTGACAACCGAGCACTAGTTAAGTGCTGTGTCTTTGTACGATTTAACAAGGTATCCACTGCATGTGGAACCATGACCACTAACGTATTGTCCATAACCAAACCCGCAGATTGTCGAATTGAAACAGCCGCTGCCGCTGTAGCTCTCAAGCAACTCGGCAACGCTCTGGCTACAGGATCTAAAGTCGACGAAAAGTACACACATGGGCGTTGCTTCTCGCCAAACTGCTGAGTCAAAACCGATAATGCACATCCCTCTCTCTCGTTGACATACAATGTGAAAGGCTTACTGTAGTCGGGAGTACCCAACACAGGAGCCGAACACAACGCATTGCGTAATTCAGAGAAACTCTTTTGACATTCGCCAGTCCAAGGAATAGGATTTGGAGTATCCTTAACCGTAAGAGCTATCAAAGGATTCGGTAGCAGAGAAAAATTAGGGAACCACTGTCTACAGTACGACGTAATACCCAAAAATGCACGTACTTCTCTCTGTGTCGTAGGGACACTCATTTTCGCAATAGTCTGAATTCTTTCTGGGGTCAGTTTCCTTCCCTCCTTCGATAAAAGGTGACTGTAGGCGTGGGAGGGGGTGTGGTACTGATTACTGTATCAGGTAGAGGCGGTACACCGGTATAACGTTTCAAACTAGGTTTTATTTTTATGGTTCTCTTTGTTCTGTATGTCAGTCTCTCTCTTGCGAACTCCAGGTTGTTCGTGGTGGTGGTGTCGTCGGCTGGAAGGGGGTCCACGTGGTTTTGACCGGCGTCGGTGTCTTCGGTTTCGTTTCTCCGGGCCGATGTACCGAGGGAAAAGGAGACCAACAGAGGGAGCCGTTAGTTTGCTATCTGGATACTTCCGACTGTTCAGGGGCCCAAGTGACGTGAGGAACACCCGCGTCTCTCGCTACCTTATCAGCTATGTGCAGAGTGGTGGGGTTCACAGGTGAGGAAACCAAACGGGTAGGGAGGGTGGACGGGACTCGGTTCACACACAGGGAAAGGTACGCACAAGACTATGTACACATTTACAAAGGGGCGTTCTTCTTCCCCACCCAAGCCGCCAAACGTCTCCGTACCTGAGTGAGCCACACTCCTCCCTCGGGAGCGTGGCACGGCGGTGCACAGGGTCGTTGGCCTCCTGGCACTCCCTCACTTCCGTGGTTCTCGTCCTCCTTCTCTGCTCCTCGGTTCCGCGTTATCTCCTCTTCTCCGTTCCCGTTCTTCCTCGCTCGCTCGCCTCCTCCGCTCTCGTCCTCCGAGGTGTAAACACACCCACCATACAGGATATCCTGCCCTTTGTCCAGTCCTGGTCCTCTGACGTCTGAAAGGGGCGGAGTCTCGTCCTGCTCCAGGAAGTTCCAATTAAAGGCGCCGCGGTCTCTTTGTTCCTCCTGTTCTGAAACGCTGTCCCATTCCGCCTTTGGGTTGTCCGTCTGCATGAAACGAGGGGAAGGAGGGACAGGCAACCACCAGTTAGAGTGCTTATCCAGCTTGACCTTGCTACAGTGACCTAGGTAGGTAACTTCTTGTCGACAGAATTGCAGTTTCGAGAGAGAAACTTTATGATGGCAATCAGATAGATGGGACAACAAGGACACAGTGGCATCCTTACAGATGTCTTCGGTATCAGCAGCGACCAATAAATCGTCGACATACTGAATAAGGGCTGCACCATCAGGAAAGGCTAACAAGTCAAGTTGTGTCTTCAGAGCTTGACTATAAATCGATGGACTCTCACAATAGCCTTGAGGAGCACGCTTAAAGCGTAAACTTCGTCCTCCTAAAGAGAATCCAAAGATATCTCTACTCTCCACGGCGATCGGAATGCTGAAGAAAGCATTCTTCAAGTCGATTACCGAAAACCAGGCGGCAGAAGCTGGAATCAATGTCAATAATGCAGTAATGTCAGGCACAACAGGAAATTGTGGAACAACAATCTTGTTCACTTCACGGAGGTCGATAACAAACCTATATACAGAAGGCTGTGAAGGATCAGTTCTCTTTAAGACAGGCAAGACAGGACTATTACACACATTACCTTGCGTCTCTTCAATAACGCCCTTGTCAATCAGATCATAAATTATCGCTAAAAGTGCACGCTCACCATCACTTGAAATACGATATTGTGGAATGCGCGGTAACTGAGCATTCGCCTTCAGTGTCACAACATATGGGGGAATGTCTAACAGGCCCACATCATTGGACCCGTAGCCCACAATGAGTCTGGTAACGAAGACAATTCAGGTGGGAGACAATCTTTCGATACATACATCGGAGAGATCACACTCTCACCCAAAGTAAGGTGTACTCCTAATGGAGAACAGTAGAAAGTCGCATACAATCTCTTCAACAAGTCCAGACCTAGCAAGTTCTCATTACAACCTGTAGTCAAAAGAAGGGGTGCTTCAAACCTACGAGGACCAACAGAAAGAGGCATTGGAACGGAAATTGGATTTGTAATGGGGGCACCAGGAAAACCTATAGAGACATTATTAAAGCCAGACAAAGGTGCTACAGGGAGTTTAGAATGCATAATAGAACTCTTCGTAGCACCAGTGTCTAGCAGAAAAGGCTCTGACACACCTGATGCAATCACTTCAACGTAAGGTCCATTCTGATCTACTGGAACTGAAACAACTCCCTCTCTTTGTCTATGGCGGTCCTAACAATCATTACCTTGCTCTTCGTCGCCTTCAACATAGTAATCATCCACGTAGTATTGTGTAGTCCTACCAGACGAATTCTGCTGTTGGTCAAAACTATTCATTGAATTCTGCGAAGGCAAAGGGCGCCCAGTCTGTCCGCGACCTCTACCTCTAGGCGCTTGCTGAGCACCTCTACCTCTCACACCAGGAGCACTATTTGCACGTTGCAACAGGACCGGACAACTATTCTTATAATGGCCCTCTTCTCTACAATACGCACACTGATTAGGCCCATAAGGAATACGCTGTTGAGGAGTCTCGTCTCTTTGCGAGTTCCTCGAATATTGTTGAGGCTGTTGATAATCACGCTGATTATTAACACGGGGTGGATAAGCTTGTTGTAGAAGAACTTTAGTCTTCAATTCCTTAGTCTTCTTATCCGCTTTCTCTAACTCATCCTTACGCCTATTCTCATAGTACTGAGCCGTAGCTAGAATCTGAGCCAATGTAGAGACAGGCCAAGCACTTTCAGAATCCTTCAACTTAGTACATAACTCAGGAAGAAGATTGTGCACAAATTTATCAACGAATAATCTCTGGCCACCCTCTGTAGCCATATCCTGACCACTATGATCAACAAAAGTTTCTTCGAAACGCGAAAAAAAATCTGACACAGTCTCATCTTTCTTCTGCTTACAGGCAGATAACTTGTCCCAATTAACACGCACTTCGGGCATCAAAGTCTTCATGAAAGTAATAATTCTACCAGGAAGTTCAGTAATAATATTTTCAGGCTTAGCACCTCCAACTTGTCTCTCATTTGCAGCAACAAGATTCACCCACGAATCACCCAATTCATTATCATGATCCGTATGTCGAATGACATTCCAGATAGGCTGTGGAACAACATTCCCGAACAACATGTCTATGTCCGCCAAATTCATGACGCACGAACTCACAGTCTACGTAAGCTCTTTATAATATCCCGCCGGATTTTTCTGCGGATCAGGTAAAGTCCGCTTAAGCGCTAAGACTTCTGCACGCTTCCATGGAACATGAACCCATACTCGCTGAAAATGTGCAAGAACAGGTGGAACAGCAGCAGCATCAGCAGGTCTCCATACCGGAGGAACCTCTCGCATCGGATACTGACGCGCATGTCTCCTAACTGACGAATCTGGCTCAAACAGCCGTTCAGTAGGGACATTGCTTCGAAGTGACAATAACCAACGTCGACACCGCTCTCTCGATGTCGTGTGACTCACAATCGTTCCTTTCGCAAACTCGGAACGCAATCGGAACAATTCTTCAGGAGCTTTACCCACTTCGTCCGTCCATTGTTCATGGAGGAACGCACACATAAGCTCGAAAACATAACGTTGCTTTGGTGCTTCCCATTGCCGGAAAACATCCATAATACCCTCAAGATCGTACTGGGACTTGTACGTCACCCATCTACGTGCCATGTGATCCAGGACCACTCGCTCATCTGTATCAGGCAACTGACTACGCAGCTGTCTACGTCACTTACAGGAGACATACCCAATTGTCCTAACCAAGGAGTCAGAAAACCAGAAAAAGCAGCAGTCATCCGCTGTCTAGGAGAAGGAGTAGTCGGAAGGACAAGAGGAGACGAAACAGTAGTAGAAGAATCCATAGTCGGAACAGGCATAGAAGCAGTAGTAGCAGGAAGAGACAAAGTTGGCGGCCCCTGAGGAGGCTGCGCCAAAGGGACAGTAGCCAACGAAGGAGCTGGCTGTGGAGGAATTACACAACCGGCAGTTGCACAGCCACGACTGGTGGCGGTGGTGCCGTAGCATTCTGCACATAAGGTGGCGGTGAATTTAACAAATGCGACATTAAGGGATCTTTTGCAAGACCCTTCTCATCTTTCTGTTCTTTAGACGGCAGTACAGGGTAGCATCTGTCTACCGCTAACTTCCTCACTCTAAGCATCTGCTCACTCTCTTGCTCTTCTTCATTATCTCTGTATGCAATGGCAGCTTGCACCATGGACATACCCTTCTTATTCTTCTTCGCTAACTTTATTTCTTTCTGTTTGGCTTCTTTGCGCCATATGCGGAAAGAGTCAAACATCGCCGTCCGGGCTTTCTTCTTGAACAACTTCACTTCGAGGTTATCCAAGATTTCTGTCTCGAAACTACCATAACGGGGCCACTGTAGGACACCGTCATTCTTCGTGTATTTAACCCAAATCTCATTATAGCTAATAGGACCCACACCATGCTTCACATACAGTTCGTATGTAGGAGTTCCGATCGGAGGAACCGGACACGAATCCTCTAACCGGTAATCCCTCAAAGTACCACAACTAAACAATTTTCTAAGACTGCTAAAACCAGGCATCTTGCACACTAGTCTAGCTTCAAACAACAAGGGGAATCTGAAAACGATAGTCTCGTGAATACACGAATCCCTTGGCTTTGGGGCCTGCAGGTACCAAATCAAAGCTATCCACTAAAGGATATAAACAAACTAAGGACTAGGAGATGCTCCGTTTATACTTAACTGAGATGTCGATGGCGTCACCAGAAGACCCGTCAATCGTCTCGCTCTACAAACGTCTAAGGCTCCAAAACAGGGCGACAGTCAGGGTAGCAGTTCTGTTTGTAGCCGTCGGAAAGCGGGAAACCTCGCAGCAAAGTCTTTCGGACCACGACAACATACAGGGGTCGATGAAGTGGCTGGCCTTCCTCCAGAATTTTCTCACGAAGCCTCTCACGAACCTCTGGCTTGGACCTGTACCGCTGAAGTCGCCCCACACAGGGCGCCAACTGAAGGACCGGGTTTTTAGAACCCAGCGGCGTCAGGGGGAACGCCTGAAACCTTCGAGTTCCCCTGTCTTGGCAAACAGAGACACGGGACTCTTCTTGATGACGTCAAAGACCAAAGTTTATTGGTTGCAACCAGGGACAGAGATCTATGAAGTACACACGGGTAGTTCGTCAGAGACTGCACACTTTCGATAAACGGAGCTCGGTCTTTTATGCCGAAAATCATGCCTCAGGCAGCATTACAATTTACATTTGGTGCATATAAACTGACCAATGACAATGTAGCATTTCAAAAGTAGCAAATGACGACAGTCAAAGACAATCCCCTTTTCCGTTGTCTGGCCCACCAGAAGCGATCACGCACATGCTTGGTTTCCTGTTCGATCAGGCCGGACAAACCCATCGTAATCCCTTCAACCCAGATCGATGATCATGTCGTAAAGGAAAGGCAGAAACAGATGGAAAGGAGATAGAGAGGTGGGAACGGTGTACCATAAACTCGGGCACGTCCTGCCCTTTGATCTTTATCAGACCAGCTGCTGAACAAGGAACTGGCTCAGCGGGATCCGGCCCTGGCAAGGAGTCAGTTCGGCCAGGTCAACCAGAAGTCAGCTAAGGCGTACGTGTCCCAAGGATTTCTCGGCCACAGTCATCGGGGCTATGTTAGGGCAACCACACAAAATGGCTGCCGCACACAAAATGGAACCCGGAGGTTCGAACTAAATCCCTGAATATAGAGTGTTCTCCTATATCGATTCATACGAAAACACTCGATATGGAGGGCATAGAAAAAGAGGCATCTCGGATTTTCAATAAAGTTAATCTGGGAATTTCAACTGGTGAAATGTCCACCGCCATAGAGCAGAGTATAGGAAGAAGAAAGGCCCCGGGAATTGATGGGGTACCTATCGATTTGTTTAAACATTCAGTAGACTTATGGTCCCCTATTCTGAAAAGAGTGATGGATGCAAGTGGCGAGTTGGGCTTTCCTAAGACCTGGTCTGATTCCATCATCATTCCCATTTTCAAGAAGGGAGATAGAGAGAGCCCTTCGTGTTATCGTCCCATCTCCCTTCTTGATTCTTTTATGAAGATCGTGGGAAGGGTTGTCCTAAACCGATTATCATCATGGGTTGTAGACGCAGGTGTCCTATCCCAGGTCCAGTATGGTTTCCGAGAAGGCATGGGCACTGTAGAACAGGTTTTAAATTTCACACTCCTCCAAGGGAAATACGTTCAGGCCAAGGCTGAAAAACTTTATGTGGCATTTGTCGACCTAAGTGCCGCATTCGATTGTGTTAGGCACAATCGATTATGGGCGGTGCTGGAAAAACTTAAAATAGACAAGCCCATTATTTCTTTTTTAAGACAACTCTACGCCGGGGCTAGGGCAAGGGTGAGATTCGGTGCCAGTGGCGAATGTACCAAACCTTTTTACTTGAAACGAGGGGTGAGACAAGGGTGCGTCCTTGCGCCCCTTCTTTTTAATCTCTATACGAACGACCTAGAAGAGGTCCTGTCGTCCAAAGTTATTGATTCACCTAGAATCAATTCTAAACAAGTAGTGTCCCTACTATATGCGGACGACGCTGTCATTATGGCTAGAACTGAGAGGGGTCTGCAGTCAGCCTTAGATACGTATACTAATTTTATGGAATCCAGGGGCCTGTCTCTTAATGTAAAGAAAACCTTCGCGATGGTTTGCACTAGAGGCAAGTCTAAAACCTGCAAATTGTTTGCAGGCAGGGAAAAAGTGCAGACCAAAAAAACTTTCACATACTTGGGAGTAGTTCTGGAGGGCGGGGTCCAGCAATTAGGAGCAGAATCTTGTTGTTTAAAAAGGCCACAGCAGCACTCATGGCCTTTTCGCGTAAAATGGGAAAAAGACCACCAGCTATCTTACTTAAGATTTATTCGGCTAAATGTGTAAGCACAGCCATTTACGGGGAAGGTGTCTGGGGCATTCAAGATTCTAGAGAAATACAAACTGTAGAAAACGCTTTTTTAAGGTTTATTTTAGCTGTTCCGCCTAGTTCTTCTGTATATAATTGCCATGCTGAGCTGGGGGTCCGACACATTAGGGACCAGATTGAGATGCAACCATTACTTCTCTGGCACAGGGTCTGGACCGCAGACGAGTTCGTTTTAATTAGAGAAATCATGCTTGACGTTATGGCCCTCGATAATTCCCATAAAATAGCATGGCTATCTTACATTCGAAAGTTCTGCCTAGACTTGGGTAAACCCGAGTATTACATCGATCCGAAGGGGCTACATAGGATCACGAGGGCAGCTCTAAAGAGAGAATGCTGGTCTCATTTGGAATCCCTGAGACTAGCGGTAGAGCTGAACAAAGTTACGGTAGTGCGGCATCATTCTTTGCTCACTTCAGACATTATGCAGTCTTATCTGATCTGGTGTTCTAGGGGCTTTGACAGGTACCTACTCACCAGATTCAGATTTGATATCTTTTTCCGCCTGGTGTCTTTCCCTCAAACTAATGACTGGTCTAAAAAACTTATTAACTGTCCATGTGATGGGAGATCTGATCAATCAACACTGCATGTGATCTGTTTCTGTGGTTTTTATCAAAATGAAAGAGTCTGATGGATTAAACCTCTTCTGAATAAATACGGTCCATGGCGCCATTGTCGCCTTGCTCTGTTGTAACTCCAGCTCTTAAATGATGAACTTTGTGTGGCTACTATGACCGGTTTTTTAAAGAGTGTCTTTTTAAAAAGGAAAATCCTATCAAGTTCTTAAATTTATTGTAAACATTATTATTTTTCCCCATCATTGTATTGTTCTATATATGCATTTTATGTATTGATTTATGATGATGTTGCTTTTATGATTTTTTATTTTACAAAAATCGAATAAAGCTTTTTCTACCTAGTGACATACATAATACAGATGAAAGACTAAAATGCCTTGAACGGGAAATCTTTACTGCGCATACGTCAACTACATCTACGTAGTATGACAAGCTGTCGCTTGGTGGAAAAATTATTGCGCATGATCAGAAGCCACTAACATGGCTACTTGAAGACTCACATGCATGGCACCTGCTTTGTTGAAGCGAAAATGAGCTATTTTACTAATGCTAATGCTGGGAAAAGTGTTAAAAAGTAGAATGGGATAGAGTAGAGGTGGGTGGTATACAATGTGACCACTTAATTTTTTTAATTAATATTTGTCTTTTTGACTTTATCATTAATGCGCATTTGGGCCTCTCGAGTATATCTGAAGTATGCTGAGCCATGTGATGTTTGTGCATGACTATTGAAGGTTAACTTGGTGTCATGATATAAGAGGTCAAATAAAAGCCAAGGACGCAGCGTGCCTTACCCTGGGAAACGGATGCAACAAGAAAGAAACCTCGCTGGATGTATATTAAATGTATATTACATTTTTCGAGTAATAAATAAAGACGTGTGGGAAACAAACTTTTGAATAAAAATTAAGGGGATGGGTTTGTGAACAATAGTCAAATTAAGTAAAGTGAAATGTGTGATGGAGATTCCCCCCTTGCCTGACCAATCATAGTTTGTATATTTTTACGATATTGAAACATTAATGGGTGGAGTAATCAGAACAAAAGATAGAACTAAGGTAGCTTTAGTTAGTTAGTTAGTCCGTCCAAATGCTGAGAGCTTGGAGTGGGAGATTCTGATGCTGGGGGAGATGCTGTGAGACGCTGATGAAGAATCGGATGCAGAATCTGAAGCAGAACTTACTCGAGGAGGAAGAGAGTGTCAGAGAGGGGTGCAACGCAATAGTCGGTATTCTAGAGAGGTAACTATCCTGTCCAAATTCCTCCCCTAAAGAATTTGTTTTCTGAATCTATTGCAAGGGACCCTCACCAGCCCTTTGGCCAGGGGGTTGGTCTTTCACACCATCCTTGGTAAAGTATTTTCTTGTCCATTGTGAATGATCTTTTCTCTCTGTCCTCTCCCTTCCTGAACTTTGATCATTGCTTGAATCCGTGGTAAATGTATGGTGTCTAATGATTGAATTTTTCTCTCCAACGAATGAAAGTGAATGTATTGTGTTTTTGAAGTGGTTCACATGCTCTAAAATGTAGGTAAAGCTTTACATTTTTAAAGGAGTCTGTGGTTATTTAATTAAAGTGTAAGTAAGTTAGTTTTATTTCATTATCACCATCAACTACTTCAACTAATGGTTCATCGACCAGAGGAAAGAACTTTTTGATCTGCAAAGGGTTAGTTTAAAAGAGGATTGAGGTATTTAAACTAATCCTAAACATTTGTAAAACATATAAACTTGACACCCAGCGGGTTACTCAACTTGTGTGTTTATGGGCCCAGGTGAGTATGTGGTAGTACAGTATCTGTTCTTGGTGGACTGCTGCATCACTCTTATTCTGCTCCCTGCAAGAAATGGATTGTGACAGGTAGGGGTTCCCCAATGTAATTTCACCCTGGCGGTTTTAAAATCGGACACTCGTGAATCGATTGCATATGGTGTATCAAGGTTTTTAACTTCAATGCGGCATAATCAAAGCTCTATTATGCGAAAGGAATGATGTACATTTTAGTGAGATGTACTTTTGGAATTTGATGTATGTATTTATTATATGCTTTAACAGTGTTTAGACAGATGGGTTTTAAAATGTGTATGGTTGTATGGGGTTTATCCTCAGAGAAAAGTTTTTTGAAGACTTTTATTAAATACTACTTTTATCACAAATTTGAGAATTTGGCTGACTATCAGTGTATTGGGGTTGCTGATCTTATTCTGAGTCTTGAGTCTGTGCATGGCTTGCACCTTCCTTCATTTCCTGGGAAGCCTTGTACTGCTTGACCCCTGCTACCACTGAGAGTCAAGTTCTGAAGGGGAAGTCCTTCGCCCAGCTGTTCTAGACCATACTAGGTCAAGCCCTGGAACAACAGGAGTAAAAAGCCACACTGCCATGGGGGGAGAGGGGGTCCAGTAATCCTTTCTTGCCCCGTGGCCTTCTGAAATGGGTTCTGAGTCTTTGCTAAGTGATAATAGTGGTTTGTAGTTATAATCGTAGCTGAGAGAAGGGAGCACACAGGACAGCACTCTAATCTGCACCAGACCTCTTTTTATTGGTGAAAGACAATTTGTCGTCTATAAAAAGCTCAACACAGTTTGGATGAGACCCGTTATTCAAAGTGGAAGTAGAGATGATTTAATGAGACCTGAGGAGGTAAAGTGAAAGTAGAAATGATTTAATAAGGTAAATCTGTCAAATGGTGTGGCTAGGAACAACTACTATATATTCCCCAGTGGGGCATAATTGACTGATTGGCACCCAGTGGGGGCACTGCTTGTGAACTGGATGGGTTGGAATGACAGGAGATCAGTGAGACTAGTGAGACATTACTAAGGAAATACCTGGAAAAAAGAAAAATATTACAGCATATTTATATGCCACAACTGTGGAGATTGTGCAGTTATAAGCTGTTTCTAAGAAGTGGAGAGAGGGAGGTTCTAGGGTGGTTTGCCTTCAGTTTGTGATGCCCACAAACATATCAGTTTGTGGGCATTCAAAAACTACTCCGCAATCCATTCCCACCCTGCAAATATGTGGCGATTTACTCATGGAAAGGGTTGGAGTGTCTCTGGATATAGGGTGGAAAGGGGGAATGAAGCAACCCAAACTAATCCCTAGAACAGCCAGTTCTAGAATCTGTACTGAGGCTGGGCAGCTGCCACATTTACAGGAATTGATCATATCCCTGAACATAGAAATGAGGAAACTTCCGTTTGCAACTTAAGACCTCCCCACGGTTAATGGTGTTCTTGCAACATCGTGGGTTATCCCAGACAACAGAAGTTACGGACTGGCTACAGCAGGTAAATACTAACAATATGTTGTTTCCAGGATACATGGGAATCTAGGGAAGTTTCATGGGATGGTTTTAAAGGTTTTTTTCACCCTCCATAAACACAAGGGATCTGCGGTCACTCCTCTTTCTGTTTGTTTATAGGTTTACTTTTTACATTGAGTGAGAAACATTAAGAAGGTTATCTGGTCCTGAAGAATCTGCGTAATAAGGGGCCTATTAGGATGGTCCTGCACCACTGATCATGAGGCGACCGCCACCGCGTCGGTCGCATCTGGCATTTTAATATTACGGCGGGTGCTGCTGGCTGCAGCAGCCGCCGCAATGGTAAAATCCCATGTTGTGCATTTCCATGCACAGCGTGGCAGGCACTGCACGGTGCCTGCCACCTTGTGCATGGAAATGTAGGGGGGTACCATAGGTACCCCCAAGTGCATGGGGGTCTGCAATGGGCCCCAAAAGCAAATCCCCGCCAGCCCTTCCATGGCGGCATAGAATGCATGGAAAGGCCTTCAAATGCTCTACATACTAATATGGAAGGCTTTGCCTGCTAGGCACCGCCACCATATTTTGGCTCCTGCTCTGCCCGCCCAGCAATCATAACGATTGCCGAACGGTGGAAAAGCGGCAGACAGGCTTTGCATCCGCAGCGATACCCACCGCCATCATAGTATGGCGGTGGATAATGCACATTACGATGGCGTAACGGTCGCCACCGTTAGCTGGCAGAGAGAGTCTAAGAAGTGACATATAAGAGCCGAGAAAGACTCTAGAAAGACATCAATGCAAACAGTGGTTCAGAAGACTGTAGCTTATGACAAAGAACAAAAAGAAAGACGCATTGAATGTGCAGATAGGAAGTTTTGATTACAATGTAATAAGCCTTATGTTGTTCGAGAGGAAGAAGATCCCTTTGTGGATGATCTGCTGGATTCCTGCTCTCCACCTCCCTATGCCCCTCAAAAATATATCCTGTTGTTCCGTCGGCTCAGGCTTCTGTTGTTTCTTCACCTCCTTCTAATTTACCTTTAGACTCGATTGCCTCTGCTCCAGTTCTGCCTATCTCCCCTCTGGTTTCACAAGCTGCAAATGTGGTGACTGCAGGCACCCAGGCAGTAGCTACTGCTTCTGTTAATGTTTCTCCTTCTCCTTCTCTTATGCCTACAACTCAGCCACTATTAATTTTATTATCTCCATCTCTGCCATTTGTCTCCTTCGAGTATTTTATTTCCAGTGGTAAGTAGTGTTGGGACACCTGTGCATAGAGGGGATGCAGGGTTTTGGGCAGTAGCACAGGAGCGACTAGTACAAGCATTGATTAGATCTGATGTGAGTGAACAGGAGAAAAAGATGGTGGCAGCGCAATGGGTTCAGAGCCAGATTCATACTAATGATGAAATATGGAGTGTGATGAAAGATTTTGAGGCGTTTATGCAATAACATGCCCTTCAACATATGTCATCCACATTGATTGGTTTGTGGGAGCAATGTGTTGGTGGCACAGCCCCTCAAATTATTT
Source organism: Lissotriton vulgaris (assembly GCF_964263255.1). Taxonomy (NCBI): domain Eukaryota; kingdom Metazoa; phylum Chordata; class Amphibia; order Caudata; family Salamandridae; genus Lissotriton; species Lissotriton vulgaris. Next base: position 331,000 of record NW_028247490.1, on the reverse strand, counting down.
ATGATATTTGAGATCATGTTTATTCAGCTGATATGGTCCCTGCAGAAGTTATAAATAATGTTGGTACACTTCTTTGTTATCGGAAGAGTTAATGTTATCAGACTCCACCTCTTTCATCCCAATTCCCAATGAGAGAGGTGCATCCTATTTATCATTCTGAGATTCCAGAGCAGCATAATCAGGCCGGACAGGTTGAGGAAATAGAAATTTTACGTGGCCAGTGTGTCCCCTACATGCACCCTATGTATGTACATATACCCCATGTATGTCCATGTCATCATGTAATTCCCTTCTCATGCCTGTAATAATAATGCCTCTGCATTTCCGTCCAATGTTAGCATGTCAGTTACCAGGCCCTCCATGAAAGAAACGTTAATTCTGCACTGAGGCCTATGTTGTCAATACATTTACATGGTGCACGTTTAAAAGTCGAGATGAACTCGTTTTTGTGGCTCAGCCGAGCCAGGACCCGAATTCAGGCTCTATGTCTCCTGACACTCCGAAAACTGCAGTTTAGCTATGTATCCCTGACCTCTCACATACTTCCTGCTCAGCCGAGAGGTGCCCAGCTAGGCCTGCCAAGACAGTATTTTGCCTACAGTTATCTGCTCTGCTCCACAGAAACACATTCCTGCTTAATGAAAAGGGTAAACATATTCCGCCTGCAGAAGATAGGGCCTAGCCTTTCTGTCTCAATTCAAGTGATTTACAGAACTCGCATCCATAGAAGGCCCATGGCCCCCGCAATGCATGAAGAAATATATGCACACACTAGCATTTAGTGATGAGCAGCCTTTGCTCGAGCGACCTTTACTTCAGACAATACATCCTCCAAACTCAAGATATCAGATAATACCAGAGGTGCAGGTCGTCCTGACATCCAAGACTCCTCTACTAGCACGAAAGTCAGCTCCCCCCAGCTTCCCCCAGTTACACGTCAATTCCACGTCATGATCAAGTTTGCGCACAAGTAGGGTAAAGGTTCCTGCTGACCATGCAGACCCCCTCCATGTATCCACCCACCTATGACACATCTATGACTCATCATGTGAACACCCACGTGTACGCCTTCTTACACGCCCTTTTTCTCGCCCATGTGCTCTTATCTCTCTCTTTCACTTGCTCCGCCTGGAGCGCTCCGCCTTCTCTATGCAAGTTAATGTACGTTTTAACTATATATAATGTGTTCTGTGAATAAAGATTCAGATGACGATCCTTCCTGATCCCTAGTGGTGATGGAACCCGATTCTCCCTTAACTCGAGTTACTGAATTAAAGCCCTTCTGAATCGGACACCACAGACTCTGCCTCTCATTATATGCATGATCCTTGTTAATGTATAGAAATTCTGACAGGGTAATTAATTTATTTACCACATAAACTGGCGCCCGAATAGGGACAAGTCCCCTTCCCCACGCGCCGGAGATGTAGGTCCAGCCCCCTGCCCCCTTCTACAGCCGTGACGGACTTCAAGTGTACACGACAGCGGGACTTCCTGCCTACTCCCTCAGGCCAACGGAGGAGACGGAGACTGCGACCAGGCATCCACACGAGGCGGTGAGGATTGCGGACCATCCCGACCAGAGCCCAAGCCGAGAGAGCAAGGTCCGAGGTATCACGAGGCCCACCTGTTCCGAGGCGCATGCGCATGAGCAGCAGCAGTAGCAGTCACGCAGTATCGAGTTTCCGAGGCCTTCAGTTCTGCTTCCCGGTGAGTACCGTTATTGGGAACGCATAAAGACGGGTTCATTTATTTGAGCCCGGTAAAGACGTGTCTGGGTACACAGATACGGTAAAGACGTGTCCCTTCAGTGGGCACGGTAAAGACGTGTCTCTTCACGAGACCGGTATGGTTGTACTGTTTTGCAGTACATAAAGTAAACAGTTTTTCAGGTTTATGTTTTATTCATGTACTAGTTAGGATGTATCCGTTTTTAATGTTTTAATGTTGTAGTGTGAATGGTTGTTTTCAGTCTATTCTTGTGTATATTGTGTTTCGTTAAAGTTAGTTCTAACATGCCATTGTTTTCGAAACTACGTCAGATAGGGACCAGGAAAGGGATACTCGAAGAGTCAGTTCCCGTCCCGCCTAGAGACACACCTGGTCATTTTATGTACCAGAAACATGGGCTAGATGCCATACTGTTTTTAGACTTATGGGTAGATTACACGAAGGATCTAGAAGAGAAATATAGATGGCCTGCCTCAGGAACATGGGATGCTGAATGCATCATGAGAGTAGAGGAAGCACTATGGAAAAAGAAAGCTAGACAGTCCCAGAAAGATGCCATTGAGTTATGGCGTAAAGAAGCGCATAGGAGAACAGAGAAAGAATTCCACAAAGCAGAGAGAAGTAAAGAGGCAGCAGAAAAAGCCATAGAAAAAGAACTAAAGGAAGAGGGGGAACGGGTTAAGGCAGAACAAGCAGATCGAGAAAGAAATGCCCTTATCAAAGGTATGTATCCCGTCCTCGCTGAAGGACTAGCTAAGGTGACCCCCTCCGAAGTACCTGGTAGTTTGCCGCCACCACTGATCCCGACTAAAGTACATAGGCATAAACAGACAGAAGCTGAGGCTTTTATTTCTTCCTATCTAGCGGAGCCTGCTCCGGATTATGTTAACGCAGTACTCCCTGCTCCTGTCCCCCCCGTCAACAATCCTTTTCTCCCTCTGCCCCCATCACAGGATCAGCTTACACAACTGCCTCCTCCACCGACCGTGAAAGACGACTTAGGCCAAGGCGCAGTGGGAGGGGGGCCACCAGCATCACCACAAACATCCCGAGCACTGCAAGGGTTAGGACTAGAACGAACGCCACAAATGGCAGCATCACCCTATAAGCATAATGTAACGATTACACATTGTATATACGATCCAGTACCAGGTGTGGGTCCAATGCTCATGTACTCACTACGACTAAGACGCGCTGCAGAGTATCTGATTCCATTACCAGGCATGAAGGAAAAATTAGACAAAATATATAATTTCATTAGAACGGGGGAGGGACCCGAGAGTATAGAAGAGGCCATGGAACAAAGAAAGGTAGAGGTTAAAAATATAATTTTACGTTTTTCGATTAACTGTCTGATCAGGAAACAAGACCAGCCAGACAAAGGAGTAACTAGAGGTATGACTGATTGGAGTGACAACATAGCTGCCGGTAAACATGATACAGTGGGAAAGACAGAATGCATGTACAAGAAAATACGAAAAGAAATTCTAAACTTACACAGGAAAGAGTCTGACGAGAATGAGGGTTCAGCATCAGATGATGCTGAGCTTGAAACTGAGGAAATGGGTAAAATAAATTATGTAGGCAGAGCACGGCAGTTTGACAGGCCCAAGTGCCTCGACTACCGCAAACAGGGACCTCCTATAAAAGAAAGGTATTCTCTCGAAAATCTATTTCAAGCTACTGAGAACACACTGAAAAGACGAGTCGAGTGTGATAGACCCCACACCGTACATGTACAAGAATTAGCACGATCAGCCGTTCAATGGGTGTCTAATGCCAATATATATAATGGTGACGTAGTGGCTCAGACCTTTTTGAGCCTTCCACAGAACGAACAGCGGTTGGCTGGTATTTACATGGTTCAACATCTGATCACGTTGTACGAGAGTCAATGTGCTGATCCCGGTCCCTTGTATAAATTACTGGATGATATATTACTAGATAGATGGATAGGTTTAGGTACCGATTTAATTAATGTCATTCTAGACCAACGACATAGGTACTTTACTTTTCTGACCACGTGCATAATTCCTGCCCCACACTACGACAGAAAGGGTTTCCACATAGACAGACAGAACCCCCTACGAGAGGTACATCCCGTCAAAAATGAAAACAATGAGCTTCAACGAGTATATGTTTACACACCCTTGACGAAAATAGAAATACTGGAAATGAAAAGGATGCTGCCCTGCCATGATAAAGACCCAGGGGGGTTCCACCGTGAATTAAAAGACATTCTCCGCATAGGGGATTACACTTACGCTGACATTATTAAATTATTGAAAGTACTGTTACCAGCCGGCATTTACGAAAAACTTAAAGAAAAAGACTGGGAGGTGGGAGAGAAAAAGATAAATTGGGCAGAATTGGAAGCAGAGGATAAAGGACGGCTCCCTGGTGTTGGTCTTGGGGAAAAAGCTAAAGCACTACCTGAACTCCTGATACAGGTCCTGCCGAGATTATTGATTACTAAAAAGGAAGATTGGGATGCTATTTCAGCCTGTAAACAGAAACCAGACGAAGACACTAGTGATTTTTATTCCAGATTCGAGAAATGTTTTTCTATTAATAGTGGCCTTAAGCCAAGTAGTGAATCATATCCACATCTTTTTGTGAGCAAACTAGTAGAGAATTCCTTACCCCCGATCAAGAATAGAGTACTGAAGGTTGAGAGTACCTGGCAAGCAAATAGTCCTTCCCAAATGTTGCAAATGTTACAATACCATCAGAACAGAATTAGAGAGGAACAGGAACATGAAAAGAGACGTATGAAAGATACGAAAATGAAAGTGTTAGTTGCACAATCGGTACCAGCTGATGGGAATAAAAAGGGCACGGCACCTGTTAAAGGGAACTGTAATTATTGCAAGCAACCAGGTCACTATGTAAACGAATGTGCCGTCCTGAAACACAATATAGCTACAGGCAAGACAAAAGAAAGACCGCATCCTCCCAGACAGAATAGCACCCCACAGAACACGCAACCCCCACAGAACACGCAGCAGACAGTAGCTCTACCGCAACCAATAGCTGCCACACAACATGACACGCAACAAATGTACCAGTACGCACAGTCAGACTATCCAGAATATCAACAGTACTCATGAAATAGCCTAGAGAGGGAGGTTGGCTTGCCCCTTATTGAGGTTCCTGTAGATCAAGAAGGTTTCTATGTACATAGTCGTGTATTGGGAAAAGATAGAAAATTTCTGATTGACACAGGGGCGAGCAGAACTACCATCAGTCATGACGAGGTTCCAGGGGCACCCCTCTCAGGCTCACAGAATATTTCCCTGGGATTTTCAGGAAAGCCTATTGCTAGCGAAGTGTCAAAGCCAGTTTCCCTAGGAGTTGGTCCATTGTCCCGTACCACAGACTTGTTACTTACTAAGTCATGTCCAGAAAATTTGCTTGGTATAAAGACATTGAAAGAACTAGGAGCAGTTATTTGCTGTTCTCCGGAAGGAGTGCGATTGTTTTTACGTGATTTTAAAGGACATTATGTGTTGAGAGATTTTGATCCCAGACTCCAGAATGTACCACAGCATTTATGGGCACGAGGTCCGACTGATGTAGGTTACATGCACATTACGCCACACCGTGTCACTCTCAAACCAGGAGTAGTACTGCCACGAATCCGACAATACAAGTTACCACCTGATGCCGTAGTAGCATTACTGAAAATTGTTGACGAACTCATTGCACAAGGAGTGGTAGTAGAAACTGACTCGAATGTATGTAATTCACCTGTCATCCCTATTCTTAAACGAACAGACCCTAATGCACCACCTGTCTACAGACTAGTTATTGACCTTCGAGAACTGAACAAATGCATAATCCCCCAATACCCAGTGGTCCCAGACATTTCTTCATTACTGACTGCAATTGATTCCGAAGCGACGTTCTTTATTGTAATCGATCTTAAGAACGCCTTCTTCAGTGTCCCAATCCATCCAGAGAGCCAATATCTCTTCGGATTCTGTTTAAATGGACGCAGCTTTAAATTTACGAGAGCTCCTCAAGGTTTCACAGAAAGTCCTAGTATTTACAGCCAAGCATTGAAAAGACAACTAGACAGTATTCACATGCCTGCCAACACCGCACTGCTCCAATATGTAGACGATATCCTGATCACAGCACGAACAGAAACAGACTGCGAACATGCATCACTGACAGTCTTATACTTTCTGGCAGACAAGGGGCACAAAGTGTCCCCTTCGAAGTTGCAATTCTGTGTACAGCAAGTGGTGTACCTTGGACACTTGCTGTCCAAGAGGGGTAGACAGCTGACACAAGACCGTATTCAGTTAATTGCCAATCTTTCACAGCCCAAGACACAAAAGGAAGTACGGGCCTTCATTGGTCTCACTTCTTACTGCAGACAATGGATTCCCCAGTATGCATATCTAGCCAAACCACTCATACAGCTAACAACACAGGAGGCAGCGTCTTCGACTGTCCTCCCTTGGACACAGGAACATACACTTGCATTTGAAGAATTGAAAAAAGCTCTATGTCAAGCACCAGTTTTAGCGACTCCTTGTTACAGCAAGCCTTTTACGCTTTTTGTCACAGAACGAGACGGAACAGCATTGTCTGTCCTTACACAAGATCAAGCAGGAAAACACAAGCCTTGTGCTTATTTTTCTAGTACATTGGATCCAGTGGCCCAGGCTCTGCCTGCGTGCCTGAAATCAGTTGCAGCAACAGCCCTAGCAATAAGACAGAGTGATTCCATAGTGTTAGGACACCCCCTGACAGTACAGGTTCCACATTCCGTGGAAGTTCTCTTGAACAGAACACAGACACAACATCTGACTATAGCGAGACTGACAGGTTATGAACTGACATTATTTCAGCCACACATAGAGATCAGACGATGTAATATTCTCAACCCTGCTACACTCTTGCCCTCAAGCACAGCAGACACTGCACCACATGACTGTGTGGAAGTAATTAATACAGTGACGAAGCCAAGACAATACTTGACAGACATTGCATTGCCAGACCCTGACCTGACACTTTATGTGGATGGTTCATGCATGAGAACGAGCACAGGAGAGTTAGTGGCCGCATATGCTGTGACCACTGATACTGAAGTCATAGAGACACAAAGAATTGACACATTGTCAGCACAAGCAGCAGAGCTCATCGCTCTGACACAAGCCTGCATACGAGCCAAGAACTTGAAAGTAAACATATATACAGATTCACAGTACGCTTTCGGAGTCGTTCATGACTTCGGAGTGTTATGGCAGGAGAGAGGTTTCCTGATCTCTCATGGGGCCAGAATTCAGCATGGTCCCCTTATTCAGGCTCTGTTAGTAGCTATACACTTGCCTACAGCCATAGCATCATGAAATGCAAAGCACATACGAAAGTCACTGACCCCATTTCCCAGGGTAACGACCTGGCAGATTGGACAGCTAAACTTACAGCCCAGACTCCAACAGAGACTCCAACAGACACGACGAAGACAAAAGTACCATCACTGACAAACTGCATGACAATCAGGGATCCCTCACAAGATGTACTCGACATACAGACACATGCCACTCCAGACGAAATAAAGAAATGGACTGAACAAGGAGGGGTCCAGACTGACCAGGGTTGGATGACTAAAGGCAAAGCCACATGGTTTCTTCTTGACTCTATGGTTCAAGTCATCATAAATACAGCACATAGTCCAGCACACTTAGGAGAAAAGGCTATGTTAGACAGTTTACAGAATATTTGGTTCAACAAGCACCTGCGTGCAGCAGCAAAACAGAAAGTGCGTACCTGCATGATCTGTTGCCAGTTTAATCCAGGCAAAGGCATTCCAGTGGAACAAGGTGGATTTCATCCTCCTGACCACCCTTTTGAAGTCCTCCAGATGGATTATATCCAGATGGACAGATGTCGAGGACACAAATATGTCCTAGTAGTTGTATGTGCACTATCTAGATGGACAGAAGCGTACCCAGTCCCAGATTACACTGCTGTAACCACTGCCAGGCAGTTGGTTCGAGAGTTCTTTCCACGTTATGGATTGCCCCGTGTCGTGTACTCAGATAACGGTCAGCCATTCTCCTCTGAATTAATGAAACAAGTATCTTTTCTGTTAGGGTACCAGTGGAAGTTCCATTGTGTACGACACCCAGAGGCAGCCGGACTTGTAGAGAGGCATAACAAAACACTTAAGACAAAATTAGCGAAAGTCTGTGCAGAAAAAGGCGTGGATTGGATGGTAGCCTTGCCGGTTGCCCTCTTTTACATGCGTATGGTAGCTCATTCCAGAACATGACTGTCCCCTTACGAGGTGGTTTTTGGTGGACCACCGAATATGTGGGGTCGCCTATGCCAAAGAGAATTACCGATGTTGGCAGTAATATGCTGACAGATTACCTGGCTTCCTTGATGTCTGCACTCCTCTCTTGTCGTTCACAGGTTGCAGCCGCCTTCCCCGACAACACCCAAGTTAAAGAACACTCCGTCGTTCCTGGAGATACAGTGTTGGTGCGGAACTTTGATCGTTCAAGTCCTCTCGAGCCCCGCTGGCGAGCACCGAAGTTAGTACTGCTTACAACGAGGACCGCCGTCAAGGTCGAGGGAAGGAAGGGCTGGATTCATGCCCAACACGTCAAAAAATTCCATGGAACTGTGATCGAAACTAAGGACTGCCCCGAAACCAGTGACTCAAAGCCCCCTTTGCTAGAAAAGACTCCGCAACAGGAGTATAGGTCAAAGTTACGGTCTAGTAAGTCAGACAGTGTTTAATTGTTTAAGTCCACCCTGTGGTGAATCGGTTAGACAGGTTCCTGACATGTATAAGATCGTAGACAAGAATAGTAGACAGAGAGATAAGAAAGAGAAATACTGCAAGACCTTACGCAGCAGATGTATAGTAACTCTGATTATTATGTTTCTTCTAAGTATATCGATTATATGTATCAGCTTGACGCTACATGTTTTCTTTCCTCCTATTGCTTCACATATACATTCTTCCTTCAATGACACTGTAGAGCACACATTCAGTGATCTGCCACCCCATGAACTGTCATATCGACTAGCACTGCGCAACAATACTTTTATCCGAATGTTGTACTATTCTCATCAGGCCAGCAATGTAACGAATTGTTGGGTATGTGGCCGACTCCCACCTTATCAGAAAACGAAGGGAGTCTTGCCCCTCTTTCCTTTCCCGTTCTCGCACAATGGTTCGTGCGGAGCATGGTTTGCTTTAATGTCATCACAAGACAGAAAGTTCACAGATTCCCAGAGTGAATTGATCTGGGGAGACTTGAATATAGTAATGAATAAGGCATGTTTCCCAGACAAAGATGGTTTTCCCCAAAGGAAAGGAACCGATCTAGAAAATGAGGTGTACGAACAAGGAAATGCTTCCCTTAACCTTATGATTCTGAATGTCCAGTCCGAGACAAATACAGGTCCACCGTTCATATCAGTCTTACCAGTAAAGGGTGAATTATGCGTTAGAAAGAAAGGGTCCGTGCATTTAGGACACAGTGATTGTAATACTGTAGTCGAGTTCAACGATAAAGGAAAGTCTACTTTCAAAGCTTCCCGCCATTCTTATTTCATTTGCGGTCAGACAGCCTATGTACGTCTGCCCTTAGACTGGGGTGGAACGTGTTATATAGCGTTCCTATTGCCACCCGTTTTTCTAGCCCCATCCCATTATCATCGAGATTCACGACTAGTACATGTTAGACACAAGAGGGAGATCGATTCCCCAGTAGTTGATCAGACTGAGACAGCTTGGGAGCAATATAAAGATTTCATTAAAGGATACTTCTGGTTCATAGGTCCCGTCCAAAACAGTAAACTCATACACAGGTTAACAAGAACTTTGGAAGCAGTAGTGAATGAGACTACTTCTGCTTTAGGAAACTTGATGGAGGAGCAGTCACCTATGAGACTTGTTGTTCTTCAGAATCGCCTTGTTCTTGACGTCATCCTGGCAGATAGGGGCGGGGCTTGTAGAGTGATCGGCTCCAGTTGTTGCGTGTTTATTCCTAATAACGCGCCATCCGTGTATGCAGCAATAACAAGGCTCCACAAGATAGCTCATGAGATGCATCAAGACCCATGGTCTTGGTCCGGTTGGCTCTGGAGTGTAATATCAGGATGGGGTTGGACAGTGTTGTCATTCCTAGGACTGATACTGCTCATAATATTCAGTTGCTGTCTCTGTCTGCAATGTGGCCCAGCGATTTGCGGCTTGTGTGCCACTGCCTGTATTCCCCATCCACGTATACAAACGAAAAAAGACGAGCAAATGATGCTGTATGATCAGATATATGGTATCATGAATATCGATGTGTCCTGAAGGGCACAGTAGGGGACAAGGAGGGAATGAGGAAATAGAAATTTTACGTGGCCAATGTGTCCCCTACATGCACCCTATGTATGTACATATACCCCATGTATGTCCATGTCATCATGTAATTCCCTTCTCATGCCTGTAATAATAATGCCTCTGCATTTCCGTCCAATCTTAGCATGTCAGTTACCAGGCCCTCCATGAAAGAAACGTTAATTCTGCACTGAGGCCTATGTTGCCAATACATTTACATGGTGCACGTTTAAAAGTCGAGATGAACTCGTTTTTGTGGCTCAGCCGAGCCAGGACCCGAATTCAGGCTCCATGCCTCCTGACACTCCGAAAACTGCAGTTTAGCTATGTATCCCTGACCTCTCACATACTTCCTGCTCAGCCGAGAGGTGCCCAGCTAGGCCTGCCAAGACAGTATTTTGCCTACAGTTATCTGCTCTGCTCCACAGAAACACATTCCTGCTTAATGAAAAGGGTAAACATATTCCGCCTGCAGAAGATAGGGCCTAGCCTTTCTGTCTCCATTCAAGTGATTTACAGACACGCATCCATAGAAGGCCCATGGCCCCCGCAATGCACGAAGAAATATATGCACACACTAGCATTTAGTGATGAGCAGCCTTTGCTCGAGCGACCTTTACTTCAGACAATACATCCTCCAAACTCAAGATATCAGATAATACCAGAGGTGCAGGTCGTCCTGACATCCAAGACTCCTCTACTAGCACGAAAGTCAGCTCCCCCCAGCTTCCCCCAGTTACACGTCAATTCCACGTCATGATCAAGTTTGCGCACAAGTAGGGTAAAGGTTCCTGCTGACCATGCAGACCCCCTCCATGTATCCACCCACCTATGACACATCTATGACTCATCAAGTGAACACCCACGTGTACGCCTTCTTACACGCCCTTTTTCTCACCCATGTGCTCTTATCTCTCTCTTTCACTTGCTCCGCCTGGAGCGCTCCGCCTTCTCTATGCAAGTTAATGTACGTTTTAACTATATATAATGTGTTCTGTGAATAAAGATTCAGATGACGATCCTTCCTGATCCCTAGTGGTGATGGAACCCGATTCTCCCTTAACTCGAGTTACTGAATTAAAGCCCTTCTGAATCGGACACCACGGACTCTGCCTCTCATTATATGCATGATCCTTGTTAATGTATAGAAATTCTGACAGGGTAATTAATTTATTTACCACATCGTAACAGCCAGTTCTAGAATCTGTACTGAGGCTGGGCAGCTGCCACATTTACAGGAATTGATCATATCCCTGAACATATAAATGAGGAAACTTCAGTTTGCAACTTAAGACCTCCCCACGGTTAATGGTGTTCTTGCAACATCGTGGGTTATCCCAGACAACAGAAGTTACGGACTGGCTACAGCAGGTAAATACTAACAATATGTTGTTTCCAGGATACATGGGCATCTAGGGAAGTTTCATGGGATGGTTTTAAAGGTTTTTTTCACCCTCCATAAACACAAGGGATCTGCGGTCACTCCTCTTTCTGTTTGTTTATAGGTTTACTTTTTACATTGAGTGAGAAACATTAAGAAGGTTACCTGGTCCTGAAGAATCTGCGTAATAAGGGGCCTATTAGGATGGTCCTGCACCACTGATCATGAGGCGACCGCCACCGCGTCGGTCGCATCTGGCATTTTAATATTACGGCGGGTGCTGCTGGCTGCAGCAGCTGCCGCAATGGTAAAATCCCATGTTGTGCATTTCCATGCACAGCGTGGCCGGCACTGCACGGTGCCTACCACCTTGTGCATGGAAATGTAGGGGGGTACCATAGGTACCCCCAAGTGCATGGGGGTCTGCAATGGGCCCCAAAAGCAAATCCCCGCCAGCCCTTCCATGGAGGCATAGAATGCATGGAAAGGCCTTCAAATGCTCTACATACTAATATGGAAGGCTGTGCCTGCTAGGCACCGCCACCATATTTTGGCTCCTGCTCTGCCCGCCCAGCAATCATAACGATTGCTGAACGGTGGAAAAGCGGCAGACAGGCTTTGCATCCGCAGCGATACCCACCGCCATCATAGTATGGCGGTGGATAATGCACATTACGATGGCGTAACGGTCGCCACCTTTAGCTGGCAGAGAGAGTCTAAGAAGTGACATATAAGAGCCGAGAAAGACTCTAGAAAGACATCAATGCAAACAGTGGTTCAGAAGACTGTAGCTTATGACAAAGAACAAAAAGAAAGACGCATTGAATGTGCAGATAGGAAGTTTTGATTACAATGTAATAAGCCTTATGTTGTTCGAGAGGAAGAAGATCCCTTTGTGGATGATCTGCTGGATTCCTGCTCTCCACCTCCCTATGCCCCTCAAAAATATATCCTGTTGTTCCGTCGGCTCAGGCTTCTGTTGTTTCTTCACCTCCATCTAATTTACCTTTAGACTCGATTGCCTCTGCTCCATATCTGCCTATCTCCCCTCTGGTTTCACAAGCTGCAAATGTGGTGACTTCAGGCACCCAGGCAGTAGCTACTGCTTCTGTTAATGTTTCTCCTTCTCCTTCTCTTATGCCTACAACTCAGCCACTATTAATTTTGTTATCTCCATCTCTGCCATTTGTCTCCTTCGAGTATTTTATTTCCAGTGGTAAGTAGTGTTGGGACACCTGTGCATAGAGGGGATGCAGGGTGTTGGGCAGTAGCACAGGAGCGACTAGTACAAGCATTGATTAGATCTGATGTGAGTGAACAGGAGAAAAAGATGGTGGCAGCGCAATGGGTTCAGAGCCAGATTTATACTATTGATGAAATATGGAGTGTGATGAAAGATTTTGAGGCGTTTATGCAACAACATGCCCTTCAACATATGTCATCCACATTGATTGGTTTGTTGGAGCAATGTGTTGGTGGCACAGCCCCTCAAATTATTTATGATATTTGAGATCATGTTTATTCAGCTGATATGGTCCCTGCAGAAGTTATAAATAATGTTGGTACACATCTTTGTTATCGGAAGAGATTATGTTATCAGACTCCACCTCTTGCATCCCAATTCCCAATGAGAGAGGTGCATCCTATTTATCATTCTGAGATTCCAGAGCAGCATAATCAGGGCGGACAGGTGATTCAGCAGAGAGTGGAGGCTCATTTTCAGGAACATTGGGTTTATACTCTATGGAAGAGAAGCAAGTTGATTGCTATTAAGAGTCAGTTACCAGATCCTAGAAAAAATCCAACTGCATATTATAAAGAATTGACAAAGGCCGCCTTTTCGTCTGTTATGACTTTAGCAGTTATTGAAATGTTCTTCCAGCTTTTGGTGCCAGTGGACATTTGGCAGCAGGTGTATACGCAGGATCATGTGGCGGAGTTGGGTGGCACTTGGGATGAGATAAGGGCATGGGATAAGGAGAGGAAGGCTGGTGAAAAGCCTAAGGCAGAAATTTTGGCTTTGCCAAATCATATTATTACCTATATGCATTCTCTTATTCCACCTACATGACTAGATTGGGACAAGTTAACAGCGTGTCTTCAGAAGAAAGAGTAGAGTGTGTCTGATTTTTTCATTCGTTTTGAAGGAGTGTGTAATGTTCTGTATTACATAGTGTCCAGCATGTCTTGTATTTCTTTGTGTTTGCTAAGATTCTCTATTCTAGAGTGTTGATAGAGTTTGAGATGTTGTGGAACTCTAGCGTGTCAGCTGCTGCTGGGAATGCGTGGATAGGAAGTTTTCATCTGTAGATGCCTGCTTTTATAAAGATCAACCTTAAGATCATCTCTCCGTGTTACGAGCCACATTATTACAGAATGTTTTGGGATTTTAGTGGGCAGGATTTGTCAGTAGAAGGAGGTGTTTGCTTGTTTGTTGATAGGTTTGTTACAAATCTGCTTCCTGAAATTGTGGCTTGGCTGCAAGCCTCTGAGAGTATTTGGACTACCTCCGCTCCTTCGTGATATTAAGTATGGCTCAGTATTATGAGCACCAGGAGAATGAAGAAAAAGAGAAGGTAGAAAATAAGAGTAAGGATTTGAAGATGAAGGTATTGTTGCAACAGGTTGCAAGGGGGTCTAGAAGAGGTAGAGGTGGTGGTCTGGCTCTGAGGCTGCGGGTGCTGGTAGAGTTGGTGCATCCCTGGGGTTGAATCAGTGTGTGTATTGTAATAAGGAGGGTCATTGGTGAAGCAAGTGTCCAGATTTGTTACAGAAGATTGCGGTACCCAGGGAACGGGGCTCCGGTGGAAGGGGTCGTAGACAGGTTTGTCAGGATGAGGATCAAGATGGTGCATTTACAGGGGGTCATTCTGATCAGAATTACTTTGATGATCCCCGGGGGAGACAGTATTTTCATGATGACTATGACATGGATTCCATTACATGGTGTCCTACAGCTAGGACAGCAGGGGACAGGGTGAGTGACCAGTCCAAATTCCTGTAGATCCGCGTGGTCCTTATGTCATGGAGATTTACATGGTTCAACAAAGAAATGCTTGGTGTATATAGGTGCAATTAATAGCTCTGTTTCTCAATTGATGGTCCTGGCAGCCCTGTCTGGCCATAATAATATCTCAGTAGGTTTTTCAGTCATACCGGTTGTGTGGCCCATTTCAAAACTCTTGCTTAGACTATTGGTCCTTTTACTCTGGACTCCCCATTCTTGTTGACGGAAAATTGTGGGAAAAACCTGTTAGGATTGGATTTATTTAAGAAAGTATACGCCACCATTTATTGTTCCCCGGGCGGTGTTTATTTGACTTTTGGACCTAATGTGAGCAGTGCAAAACAGTGTTTGGCAAAGGATTTAAGGCTGGACCATCCTCTTTGTGGGCCACAGGAGATACAGACGTGGGACTGTTACAGATACCACCAATTTACATAAAGGTTAAAGACAATGTTGTTCTTCCTCGCATTCCCCAGTACAAGATATCTCAGGCAGGGGAACAGGTTTTGCTGCAGATTATACAGGATTTGATTAAATTAGGGGTGGTTGAGGAGACTGTAGCAAATGTGTGTAATAGTCCTATCCTCCCCATTCTTAAAAAGGTACCTGTGGACTCCTCTGATGCACATCTTGATGTTCATCGTTTTGTGATAGTGTGGTTCTGAAAATTCTGAACCTGTGTCTTAAATATCATGATTCTGTTATGAATTTGGTATCAGCGAACCGCAAATGACGAATGCGGTATGCATGAGTGTTTTCATCATGTTACACCAATGGATTCACTGTGTATTTGAAGGTTTTGTATTGAACACTCGGGTTCCATCTTGTGAATAGCAGCCATTTTATGCATTGCCCTTACAGTAGGCTCTCACCATGGCAGAACAAGTATTTAAAGGACATAACCTTAGCATGGGTTTGTGCTGACTTCTGCATGACCTGACGAAAGCTGATTCTGTTGCTTGAGGCTAACCTTGCCAAGCCAGTTCCTGCCCTTTAGCTGATCAAGATTATAGATCAGAGCACAGGACATTGTAAAGATTTACTACACACAAACGTGCCTATCTTACTTCCATCTGTTCCTGTTCCTGCCTCCACGAGCTATTTATGACATGGGCTGTGACCTTACTGTTTTGGGTTTATCCGGCCTTGTCAGCTAGAGAATGTGCGCATTATGTAGACATTGTTTATGGCCTGGACTTATCTTGAAAGTGGGTTTGTCATCATACAGTGCTTTGTGTGCACGTCCTGGGAGTGACCAACAATAATGTAGAAAATGTGTGCCTAGGGCATAATAAATTGTATAAAAGGTCTGTGCGGAGACCATTCAAACAGGCTGCCTCCTCCAGTTGCTTTAGGTGTGACTGGGTGACGTAGCCTCACAATTAATTGTAATAAAGATGTCTTTTCATATTTCAGATTCTCTGTTGGTTTCTAATCTGCTTTTGAATGGACTGATTATTGGTAAGACCCCTAGGAAGAAGTCTGAAGTTTTAAAGTTCTTCAATAGACTTGCGAGAAATTAACAAGATAGTGATCCCTCAGATTCCGGTAGTCCCTGATATTACTGTTCTTCTGACAATGATTCCTTCCACAGCTAAATTCATTTCTGTTATAGATTTGAAGAATGCTTTTTTCAGTATCCCTGTTCACCCGGATAGCCGCTACCTGTTTGGGTTTACCCTAGTTGGCAGAAGTTTCCAATTCGGTAAGGTTCCTCAAGGGTATACTGACAGACCCTAGTATCTATAGTTAAGCATTTGAAAGGTCAATTGGATTCTCTCTCTTTTCATGCAGGTAATTTATTATTGCAATATGTGGACAACCTCTTGGTGGCCTCCGATACCGAAGAGGATTGTCCGGAGGCTACAGTAAAATTATTAATGCATTTGGCTAAACATGGACATGAAGTGTCCCTTTCCAAGTTCTAATATTGTCAACAGCAGGTCACCTATTTAGGTCACCTGCTATCGAAGGAGGGTCGGAGGCTAACACCTGTACGAGTTGATGCCATTGTTAAGATGCCTGTCCCTCTGAAGCAGAGGGATGTGCGTGCTTTCATAGGAATCACCTCGTATTGCCATCACTGGATACCCACTTACTTGTCATTAATACAACCTCTGCTTTGCTTAACAACTAGAGATCTGCATGAACCTTTGCCTTGGACGCAGGAATGGCAGCATGCTTTTGAACAATTGAAAGTTGCACTTTGCTCTGCACCTGTGCTTGGCACGCCTGATTATAAGAAGCCCTTCATGCTGTATGTACACGAAGCAGCTGTATGTGGACTCTCTGTGTTAACAGAAGCCTTTGGAGGTAGCAGAGGCTGTGTGCTTATTTTTCTGCCATGCTTGACCCTGTCGCCAGAGCACTTCCGAGCTGTTTAAGAGCTGCTGTGGCTGCAGGGGTCTCTATTCAGCAATCTATAGGGCTCATTCTTAATCATGATCTCACAGTAATAGTACTGCATGCTGTGGATCTACTTTTGAATAAAACTAAGACACAGCACCTTACTAGTGCTCACTTGACTGGATATGAATTGACATTGTTTGCACCCTATATTACTATCAAAAGGTGTGCCATTCTGAACCCAGCCATGTTACTACCACTTCCTTCGGGATCAGAGTACAAGGATGTCCATGATTGTTTGTTCAGGACCGAGGAAGAAATGAAGGGATGGGTAGACTTGGCTGATGTTCCCTTATCTGACCCTCAAGGGGAACTATATGTCGATGGCTCTTGTTTCAAATTGTCAGATGGCACCACTACAGAGGCGTACGCTATTACCATGCTGCGCACTGTAGTTGAAACGACACATGTTCCTTATCAATCTGCGCAAGCTGCTGAGCTGATAGTTCTTCTGCGGTCATGCGAGTTAAGTGAAGGATTGACTGTCAATATTTATACTGACAGTCAGTATGCCTTCGGGGTGGCTCATAATGTTAGGCACCTCTGGGCAGAGAGAGGGTTCTTGCCATCACATGCGACCAAGATACAACATGGTCCGCTGACAGAGAGGCTTTTGGCAGCTTTGACTCTTCCCAAGCGACTGGCAATAGTGATGTGTAGTGCTCATAAAGCAATTACTGATGATGTAGGGAAAAGAAATGTTTTTGCAGACCAGGTAGCAAAAGAGACAGCTAGGTCGAGAACAATGAAGATGTTCGTGGCAGGGCCAGCTAGATGGGTACCTAATGTTACTATGTTTGAAAATGCATTGGAGAGTGTCAGGGAAATACAGAGTGAGGGAACAATAGAGAAAATGGCAGTATGGCAGGAGAGCACAGGGCACCTAGATGATAAAGGATGCTGGACTGACAAGTCAGAGAAACAGAGATGAATGTTGCTGGGTGCATATGTATTTCCTGTAGTTTCTATTGTGCATGGTCCAGCTCACATTAGCGCTAAGGGCATCTGCAAATTGGTAGATCCTGTGCAGCAGAATGACAACATTGTAAAAGTTGCTGTTCGCTTAGTTAAACATTGTATGATTTGTTTAAAGCATAATCCTGGGAAAGGTACTCTACACCTTCTGGTAATTTTGCACCCCCCTCTTTCCCTTTTGAGGTACTTCAGATGGATTATATTGAGATGCAGCGAGTTAATAATTTGAAATATGTATGAGTTGTGGTTTGTGTATTCAATATATGGATTGAGGCTTACCCAACAAAAGAAAATACTGCAACGGTGACAGCGAAGGCTCTTTTTAAAGAGTTCTTCCGGCGTTATGGTTTGCCTCATTTGTTCTGGAGTGACAGTGGAAGTCACTTCCATTCTAAATTGATTCAACTGATCTGTGATGGCTTGCATGTAAAAGAAAAATGTCATGCAGCAAACCACCCACAGTCAGCAAATTTGTTTGAGAAGTACAATGGTACTCTCAAACTGAAATTGGAAAAGATTAAGGACAGCTCTTGGTTACAATGGCCAGAAGTGTTACACCTAGCCCTGATGTCTACCAGATTGACAGCCCACTCCAGAATAGGATTGTCGCCAAATGAAGTGATCTTTTGTCGTCTCACCAATGTGTGGGGCGTCCCTAGACCCAAGAAGTTTTCGGAGATTGAATACCCTTGCTTGTCGATTATATATATGATCTTTCTAAAAGTCTTCATTCTATTCATCAACAGATACATGAAGTGCTGCCTCCGCTACCTGAGGGGCCTGAGGTACAAAGGGAAAAGGGGTCCCAGGATATAATGCACAATAAAAACTGTTTAGTGAAAACATAAAAAACACATATAATCAACTGAAGTGTTCATTGTTATTTAATCACAAAGTACCAGCGATAAAAAACACTTGCGCACACAGTTTATGTTTGCATGATAACGATATTGCGTGCCCAAAAGGGGAGAAGTAGGGGTGGGAGTGAAAGTGATAGGGGGTAGTGCAAGGTTAAGTAGTATAGTACAATACTGTTCAAGTGTCATTCAGAAACCTATTTTAAGGAGCCGGCATTAGCCAGAAACCAATACACATAAATGAACATAAGGATATCAAGAAATGACCATGCTTCCAAAAGAAGGGCAATACAATTTTCAAGCTCAGGATAGAAGCTGGTGGAGGGATCAATTGTCAACGTTTTGATCCCACGACTCGGTAGGGATGTGGGGGCCCTTACAGGGGGGTCTTCCTCAGGACAGGGGATAGGTTGAGGCACAGTCTCTAAATCAAAAATTATGAAAACGAAATCAGAAACGGTCCCCTAGGGATCAGATTAACATAGTATACTGGTGGGAAGTAAAAATAAGATTAAAATTACCGTGGGTCTCGAAATCTCCCACGGGGGGGGGGGGGGGGGGGGTTGGTATATTGTTTTGTCGTAAGTCACAGTCAGTGATAGATCTGTAAAATAAGGCAAATCAGTGTTAGCCTCATGTAGCGTGCGAAGGGCCGGCTATAGGCTAGTAAACAAGCATGAAACTACTTACAGAGGATGCACTTGTGCATCCTGGATTCATAAATCAGAACGAAATAACCGGGTGCTGACAGCTACTCGTGGTGTCTGAACATCATGGGCTTCTCAATGGTGAGGACATAAATCAAAACGAACCGACCGGGTGCTGACGGCTACCCGCGGGATCTGAGGAAAAGGTTAAACAACCCAGTGTCAATTATAAACCCAGCCGTAACTCATATCCAAAAACACAACCAGTGCTCGAAAAATGAGCCATCGGGCTGAATGGGGTGCATCGAGTCATACCTGAATGCTTGATTACTCACGCATCAATGCCGGCCGTAATCAAGGAAGAGGAAAGAGGGCGTCTGTAAAACGCTGCTTACATAGCTGATGCCCTGTGGTGCGCTTGCATGTTGTGCTCCCGCCGAATGCGTGGAGGTCAGTGAAGAAAGACTCTGGTAATGTCTGTGGTTAATCGCATTGCGTGAAAAACAACACTCTAAAGGGCTAAGAATGTAGGAGGCTCATATAAAAGGGCTCATATGGTAGAACAAACTAATTGAGAGCTGCTCAAAAGGTTTAACGAATTACAACATCGAACATATATATGTATTGCACAGCTAATGGCTAAATGGGCATTGGCCCATATTTAGGCAACCTTGATTGTCCAGAAAAGGTGACCAGATCGCCATTTAGCAACTATGCAGGAAGACGTACTATACATGTAAAATAAGGGCATGCCTATCAAACATAATGGCATAGGCACTGGAGGAAAACAACACAGGAGTAATATTTCTAGAAAACAGTCGAATAAATCACAGTATGTAATACAGTATAAACGGAAGGAAAATTCCTGACCCTGCTGCACATACCTGCCTCACAGGGTGGTAAAGGATACATTAGGGTCAGGAACATATGAGAAATGGTGTTCTGCGAGTCAGTGGTAGTAAGACAACTAATGAACTGGCAATCAGCTGCATGTAGTGAATAACTACGGGTATATGGTTGCTAATAGGGCATAGCTACTGTCCAACTCATTGAGTCCATTGTCTATAGAGTAAAAAAGAGCCATCCACTTGGATTCTTGGATGTTTAGAATTTGGCCAATATTGCCTCCCCTTGGTCCCAAGGTCGCCTTTTCCAATACAATCCATTTGAAGCTATCCGGGGCATGGCCAGTTTGCTTAAAATGTTCCACCATTGGTGCGCCTGCCACCTCGCAGCGGATCCGGCTGCAATGTTGTAGTACCCTCGCCTTGATCTTTTGTTGGGTCTGACCTTTGTAAATCTGATCACAGGAGCAAACAATCCCATACAGTACATTGCTTGTGTTGTGTGAGACTTGGCCCTTTTCCCCAGAAATTTTTCGCTTTTTATCCCCTGTTAATTTAGAATGCCCCTATTGAAACAACACTGTATAGGCTTTGGGTGGTGGAGAATGCCCTGTGTAGTTTAAAACTAGTGTTAAAGTACAGGTACTTCCTACCCCTAACATGGCCGCCACAGACCACTGCTGCAGCAGCGTGATTTAGTGGGCGCATTCTAGTAGCCAGGGGCTGGCTGGAACCCTCAGGCAATGTATCCATCTTAGCCTGCCAGCCTGTCCACAGGTAGAATGGTGGAACCTCCTGGAAGCCTATGGAACCTTCTGGGAGAGGTGAGGTGACACCAACTGACACCAACTGACACTACCAACTGTCAACTGGCACTATAAAAGGAAAGGGAGGGAACTTTCCTGAGGAGAGAAGCTGAGGGGAGGACCTGGGGGAGGAACCTACGCAGGAGTTTAGGCAGAGGGGCCTAGTCAGGGACTATGATACTGGAAGTGACAGGGCTTGGAGTGCTGCCTTACAAGTATTGAGGACACCTGTGAATCCCCCCTGACCTAGCCCAGCGGAAGGGAACCCCCAGGGACCACTTGAGGGGATTGGCTGAGGAGATCCAACACCAGCCATCAACTTAACCCCCTTCAAGGAAACCAGAAACCAAGTAACTGAACTAAGGGCGCAAGAAACATCACGCCAAGAAGAGAACTAAATCCCCACAGGACTGTTGAGGAACTTCCCAGGTATTGGCGCTGTGTCACTCCCTGTGCCCCTCCTGACGCCACCTGGGGTTCCTGCGCTAACCTGCCACTGCTGTGTGACCTGACCTGTGGAATCTGCTGCGAAGCGCTGTCCTTGTTCCACAGAGCGCTACAAAAAGAGACTGTGGCTGTGAAGTGCTGTATCCAGCTCACTGCACTAAGCGCTATTGCTGAGACTGCCCAGCGCTGTAAGTTGCCGGAATGGCTGTGCCCTGAGGAGCGATATTTCCCTCAGGGGCTAAGAATTGCTGTGGTAATTACCCCCCCCGAGAAGTGCTGCAATTCGCTCTCTGGGGTGGAGACCCTGAGAAGCGCTGTCGACCCCTGAAGTGCTGTGCCAAGAAAGCGCTGTGTCACCAGCTGTATTGCCAGAACTGTTGAACTGCTTCTTCCCCCCCGAGCGCTGTGACCGCCTGAAGACTTGCTGCCGAAAGCGCTATCAGTGTCCTGAGCTGTCTGCTTCCTCGCGCTATACCCTGAGGAGGGGAAGTGCCGACCTGTCGTGTGGTGACCCTCGCCCTGCAGCGCTAGATCCCACAGAGCGCTACATCTGCTGAGCGCAGTGCCACCGAAAGCGCCGCTCAAAATACCTCTGGGCTTGGTCATCACCGTCGCGGCCCAGCGCTCTCTTGTGGGCGCCGGTGCCGCCCTTATCGCCCCTTCGGCGGCCCTCGGATCCAGGAGAGGGCCGCCACGAATTTCAGTCAGGCCGCGCTAGGCTTGGGAAGCCGGGCACTCAACCCACGTGACGGGGGAAGCCCGGCCGCGTCATTGGCCGCGCCCCCGCCGGAAGCCGCGCAGCCATCGGCTGCCGGGGTCGGACCTCTCCACCAGCCTTCTCCCAATCGGTCCCCAGGCCTGGAGGCCAGGGAGGGTCTGGGAACAGCCTGACGGGACTCCGGAGGGCCCGTGAGAGAACAGGAGATCCTACTGGCCAGCGCAAGCCCGGACAGGCCGGAAATCCTCACGGAGGGGGCCCGGAAGAGGGAGAGCCCCCTCTGACGTGTTGCACCCCCTGAGGCTGGCTATACCTTCGGCGCTGGGGCCTGAGTAGCCCGGCTGCGCCCCGCGACCGGGTCGATCCCACATCCACTAGAGGGCTCCAAAAGAAGTAAGAGCCCTCCCCACCACCGGAATCCTTCGCAAGGGCTCCCTGAGGAGCCGAAGACCAAAAAGGTAAACCCTGGGGGGAGGAGGGCAGCCGCAGAAGTGAACGTGGGGCCGCCCCTCCCCTGCCGGGACTGTAGCTGGGCCCTGTAACTGGAAAAAGGTACTCTGAACTGACCCAGGAGGTTATTACAGCCCCTGGGCTGCCTACAGAGCCCCCTTCCCACAGAAAGGCTAGGGGGAAGGTACAGAGTGTTCAGTGACCCCGAGGAGAGGTGTTATATGCACAAGTCAAGTGAATAGGCCTACTGAAATACTTGGTACTGGCTAATTGAAGGTTACTCCTGTAGTGCCTTGCCTTTAGGAAGGCCCTCAGTTACCTAAGGGGATGTCCATTCTGGCTACATAAAATGTTTTCCCTTTCATGAGGAAATGCTGATCTATGCCTAAGGAAAGGTGGTTATTTTATCCCAGGTAATGTTCACTAATGCTTGAAGCCTGACTTATTTTGGGATTATTGAACTGTTGGGCACTGAATAAGGAAATGTTACCCTTATCCGCTGAAATGTCATTCCTGGTTAAGGAAGGGGTCGCTCCTGCCAATTGAATGGTTTACCCTCATTTGAGGCACTGTTTATTCCTGCGTTTTAGGAAATGTTATTGCTGAGAAATGCAGTGTTTGTGCTACTAATGAAATGCACATATTACAATAGGCCTAGTTATTACTGCCTTATTTAGGGGAATGCTCTGCATAGGCCCAATTAAATGTGCAGGTCTGAGTCATGAAATGGTTGATCTATTATTAAATGTTTATTTCTGCTCAGAGAAAGGCTACCCTGATTAGAGTGGAAATGTCTATTCAAGTAAATGACCAGTTTATGCCTATTAGATGACATGTTAAATCCAGCCTAGTGCATTGGTTCCCGTAGGCCTCTAGAGATATAAGGAAATGGTTACTCCCATAAGAGGAGAGATTTATTCCTGATTAATAGGGATAATGCACTGCTATTCCAGCCTCAGGTGTTGTAGTAGTTTAACCTAGTTAAAAGAAAGGTTGATTCTTACCTGATGAAATGGGTAATGCTGGCTAAATTAAATGTTTTACATTGAAGTCTTTTCCCTGTGTGAGGAGAGTGATAACTTTGACCTCTAGTCAGTTATGATACATTATTTATCTATTTATGAGATGTTTTACTCCTAATATGGGAGAAGAGTTATGCCCAGCTAATGTTCCCTCTAATATGGTGTTACATATTTAAGGAAATGATGACCTACACTTAAGGAACCGTTATTGATTACAAGCTTTGAAACACGTGTATGCTAAATGAATTCCTAATACCCTGATCCTGCTCTATCTTAATAAAGTTAACTTGAGTTTTTTTACACAAGCTCACTGGAGTGGTGTCACTAATTGCGTGCTCATGTTTCTGATTCAGTGGTTGCGTGTGCTGCATGGTTGCTTAACACATATGCTTTCGGATGCCTACCCGCTCGTGCCATGCTACCCTAGGGGACTGGTGACCCCAGTTCCAACATATTGGTGTCGAGCGGTGGGATCCAGGACTTGTGACCATGCAGCACCCTCCATTGGGACAGGGTGCACAGCAATTGGGCTGCACAATTATTGTGTGTGTAAGCCAAAGTAATTGACCCCTCCACTGTCTAGCCTGTGAGTGTATCAGGGCCTGTTGGACCTCATTCTGTCGCCACATCCTAGAACCTTTTTCCTGAATTATCTGAGTCCCCACCTGGTGTACTGGAGTGTTGTCAGGGGATGGGGGTGCCTGTTGGGCGGAGGGAAGAAGGAACTCCGTACCACTTTGGGGGCACGGGTAGGAGCCCACCCAGAGGGGAGAGGGGATGGGGACAGGAGGGGCAGGTCACACCCAGGGAGGCGGGCCCACCAGAGAACCTTGGAAGGGGGTGTGCGTCGTCTAAGATGATAGAGCATGAGAGGGAGAGTGTGAGCCTTGCAATGAAGGAAGGGAAGCTGGTGCACAGGCTTCAGCTAACAGAGACAGAGCTGAAGACCTTGCAATTATGTGTACCAGGTGCTTCCAATGGTGGCAGCGTACCCGAGGTACGGAGTTTAGACCAGTCACAGAGTGTAGGACCTGGACTGGGGTTTCAGGATCAGGAATTGCCTGACCTGGAGGGTGGGGTACCGGTAACTAAGGACCCTACCAGAGTGACTCTCAGGGGTACTACTCCAGGTGGGAGGGTGCGGAACCCTGGGAGGGGGTGCAGAGGGAGGAAGGACTCTCCTCTGGCACCGGTCCAGCCACGGGGTTAAGATCCTGGGTTGGGTGGCCAGGTTCAGGGGTTGCCTGACCTGGCGGGAGGAATCTCTGTATTCAGAGTTCCTCCGGTTGTGACTCTCGGGGATGTCCCGAGGTGCCCCAGCTGTGGTCACTGGGCCTGGAGTGTTCTTGAAGAGAACCCCAGGTTGGGAGACTAGGCTGTCCCGATGTGTCATCCAGGAGGGGGTGCAGGGAGAGGTAGGTCTCGCCCCTGTCACCAATTCAACTTAAGGGTTTAGACCCTAGGTTGAGGAGGAGAGTGGAAAAAGGTACCACGGGCCTGGGGCGACTGCCCCCCACTCTGAGAGAGAGTAAGGGCCAGAGACATCTGGATTGGAGGTCTGTCCTGGCCGCATCCCACTAGGAACACCAGTGGGGTGGTTGGATTAGCGAGGATGTCATGGTGGTATTGGGCCTGCGTCCACCTTTTTCCGCCCCAAGCAGGGAAGCCCGTCAAGGGAATGATCAGTCTACCCTGGCTTTTGGCTGGGGGGGAGATGTGTGAGACTTGGCCCTTTTCCCCAGAAATTTTTCGCTTTTTATCCCCTGTTAATTTAGAATGCCCCTATTGAAACAACACTGTATAGGCTTTGGGTGGTGGAGAATGCCCTGTGTAGTTTAAAACTAGTGTTAAAGTACAGGTACTTCCTACCCCTAACATGGCCGCCACAGACCACTGCTGCAGCAGCGTGATTTAGTGGGCGCATTCTAGTAGCCAGGGGCTGGCTGGAACCCTCAGGCAATGTATCCATCTTAGCCTGCCAGCCTGTCCACAGGTAGAATGGTGGAACCTCCTGGAAGCCTATGGAACCTTCTGGGAGAGGTGAGGTGACACCAACTGACACCAACTGACACTACCAACTGTCAACTGGCACTATAAAAGGAAAGGGAGGGAACTTTCCTGAGGAGAGAAGCTGAGGGGAGGACCTGGGGGAGGAACCTACGCAGGAGTTTAGGCAGAGGGGCCTAGTCAGGGACTATGATACTGGAAGTGACAGGGCTTGGAGTGCTGCCTTACAAGTATTGAGGACACCTGTAAATCCCCCCTGACCTAGCCCAGCGGAAGGGAACCCCCAGGGACCACTTGAGGGGATTGGCTGAGGAGATCCAACACCAGCCATCAACTTAACCCCCTTCAAGGAAACCAGAAACCAAGTAACTGAACTAAGGGCGCAAGAAACATCACGCCAAGAAGAGAACTAAATCCCCACAGGACTGTTGAGGAACTTCCCAGGTATTGGCGCTGTGTCACTCCCTGTGCCCCTCCTGACGCCACCTGGGGTTCCTGCGCTAACCTGCCACTGCTGTGTGACCTGACCTGTGGAATCTGCTGCGAAGCGCTGTCCTTGTTCCACAGAGCGCTACAAAAAGAGACTGTGGCTGTGAAGTGCTGTATCCAGCTCACTGCACTAAGCGCTATTGCTGAGACTGCCCAGCGCTGTAAGTTGCCGGAATGGCTGTGCCCTGAGGAGCGATATTTCCCTCAGGGGCTAAGAATTGCTGTGGTAATTACCCCCCCCCCGAGAAGTGCTGCAATTCGCTCTCTGGGGTGGAGACCCTGAGAAGCGCTGTCGACCCCTGAAGTGCTGTGCCAAGAAAGCGCTGTGTCACCAGCTGTATTGCCAGAACTGTTGAACTGCTTCTTCCCCCCCGAGCGCTGTGACCGCCTGAAGACTTGCTGCCGAAAGCGCTATCAGTGTCCTGAGCTGTCTGCTTCCTCGCGCTATACCCTGAGGAGGGGAAGTGCCGACCTGTCGTGTGGTGACCCTCGCCCTGCAGCGCTAGATCCCACAGAGCGCTACATCTGCTGAGCGCAGTGCCACCGAAAGCGCCGCTCAACATACCTCTGGGCTTGGTCATCACCGTCGCGGCCCAGCGCTCTCTTGTGGGCGCCGGTGCCGCCCTTATCGCCCCTTCGGCGGCCCCCGGATCCAGGAGAGGGCCGCCACGAATTTCAGTCAGGCCGCGCTAGGCTTGGGAAGCCGGGCACTCAACCCATGTGACGGGGGAAGCCCGGCCGCGTCATTGGCCGCGCCCCCGCCGGAAGCCGCGCAGCCATCGGCTGCCGGGGTCGGACCTCTCCACCAGCCTTCTCCCAATCGGTCCCCAGGCCTGGAGGCCAGGGAGGGTCTGGGAACAGCCTGACGGGACTCCGGAGGGCCCGTGAGAGAACAGGAGATCCTACTGGCCAGCGCAAGCCCGGACAGGCCGGAAATCCTCACGGAGGGGGCCCGGAAGAGGGAGAGCCCCCTCTGACGTGTTGCACCCCCTGAGGCTGGCTATACCTTCGGCGCTGGGGCCTGAGTAGCCCGGCTGCTCCCCGCGACCGGGTCGATCCCACATCCACTAGAGGGCTCCAAAAGAAGTAAGAGCCCTCCCCACCACCGGAATCCTTCGCAAGGGCTCCCTGAGGAGCCGAAGACCAAAAAGGTAAACCCTGGGGGGAGGAGGGCAGCCGCAGAAGTGAACGTGGGGCCGCCCCTCCCCTGCCGGGACTGTAGCTGGGCCCTGTAACTGGAAAAAGGTACTCTGAACTGACCCAGGAGGTTATTACAGCCCCTGGGCTGCCTACAGAGCCCCCTTCCCACAGAAAGGCTAGGGGGAAGGTACAGAGTGTTCAGTGACCCCGAGGAGAGGTGTTATATGCACAAGTCAAGTGAATAGGCCTACTGAAATACTTGGTACTGGCTAATTGAAGGGTACTCCTGTAGTGCATTGCCTTTAGGAAGGCCCTCAGTTACCTAAGGGGAGGTCCATTCTGGCTACATAAAATGTTTTCCCTTTCATGAGGAAATGCTGATCTATGCCTAAGGAAAGGTGGTTATTTTATCCCAGGTAATGTTCACTAATGCTTGAAGCCTGACTTATTTTGGGATTATTGAACTGTTGGGCACTGAATAAGGAAATGTTACCCTTATCCGCTGAAATGTCATTCCTGGTTAATTGAATGGTTTACCCTCATTTGAGGCACTGTTTATTCCTGCGTTTTAGGAAATGTTATTGCTGAGAAATGCAGTGTTTGTGCTACTAATGAAATGCACATATTACAATAGGCCTAGTTATTACTGCCTTATTTAGGGGAATGCTCTGCATAGGCCCAATTAAATGTGCAGGTCTGAGTCATGAAATGGTTGATCTATTATTAAATGTTTATTTCTGCTCAGAGAAAGGCTACCCTGATTAGAGTGGAAATGTCTATTCAAGTAAATGACCAGTTTATGCCTATTAGATGACATGTTAAATCCAGCCTAGTGCATTGGTTCCCGTAGGCCTCTAGAGATATAAGGAAATGGTTACTCCCATAAGAGGAGAGATTTATTCCTGATTAATAGGGATAATGCACTGCTATTCCAGCCTCAGGTGTTGTAGTAGTTTAACCTAGTTAAAAGAAAGGTTGATTCTTACCTGATGAAATGGGTAATGCTGGCTAAATGAAATGTTTTACATTGAAGTCTTTTCCCTGTGTGAGGAGAGTGATAACTTTGACCTCTAGTCAGTTATGATACATTATTTATCTATTTATGAGATGTTTTACTCCTAATATGGGAGAAGAGTTATGCCCAGCTAATGTTCCCTCTAATATGGTGTTACATATTTAAGGAAATGATGACCTACACTTAAGGAACCGTTATTGATTACAAGCTTTGAAACACATGTATGTTAAATGAATTCCTAATACCCTGATCATGCTCTATCTTAATATAGTTAACTTGAGTTTTTTTACACAAGCTCACTGGAGTGGTGTCACTAATTGCGTGCTCATGTTTCTGATTCAGTGGTTGCGTGTGCTGCATGGTTGCTTAACACATATGCTTTCGGATGCCTACCCGCTCGTGCCATGCTACCCTAGGGGACTGGTGACCCCAGTTCCAACATGTTGCAATTGGTGTGTGTCTTCAAAGTAATCCTGTGTTGTTTATAGTTGAATTCCTTCCTTTGGATCATATTAGCAGAGGCCTTGCAATGCCCCCATCTGTGGTGCCCTATGACGGGGGTAAATTCCAAAGGGACAGGACCGTAGGTGGTATTGGCGGGTCCATAAATGAACAGACGACATGGTCCCTTTTACTCAAGGCCTTTTTGAATGAGTGCATGGGTGGAGCTTCCTGTGTGATGTCATCTGAGACGAGGTTCCAGTGCCTGTTAATAATTCTTTTCATAGCATTGCTTTTAGTGGAGAATGTGGTAACACAAATCAACCTCTGCTCCTGGATGTTGGTTCTTTCTTGCGGTTGGAGTAAGGATTCCCATGGACTAAGCCACGCCCGTTTCCTTGCCTTCTTCACCAATCTTTTCAATGAGGCGATCCATCAAATTTTCTGATTCACTTATGTAGTGCTGTTTGAGAGAGGCAGGAACTGCCCATAGGGTAGATTATCCCTAAGGCCTCTGGGGTGATGGCTATTGTATTGAAGAAGTGAATTGTGTTCTGCTGGTTTGCGGTACAAGGTTGTCCTCAGAGTGTCACCATCAGCGTAGATAGTCAGATCAAGAAAATTGATCTAAACTCTGGTATACGGCATAACGGAGTTAAGTAAATAAATAAAGCAATTTACCTTGCGCGCACTGCAATGCCAACTCGGCGATACAGTGTGTGCAATGTATATTGTTTTATTTATATATTTACTTAACTCCGTTCTGCCGTATTCTGGAGTTTACTACCCCCCGCCCTGCCTCTCCCCCGCTCTGCCCACTGCCCAGCAGCACTCCCTAGGTGAGCCGCTACTGACTTTGAATACAGGAGTTCCTCCAGAAATAAGGGCTACTCAGGGCTCTTCGTCCAATTCGCAGGAGCCGGAGTTTCAGTCCTCAACGCCCCCTGAATTTCAGATTCTTCTCCAAGATGATACAGTACCTGGAGTAAAGAGGTACAATTTGCGTCCTCGACAGAAAGGTGGTGCACCACAGGAAAAGCGCGTGTAGAAGGGATGGACTTCCTTGGATAAGATTTTCTCATTAGATTAGAAGTTCTGGTGCACTGCCTGTGACAAGGACAGGATACGTTTGGGGTACTTTTCCAAGGAGGGAGAGTGCCCTATCCTGAGGATGATGAACATTTATTGATGAGCTGCGACAGTGTGTGGCTCCACCGTGGTGTGCTTATTGGCACCACTGAAGATTGGACGATAGAAGCCTGCCAGGCAGGCTTGGAACGGACCCTGATGTTTTTGTTTTTGATATTTTTCTTTTTTTGTGTTTTTCACCATTGATTCCGTTCTGTGACATTATTTTTTTCTAGTTGCTTCATTTCTGAATTTATGATAAAGATGTATTTGTTTGGCAGACCCCTTGCAGAAAATGAACGGTTTCTCATTACCCTTCACCCGGGGCAGATTGGCTTTGAATGGTTGCTCAGGAAGAAAATGTTTTGGTTTATAACAGCATTATCATCTTTAATGGTGGGAGGGTATTTTTTTGGTTTGGGTGTTGAAGTGTTCTAAAATCCCCTCATCATGTGTTTTATATCAGGCTGTTTGCTCAGATCATAATAAGAGAGCCAAGATGGCAAATTTTTTTTTTTTTTTTTTTAAACCTTTATTAGATACATTCAACACAAAGGCATGACAGATGCAGCATTCACAGTTCCGTATGGCAGTATGTTTGGTACAATCATTAGAGAGAAAGACGAGCATGAGCATAAGGTTCATCATTTACATTACATCCAGCACATTGCATATACATTTACCAGTGTCTCGCAGTAGGCGGCCAGTCAATCATGGGCCTCGTATCTTATTCAACCGGGGGGGTGGGGGGGGGGGGGGGGGGTGGGGATGGGGAAATAACGCGGATTTAGCCAAACGGGGAGATCACATCTCTCTGCGCGTTCTTGGGGCCTGAGCAACATAGGCATATAAGTACTTTCCACCCCTATCCCGTACCATCGCTGTCTATGTCTGTCCGCCAGCTACGTGAGCTTGCGCAGTGGCGCATTCTTTATGTATCTAGTATGCGCAGCCAGTACTGCACCCCAGCGTGTAATGTGTATGGGAATATACCCCATGAGGGTCAACTAAGGGTGGTGTGCCGTGCTCACCCAACAAATCGTCGTCTCCCATTCCCTGCCAGTCCCTGAAATAATGTGTGTACATCCCTTCCATCCCATAGCGTCACTGTCATGAGAGAGGTGGTGGACATTTGTCGCCAGTGTTGTATCTCATTACCCATTCTTACCAATATCTCCTCCATCGTATACTATCCCTGGGTCCGCCGTCGTATCCCGATGTAGGTGTCCCCATGTGGAGTATGTAGTGCGGGTGTAGTGAGGTGAATGAAGTGTAAAGTATCAATACGCTCATGGGCCGGGGTCCAGGTCATCGTCTCCAGAGGAGTCGTTTTGCGTCTCCTGAGCCAGCCAGTATACCCGTAAAGGGGACCAAAAGTCACCAGGAGCACACCGGGCTGGCATCAGTTCCGTATACACGCTGTGCTGTTCCTGACAGTATTGGAGGTCATCCAGCCACTCCTTGAACTTCGGCGCTCTCCCCCTTCCCCATCTGCAAGCAACCCTCCGTTTAGCGAGTAGTAGCGCAATGTCAACAAATTTACGATCCGTTTTGGGCACATTTCTGGTATAACCTAATAGCATTACTACCGGGTCTAGTGGGAGAGGGCCAGCAATCATTACCTGAAGGGCGGCATTCACCTGGCCCCAGTAGGTCTGTATTGCTCCACAATCCCAAGCCAGATGCAGGAAGCCCGCGCCTTCCATGCGACATCTAGCACATCTATCATCCGTCGAGAGGCGAAATCTCAACTTTCTGACTGGTGTATAATAGTATCTTTGTACAAACTTATAATGTATAATTTTCATTCGAGAACTGGGGGATATTCTAGCCGTGATCGAGCAGCAGTATTTCCACTGTTCATCCGTGAGGGCGGCCGGCAGTTCCGACTCCCAGTCGGTCCGAGCCTTAGCCAGAGTGATCGGGCGTTGTTCTCGGACGGCAGCGTAGAGTTTAGACACCAAGTGTCTCCCGTCCGATACGAGCATAATATGCAATGGCAATACCGTCCCTGGTTCCTCCGGGAAGTTAGGGAGAATATCTTGCATACCCTGTCGTAACCGAATGTAATAGAACACCTCCATAGGCGTCGGGGGGGCATTCTGGAACAGCTGGTCCTTGGTGCGGAACAGTCCATCCTTAAAGAGGTCGCCCCACGTTCTAAGATTTATGCGGCGGCACATTGAACGGAAACCTCCCTCCAGTAGGAGTGATAGTCTCGGATGATATGCCAGTGGCAACGCCGGTGAGTATAGTAGGGGGGCGTCCAGCATTTTGGTCACTCTCCGCCAGGCATCGATCGTGCAAGTCACGGTAGTGGCGGGCGTCTCAACATTCCCAACCAATCCCATCAGCATGCCCTCGAGAGGTAGTGGGTGCACGATCCAGTCTTCCGCGGCGACCTGTGGCATAAAGGGAACGGGACTTATCCAGTGATAGGCATGCTGCGCCTGCGCGCTTAGATAGTATATTTCCAGGTCGGGCACATCGAAGCCGCCTCTATCGTACGGCTGCGTCAGGACCGACCATCTAATGCGTGGTTGTTTACCACCCCAAAAAAGGCGAAGCAGCTCGGAGCGAAGTCTCTTGAAAAAGTAGGCGCCTGGGTAATATGGTATATTTTGGAATAAATATAAGAAGCGTGGGAGGACGACCATCTTGATTAGGGAGGCTCTGCCTGCCATCGAGAGTGGGAGTGCCAACCAGCGAGTAATATTTTCAGCCAGTCGTGTAATGGCTACGCCATAGTTTAATCGGATGGTGTCAGCCTTATCCAGCGATATTGCAATCCCCAGATATTTCAAGTCAGAGCTGCACCACTCCAAGGGGTAATCCAGCGGAAATTGGGTGACCGAGGCCGTGAGGGGGAAGAGTTGTGATTTCTGCCAATTAATATGTATACCAGATATGCCTCCATACGCTACAAATTCTCTCAGAAGCGGATTGAGGTTGTCTTGTGGGTGGCGCACATATAGTGTGACATCATCTGCATAGAGGGAGATGCCTATCTGCCGCTGGTTACAGTTAAAGGCCCTATCTTTGTGCAGTTGTCGTATCCTGCAGGCCAGCGGTTCTATCGCCAGGGCGAATAGCAAGGGCGATAAGGGGCACCCCTGCCTAGTCCCTCTCGTGATCGGCATCTGTTCCGACAGCGCCCCGTTGATGACGATCCTAGCGACTGGGGAAGTGTAGAGCAATGTCACCCAGGCGATAAATATCCGGGGGAACCCCATTCTGCTCAGGATAGCCAGCAGATAGCCCCATTCCACTGAGTCGAACGCCTTGGTGGCGTCCAGAAACACAGCAGCGACCGGCAATTCGGGTGCAATGGAAGGGATTAACGAAAATAACGTGCGCAGATTGTGAGATGTGGCTCTCCCTGGGACAAAGCCAGATTGGTCCGGAAGCACAAGCTTAGTCATCAGCAGGGACAATCTGGTTGCCAACACTTTCGCAAGTATCTTCGCGTCGCAGTTCAGCAATGACAGGGGTCTATAGGCATCAGTGTCCTTTGGGTCCTTTCCCGGCTTCAACAGCGAGGTG
Organism: Lissotriton vulgaris; assembly: GCF_964263255.1. Lineage (NCBI taxonomy): Eukaryota > Metazoa > Chordata > Amphibia > Caudata > Salamandridae > Lissotriton > Lissotriton vulgaris. The sequence goes on along the minus strand of NW_028247490.1, from coordinate 297,583 downwards.
ATCGCCACCTCCCTCATGGACCCCGGCAATATCCCCACCTCTAGCGAATCCTCGAAGACCTCTTTCAATACCGGCGCCATAATGTCGATATAACATTTGTAGAATTCGGCCGGTAGGCCGTCTAGCCCTCCCGCCTTGCCATTACTGAGGGACATGATCGCTTCTCTGATCTCGTCCAATTCGAAAGGGCAACCCAAGAACTCCCTGTCCCCATCGCTCAACCAACATAGCGCTATGTCGTCCAGGTAGTTACCGAACTCTACCTCTCCTTCCTGCTGTGTGGAGTATAGGCGTCTGTAGTGTTGCAGGAAGGTGTCCCGAATCCCCCTAGAGTCCTGATGGATCCTCCCCTCCTTATCAGAAATTTCCAGGATATGGGAGGCAAAGCGCTGGTGCCTCGTGAGCGCCGCCAGTACCTTCCCCGGCCGGTCCCCCTCGCAGTAACGCCTAGCTGTCCAATATTTACCTCGGAATTTTACCTCTCTGGCCGCCTCTTCCTCATAAGTCGACAGTTTAGCCCTGAATCGTGCTGCCAGTTCAGGACTGGTATTCCCTGCCATCTCCACCTCTAGTGCCCTGAGCTCCCCTTAGAGTGTATTTAACGTGCGCACTATGCTCCTGAGTATTCCGCAGCTTTTTAGAGATCGTAACTCCCCTAACGGTAACTTTGAAAGCCTCCCAAATGGTTTCTTCTTTCTCCACAGATCCCTTGTTTCTAGGGAAGAAGGCTTCGATCTCTTCTCTGAGTTCGTGTTTAAAGACAGGGTCTAGCAAGGCTGAGGGGAAGAGCCGCCATGGCGGCCTCACCCTAGCGTGTCCGGGTATTTCAAGAACGGTCAATACCGGGCAGTGGTCCGAGTAAGTGCGAGGCAGATGCTTCGCTTGTACTATCCCCCCAGCGAGGCCCCGTGAGATGAAGCAATAATCGATCCTTGCAAATGTGCTGGGGTAAATCCCAGCAGTGCAGCGATGGCAAAGTAACCCATCTCTCGTGCGAATTTCCTCCTCCCGGCTACCGTCGGTGCCAGCAGTGTACTCTACTAGAAAAAACCCTTAACACCTGCAAATTTTCCACTATCCATATGTCCCCCCACTGTGACATGCCTCTGCACGATATTAGCATCATAGTAACAGTAAAATTGGATGTTCAGCTGTCAATTGTCGGGTAGCAGTTCCTTTATGAGGCCAGGTAGTCCTCAGTGGTATCACCATATGTAGTGCAGGGTAGTTCCAGCCTCTAGAATACATATTTTCCGAAAGTAGCATCCATAGTGCATTGAGTAGGTATCGAGCAGACGAGCATAAACCTCCAATTATAAGTCCCCTTGTTCGGCGTGATGTTCTGCGGCCTCCTCCTCCTCGTCATTGCGCCTTCCCCTCCCGGCAGCACGGAGTTTTTTTACGTAGTCTTCAGCCTGTTGCGGGTTCGTAAAAAAGTGCTGTTTGCCCTGATGGGTCACCCTGAGGCGTGCCGGGTATAGAAGGGCGTAGTCTATCTGCATGTCCCTAAGTTTCTTTTTCACATCCAGGAATTTTCTACGCTGGTCCTGTACCATGGGTGTGAAGTCTGGGTATAATGAGAACTGTACCCCATCGCAGGTCAAAGTCCGGTTTGTCCGGGCCGCCCTCAGCGCCGCGTCCCTGTCGCGGTAATTGAGCAAGCGGGCTATAATAGGACGAGGCTGTGCCCCTGGCTTAGGGACCGGGCCCAGAGAGCGGTGCGCTCGCTCTATAATGAACTGACTGGAGAAGGCCTCTTTCCCAATTGCGGTGATCAGTATGCGCTCCACGTAGTCTTCCATCCGACCAGTGTTGGTGGATTCCGGAACTCCAGTGACGCGGATGTTATTGCGTCTACTCCTCGCTTCCAACTCCTCATTCTTAGCTGCGATCACCCTTAGGATATTATCCATTCGGGTTAGTCGCGTGTCATGAGTGTTGGATATGTCCTCCGCAGTTGAGATGCGCCGCTCCGCCTCCGTGAGCCGCTCCTCATGGACTTCTATCTTTTGAGCAACTCCGTCCATCCTGGAAGATAAGCGGTCTACCTTATCTACGATTGTTGCGAAGCCCTGACGCATCTCGTCAATAAGCAGTCGTAGCTCTGGAGCGACTGGTGTAGGGGATGTATCAGTATTCGATGGTCCTGGGGCCCCATTAGAGGCCGTGGTGCCTCGCAGTGGTTTTTTTGTGGATGCGGACTCAAAGGACAGTTTCGCCTGTCTGGCGTCATTTTTGCCCATGGTGCACAGTCTGTTGGCGCCAACCGGGGCCGGACACTGATGAGTGGCTAGTAGGCGTCTCCCCGCCAGTACAGGGCACTCCAGCCGGCCACCCTCGCCGCGTCGGGTTCACCCAGGGCAGTGTCAAGCAGGAAGTGGGTTAGCAAGTCCTCGCCCTAAATATAGTGTCCAGGGCGCCTAGGGAGCTTACACGCCGGCAGCAAGCACTCCGCCCGTCCAAGTATACACGTGCAGATTCGAGTGATGAAGGCCCACAGGTAGCGGAGGGCAGCGCAATGACGTTGGTACCACCTCAACCTTACAAGCGATCGCTAGCTCGATCTCCCGGGTGATCCTCCGGACTTTTAGTCTCCGCGCCTGACGACAGTAGCGTCCCCCAGGTAAATCAGGGAGGCAAGCGGAGGAGCAGGTAACATGGCCGGGTGCGCCACTTTCCTTTCCGGCAGGGACAGGCGCAGTATGCCGAGGTAACCGGGGTTGCCACCCGGTTTCAGAATAGAGGATCCTGTCCGTCCCCCGTCTCGGTGCTCACAGGGGGCGGCAAGACTCACCTCCACCAGCCTCCGTCGATCCCTCTTTCGGCCGCCCTCCTCGCAGGCCGCAGTCGGGGTTTCGAGGCCCACTAGCCTCGTGGGAAGCCGCGGCCTCGCGTAGGTCAGCTCTCAGTGCTCCACTGCAGCCCTCCGCGTCGCCTTCTCCCGGTGGGCGCCCACCGCGCCGTATCTCGGGCGCCAAACCTCCGATTCTCGCCAAAGTCGGGCAGGACCTGCAGCACCGCTAGTTACACACTCGGTGCGAGTTTCAGGCTTCAACTCGCAGGAGAAGCGGATAATTTCAGGATGTTTCTGGCCAGGCTGCCAGAGCCTCACGGAAGTGCGGCCATTAGCGTGTGCGCCCTCTAGCGCCCCCAGATGGCAAATTTATTCTTAGACACACATCGAAAATTCCTTGGAGAGAATACAGCTTGTTATCCCACTGAGTCGGTTTTAAATTTCTGTACTGCTTACCCTTTATCATTAGTGGATTATACATATGTTCATCCTCCCCAATTCGTAGAGGTGAAAGGTGAATTTGGTCTGGGGTATCCTGGACCTTTCCTTTATGAAGGAAAGTTGAGAGAAAGAGGGTACCCTTGATGCATGCCCGACATGTATTGTGGGAATTTGTACCTTAGCAAAATAAATATCACTTTGGCAGGTTGGCACTATCAGGATCTCAATGTTACTCAAAAAGCAGGTGTCTACCCTGTGTGTTGCCCTGAAATAAATGGTACTGATGCCTACATGTATCTTTATTGTTCTGGAGAGGTAGTGTACAAGAAAGCGCTGCGTTTTGGAAAAGAAATGAATACCAGATATGCTCCACTAGATTATCAAGGATGGTGCTTCTTCTTGGGGTTCCTTGTAAGTATAGTAGACCAAATATTAGATGGATGAAAAGAACATTGACAAAGGAATTTTGTGAGGGAGTTACAGAGTTGGAAGTTAATAACTATAGGAGTGGCATTACTTTTGGATATATCCTCTCCTCTATCATTACATTTGGGAGTACTGTCATGGCCAGGGGTGAGCGAGCTAGAGCATATTTTGGGTGTAAATTACAGATTTTGTCCAATTCTACAGTGGCAGCTCTACGTGACATTACCACACATTTGGAAAGTATGCGTATATACTCCGAGCATACAAGATATGCAGTTTATTTTGTTTTAGCCAAACATGGAGGTGCTTGCTCAATAATAGGAGAGCAGTGTATAGTCGGTATCATGAATATGGAAGAGAATATTACACAGCATATCTTAGATATCCTAAAGAATGTCAAAGGAATTGAGAGTGGAAATTAGAATTGGTCTCTATTAGGTGGTTGGGGCTGGATTTTGGAAAGAATAATATATTTCATTGTTCTTCTGGCATGCTGCTGTATTCTGATCCAGTGTCTTCCCCCATATTGTTCGTATTGTACCACTTTACTTACTCCTAAAAGAGTTTCAATTCATGACACAAATGTTATGTTATGTTATTCGCTTTTGTATAGCTCTCGAATCACCTGGGGGCATCTCAGTGCTTAACTCTGGATCACCTCCTCGAGGAGGAGACGGAGGCAGGAGCATATTTAAAACAGAAATGCTTTTAAATGTTTCCTAAAACTATGATAAGAAGGGGATTCTCGTAGTGCTTGTGGGAGGCTATTCCAGTACTTAGGAGCAATATACGAGAAAGCCAGGCCTCCTGAACGCTGGCGTCTAATGCGAGGCACCATAAGCAGCTGCTGCTTGCCAGATCTTAGAAGGCGAGAAGGCGCATATCTATCCAGTTTGTCCTGGAGATACCGAGGGCCATGACCCTGAAGTGCGTTAAAAGTGAGGCAGCAGATCTTAAAAAAGGCTCTTTGTTTGATCGGCAGCCAATGCAGCTCTCTCAACAGTGGTCGAGAGGGCATACCTGCCGGCATGTTCAAAACCAGTCTAGCTGCCGTGTTCTGAATGACCTGTAATTTTTGCAAGGCAGTCACTCCCACTTCTGCAAGCAGAGCGTTACCATAATCCATACGGCTCATCACTAGGGCCTGGGTTAAAGTTCTCCGGTGTTCTGTGGGGGTGAAAGGCAGGATCTTGCACAGTAGCCTTAATCTATAGTAACAGGCCCCTGATATAGCAGCCACATGATCTTGCATGGACAGCGACTGATTTAATTTAATGCCCAAATTATTTACACATGCTTTTGGAGTAGGGGGCACGCCAAGTTGTGATGGCCACCACTCATTGGTCTAGACCGCATCTGCCTTCCCAAGAAGCATAACTTCCGTCTTGCTGGGGTTAAGCTGTAAGCAATTGGAAGTCATCCAGTTGGCGATTGCCAAAATCCCCTTGGAAAAGCGGATTCTGTCAGCTTCATGGTGTTGGCCGATGTTAAAAATTAACTGGGTATCATCGGCGTACGATATTATTTCAAACCCCAGGGCTTCCACCACCTTAGCCAACGGAGCCTTATAGATATTAAAGAGCGTGGGGCTAAGGCAGGAGCCCTGGGGGACGCCTTTAACCAATGCAGTTCTTTTTGATTGGTCAGGGCCCAGTATGATTGTTTGAAAACGATCTGCCAAAAAGTTCTGGAGCCATTTAAAGGCCGGCCCCTGAATACCACAGGCGCTTAGCCTCTCCGCGAGCCTAGAATGGGAGATGGTATCAAAGGCCGCGGAGAGGTCAAGCAGAATCAGGATAGCAGAGCCGCCCATGTCCAAGTTGCTTCTTAGGCAATCGGTCACAGATAGAAGAGCCGTCTCTGTGCTAAATCCTCGGCGGAAGCCTGATTGTGAGGAATCCAGAATGTTATTCAATTCCAAGTAACTATTTAGTTGCCAGTTAATCAGGCTTTCCAATATTTTGCCCAGAAGAGGGAGCAGGGATATGGGGCATTAATTGGACAGCTCTGCTGGGTCGGCCGTGGGTTTCTTCAAAATGGGGCGCACAAAAGCTTCCTTCCACAGGGCAGGGATCACCCCTTCCCTTATGGAGAGGTTAAAGATCTTTAGTACTGTGGGGGCTAGGATGTGTGATAGTAGGGACATAACTTTAGGTGGACAGAGGTCCGTTGGTGACCCCGATTTGGCAGAGGTTAACGCCATTTGGGCTTCCCCTAATGTGATAGGGTCGAAGTGTTCAAGAGAGCAATAGGGCCCATCCACATCGCCCTCTAGGTTAGCCTGAGCAGGGGGGTTGGCCTGTTTATCAATGAGGAAATTTGCATAGATCAATTCGATTTTTTCATGAAAGAACTCAGCGAGTGAGTCACATAGGTCCTTCGTCTCAATGGCAGGACGTTTACATACCGAAGGTTCCAAGAACTCCTTTACTACATCAAAAAGGGCTTTAGCAGAGTTTTTGGACTGTTCAATTTGGTTAGCAATGAACGCGCACTGTGCCACCTTAGGATTCCGATGATATGTGGCGAGTGCTCCTTTATATAGAAGTTTTGATTGCGCTGTTTTATTGCGTCTCCATAGTCTTTCTAATTTTTTTGCATGCAGACTTTTCCTGGCTTAAATCTGAGGTGAACCAATTTTCCGACTTTCGGTTGGGGATGGCTCTGGGTTTATGTTTCAAAGGGATGATGATATCCAGAACCCCCTTCATCCCCATATTAAATTCTGTCAGCCTGCCATCTACATCCTGGTCCTCAGACCATTCAACTAGTTGGAAGGCTTTCTCAAAAGCATGGGGAGTAAGTTTTTCCCCATTGCCTGTGTACCGTAGGGCACCTGCTAGTGGGCTGTCCACAGGGGACCTGAGCTGACAGGATGGAGGTGAACTTGATCATCAGAAGGTCCGACCATACCAAGGGCTGAGGATGATAGAATCTGAAGTCCTCGATATTGGTAAAGACTAAGTCAAGGGTATGACCGCCGTCATGCGTGGGCCCTAAAATTCTTTGGTGCAGGCCCAGTTGTTCCATATCTAAGAGCAGTTTGTTAACCTCTGGAAGGGAATTTAATTCCCCATGGTGGTTAAAATCCCCAAGTACTATAAATGTGGTTGCTGCCAGGGCATACGTGGGTATCAGATCTATGAATGTGTCTGAGAAGTCATTTTTCGGACCGGGCTTTACTTTAAAGATGCCAATTTCCATCAACTCATCCAAATGTGAGTGCGCCAATTGAAACGTTAATGTGCTGTTTATAGGCAATGGCTATGCCACCCCCCAGTTTTTCCCTTCCTGTCAAGGTGCACAAATTTATAATTTTCCGGGATCGCGATCTTGATAGTATGGTGGTTAGTTGTATTCAACCATGTTTCAGTCATAAAGAAGATCTCGGGGGAGTGGGAGTTTAGCATATCCCAGATTTCAAACTGGTGTTTAGGGAGGGATCTAACGTTACATAGCATGAAAGAGTGCTCCTCCTTTTTGGGGGCCTGGGTGTGTGAATAGGTGGGGGGGATTAGATAGTGCGTCGCATTGAAAGGCACAGCAGCAACAAGCTACCGGGCCTTCTAGCTGCGACGGAAACTTGATGGAGCAGTTTGGTAAAAACCCCTCAGGAGAGAAAGCATTCTTACGGATTTGTTGGAGAACCGCTGAGGAGTAGACTAACTGGTTTGCCTTTGGCGGAGCCGATGGAACAAATGCAGAGGGCCTAGCCCTTAGCCCCGTCCTGCCGCGGACGGGCGCAGACGGGCTAACCTTTGGCGCGCCCGCTGCCCGCAGAGGCATCACCGTGTGCTTTTGTAGGGCCGCCGCTCGCGTCAGCTGCCTGATTCACACCCCCACCGCCCCGCCTCCAAGGTGGGCGTGGAGGGAGACCGCAGCATTGAGAGGAGGAAATAGACACCGTGCCTAATCGGCGGAGCCTCTGGTCAGCACTACACAGTGCAGGTCAGTTTTTAAAACAATGCAGCTCAAGGTTTGCAAAGGAAAAGTGAATAAAATAAAGATTTAAAAGCGCAACAGTGCTTCCTAGCCCCCGGCTTTCCGCCTCAGGGGTACAGATTAGGGCAACTATAATGTTACAAAAAGAGCTTGTTTACTCTTATGCAGGTTGACAAAGAAGTTTTTGCTTCAGCCACTTTTCTTGCGGGTTCTGTTTCTGATGCTCCTTGTCCTGCACATGTTTACCATTATATATTTTCCATTTCAAGTGATATATATATATGTATATATATATATATATATATATATATATATATATTCAATGAAAAAACCATAGGTTATAGACCATATATAGTTAGGGATTAGCATTTACAAAACCTTATTTTACTCACACAAAACCATTGAAATTCCATATATAGTTAGTTGCACTAACTATATATCGCGCACCCGCAATCCACTGCTGATGATGTCACATATTACATCATTCATGACATGGTTAGTGACATCACTGATGACATCACTGATGACATCTCAAATGACATCACTGATGACATCACTGATTACAACATCCAGTGACTGTATGTTTCTGTAAAGTTAAAATATGTTTTACATATTGAAGAATGAGTGGATATATAAGTGTCTGAATGAAGGATTTACTAGGTGCATGACTGAGTGATTGAGTGAGTGATTAAATGTGTCTCACTGAGTGCATGGGTTAGTGACTAACCTGTTTTAATTTGTGCATCATTATATCTGTTGTTCTACAAACTGCTGCATATGTTGATCAGTAGCTATATGAGTAACTGTATGGGTTATTGATTGGTTGTCCAAGTATTTGTATGGGAAACTGAGTGTGTGTGTATGGGTGGCTGGGAGGTGTGTGACTCTGTACATAGATGTGTGAGTAGTTGATTCACTATATGTATAGATTCAAAAGTGCATGTGGAAACAGCTGTATGGGCGGTTGACTGTGCATGAGTGTATTAGTGAGTGAATGGATATCTCAGTGCTACATGTCAAATTAAGTACATATGTAAAACACAGTACATGTGAGAGTTGACATCTATAAATAACTGTGCATAAGAGCCAGTGAATGTGTGAGTGGCTGTATGGATCATTGTGAACATGTATCAGAGATTGTATAAGAGAGTAAAGTAAATATGTGTTAGTATATGTTTGAATAAGTAAGGTGTGTATAACTGTATAGTTGAGAAAATAGAGGTGTGATTGATTTTTGGCATAACTGACTAGGTGTGTGAGTAACTCCATGGATGAGTGACAGTCTGTGACTGTCTGTTTACACTGATTGCATCTAAGGTTATATTAGAGTCTGAAGAGGTTCATGGTATTATCACATGAATGATATCATCAGTGATGTGATCAGTCATGTCAAATGAGATTTTATCAGTGATGTCATCAGTGATGTCATTTGAGATGTCATCAGTGATGTCATCAGTGATGTCACTAACCATGTCATGAATGATGTAATATGTGACATCATCAGCAGTGGATTGCGGGTGCGCGATATATAGTTAGTGCAACTAACTATATATGGAATTTCAATGGTTTTGTGTGAGTAAAATAAGGTTTTGTAAATGCTAATCCCTAACTATATATGGTCTATAACCTATGGTTTTTTCATTGAATTTCAATGGTTTTTTAAATGCAAATTTCTAACTATATATGGTCTATAACCTATGGTTTTTTCGGTGAATTTCATTGGTTTTTTAAAAGCTAACATCTGTAGCTGTAAAATGTATTATTCTTTAAATCCCAAAATATATTTAGATGTTTATTGATAATTTTTTTTTTAATATTTTTTTCTTCGCTTCTAGTTCGCGAACCGGGAAGCTTTCCGTTAGCTCATCTTGATGCCGCGATCTAGTCCGCGAACCGGTCAACGTTACGTTAGCGGAACAGTGACGCGTCGCGGAAGCGCGACGTATCACGTTATCGCGTAATGCGTCTAATGACGCGTCGCGTTAGCGCTCCCGGAAGTGCTCCGGACCGCGAACCGGAAGCGATCTGGGACGCGGCGCGCGCCGCGTAACGTAAGCGGAACAGGTCATGTGACTTGTTTATCAAACTTCTCATTGGTTCATTTCACTTTTGGTTTCCAAATGATGTATGACTAGGTCATGTGACCTAAAAATAACACTTTTCATTGGCTCAGAACTTTTGTTTTCCAAAAATCATGTAAACCCCTCCTTATTTCCTCACTCTGACTTTCATCTTGGTGAGAGAAAGACCATTTATCTGAAGTTCCACAATGGCTTCCATTCTTGCTGCAGCTGGTGCACCCCCACCACCACCTCCACCTCCTCATAAGAAGAGAGGACCACCTAGTCAAATTTTGACTAACAGAGAGGAGGAAGATGAGCAAGAAGAAGAGGACAGAGAGGAACCACAATTTGTCGAAGAGTTCCCCCGGGTTTCTAAACGAAAAACCAGTTTCATCTGGCAGTTTTTCAGCATCCCTCCTGGATCTAAGAAAGTAAATGCAAAATATGCCACCTGCCTCATCTGTGACTACAGATTGTCGAGAGGCACAGATAAGAAGTACAGTATGGGGAACTATACAATGCATCGTCACATGAGCAGGTGGCATCCCAATAACTACAGCCGGGCTGAATTAAGGGATCTTGAAGACAATCCGACGGCAACTCCTGTGGCAAGATCTACATCCACATTGTCTTTGACGGGAAGAGAGGCACAAGAGACTGTGCCAAACATCCAACCTAACTTCCAGCACATAAAGTTAACTTGTGTTTACTGTGGTGATATGCTGTCATATGGCAACATGAGTGTCAAGCTCATGAACATTGCATATGAAAATCATAAATGCCCTAATGCACCCAAAAAGTAATTTTCTTTTTTTTGCTCCAGTTGAGCCGTTTTGAAAGCCTGTTTTTTGTTGTCTCCCCTCCATAAAAAACACAAAAAAAACATAAAACAGTTCTAAAAATACAAAAAAATCAAAAAATGTTCAAAAAATAAAAAAAAAATATAAAACAACAAAAACAAAAAAAAACAGTTCTTTTCAGAACTACCTCCCCTTTCAAACAAAATTGCTAGAATGTTTATCACTCTGGCAAGCTCTATTTCTTTTGGTTCGCTTCAAGTTCGCTGACCGGTTCGCGAACCTTAAGCGAACTAAAAAAATATTTTTTTAAAAAAAAGAAGAGTTAGTATAAGGGAAGTAAACATAGAATAATGTAAAAAGAAAGACAGCTAGAGAGAGTAAATGAGAGATAGTGTCAATGACATCATCAGCAGTGCATTGCAGGTAAAAAGAGTGGAAAACATTTACCTTATAATTCTTGTTACCTTTTTAAAATATTTTTTAATACTTTCAATCTGTAAAACAAAGAACAAACATTTCCAAAAATATTAAAACATGTTTTTAAAAATTAGAAAAGACAAGGGAAAAGGTTCAAAAACAAACAGTTTTTCAACAACTTTGACATTTACAGAAGTCTCTGCTTCTCTACGTCCCCTACACAATCCTAAAGATATATATTCGAAAGAAACTGTATCTTGATGTTGCTGAACTGGAGCCTATTTTGGAACATGATGTTTTTCTTGCACTGCTAATGCCTCACAGTAGTGATGCAATAGCAGCGCAAAAAAGATGTAAAGCCATCATGAAATTGTGTCTAACATTGTAAATGATTGTTTTAGGATGCAAATAAGATGTGTTCTTTCAAGAGCTTTCTTTGAGGTGAGGCCTCTTTTTTTTAAAAAAAAAAACACTACTCAGAAGTACAGCACTCTAAGCATTAAAATTGATATTTACAGAACTCAGCTTACCCATATGTACCACACATTTCTAAATGTATATCATAAGTACAAAAAGCATAACATTAATTATACATGTTAAATGGTTTATTTTTGCTGTTCTCAGAATGTATCAAATTTCACTTAAATCAGTGACTTGAAGGTATTCATCATGCAACAGCGGGGAAAAAAAAACACAATCAAAATGACTGTGTTTAAAAAACCCATACAACCTAAGAAATCTGATTTCAAAACTCCTTAAAATTAACTTACTTTCAATGACGTCGAACGATCTCCTATGAACAGCATCCACTCTGTTGTGCTTTAAATATTTTCAGCCCGCCACTTTCTGAAAGAAAACCTCCATCGATACGTGAAATATGTTACATAGAAAAAAAACTTCTCTCATTATATCACATGTTTCCACTAGGCCAAATCATGTTGCCGCGATTCGCAAGTCTTGTAATTCTTCCAATCAAATCCCGACATTTTCTATTTTCGCAACTTTCAAAAATAAAATATTTGAGATTATTTTCACAATCCTGGACTACTAATATCTTACTCTTCTTTGTCACTCATGTTCTCCTTTTCCTATGACACTGATACTGCTTACTATGAAGCAGACTTACTTGCATCAGGTTTATATAGTTGGATTTTTAATCGAGACAGCATTGCAGACTTACATTCCCTCTACTTAAAATTTTGGTTTTAAAAACACCAGGTAAGAATTTTTAAGGTCAAACGGCAATTTTTTTTTGAAAGTTACAACAGAATCATTACAGAATGACCAGCCGTTTCCAGACTTTAAGTAAGCTGTATAATGTCCTGATGTTGTTGATGGACCATCGTGATAGATAATTGCTACAGTAACAAAAGTCCTCCCTGATATTGACAGCTGAGAAGCCACAAATTTTTTTATTAAAGTTGACAATTTTGATCCATCAGGCCTACATCGTTGCATCATTAAAATGACATACTGGCCATATCTACGTATAAATAATGTTGACATCATATCACATTTACATTGCCTACACTCCATGTTGTGATCCGCTGCATTTACTAGCTTATTAAAGGACACTGATTTACTGTCTGGCAAAGTTAAATATATAAATCTTTCTGAGTCTACACTAGTAGTACTTGATACCATACAGTTCTCGCAGTCATGCTGCCATTGATAAGAAAGCCCAAACAGTTGATCTACATCTACACCCTCATCTTGCAATATATCAAGCATATACATTAAAAACTCCTGACAATCTTGCTGATTATTTTCAGAGAAGTCTGTTTGACCTGAACATTCATCTAACAGATAACGAACTTCAGACACACTTTCTACTTTTGTTCGATCAGTGCTACATTTCACTAACACAGAATTCAACAAGCAGCATAAACTTTGTTCTGAATTGAACACAATCTGTTCTTTTAAACTCTCTAGTGAAAACAGAACATTAACAACAACATTTGCATAGCAGTTGACACCAGAACTGTTTTCAAATTGAAAACCAACAATCTCTTCAACAGTATCCACTTTCTTTCTGCTAACAACTTTCGGTTCATTGACTTTTAGTCTTTTTGCAACAACCTCCCTACTATTACTGCTATTTCTACGTTTCCGGCCTACCACACGTTTCTCAAACAAAGGATATTGAGGCAAATGTGGCGCATACTCTCTTCTTAACCTATTGTATTCCTTAACACAATCTAGATCCGCACAAATGTTTGTGACATCACAGTCAATCAAGTACAATCCCGATAAAGTTCTAACTCGTGACAATGCCACATATGCCATACCCTCCTTGAACACTGAACTGCCAATATTCACCAATGCACAGTCTACACTTAAACCTTGCGATTTATGGATTGTCACCGCATATGCCAAGCAAACAGGAAACTGTTTACGGCGAACATATAAGTCTTTAACAAGCAAAAACCTAGCAGAACAACGAGCAATTCTCTGTACTTCATCAATGCCATCAAATTTAATTCTTAAGAATTCTATTCCATCTCTATTTCTGTATTTCTCAAAATCAACAACATTACCCATTGATCCATTTACCAGACCTCTTTCTACATGTAAATTCCGTCTCAAAATGATTCGGCAATTTAAACACACATTCAGAGTCTTTTCAAAACCAGCTGTCTTAGATATAGTCTTCTCTAATGAATCCAATTTTGATTTCAAATTGTCTGACAAAATAATAGTTGATCCCATATGCTCTAATTTGTCGATAGCTTCAAGTTTCACAATCTCTTGCTTTTCTAAATTCAACATTTTGTTGTTGAAGATGGCACATTCTGCAAGAGTTGGCATGAGACATATCCCGGATTTCTTCTCAGTAATTTTCTGAAAAATATTCTCAGGCACAATCTCTTGTTTGGGATATAAATTTGACAGTAATCGTGCATTTAAAGCTTCTTTCCCATGCTCGGTCACTTTTCCAATTCTAATATCTTGTAGAATATTCTTGTAATCTTCATCCTTTGCCTGACGCATATTTTGATGCAGTTCTGCATAATTGAAGTTTAACCATATATTGACGTTGCCAATGCTCCCTAGGCACTTCCTGGTATCTTCATGTGTGAGTATTTTGAACACAGGTTGACCTTTTACTGGTGTCAGCTGTAGAAGATCTCCGAAAACAATGATGTGTTTCCCACCAAATAAGACATCATATTCAGTTTTAAGTACTTCTTGCATTCTCAAATGCACAAAGGCAAGCATGACATTGGAAACCATGCTTACTTCGTCAATGATAAGTAGTTTCATTTTCCTCAAGACTCTTGAAACTTCACAGCAAGCATCTCCAGATAACTTGTTGTATTGTAATTTGTTGTCATGCTCCACCGGCAGCATCAGTAGACGATGCAAAGTAATACCTTTAATATTATGTGCTGCCAGTCCAGTAGGAGCGGTGACAACACAAGACAGCGATGACTCAGTCCTTTCCTGCAAATAACAAGAGATTGCTTTAATGAGGAAACTTTTTCCAGTTCCCGCTTCTCCACTCACGTACAGTCGGACAGGCTTCAACGATGTACATGAGCACTCTTTCTTCTCATGACTTAATCCGTGCTCAATTTCCTTGGTAACTTCATCATATATTTTCCTCTGCTCAACGTTGAGTTGTTTTTCCAAGTCTTGTAAGTTAACTGAATCCTCCTGAGCATGTGCCATGGCTCTTTCTACTTCATTCATAGCAGTGGCAGCTTCATTTTCGATAATAGGTCCTCCAAGTGGATCTTGACTCAATGAAACAGAACTCTGACTGTCCTGAGAACTGTCTCTGGCAATCTCGGCTGCAATCGTTGCTTCCTGCTCAATTTCCAAAGTTAGCATTTCTTGATATCTAGAAAAAGCAGGACATTCTATGGACTCCTTGGCTACATTGAAAGAGTCTTCGTAACAGAGGAAATCTCCAAGCAGTTCCTCTTCTGCACGCCAAGGCTTGAAAAGTTGCAAAAGTGCTAAATAGAAAAACTCCTTTTTTTCTGGAGATTCGCCACTCAATTTTCGATGGTTTACTAATTGGCATTTTCTTTGCTTGACCAGGCATCCCTCACTTCCAATTACAGCATACACTCCTTTCTCAATATCTTCTTTGATGTTCCTCTTGAATATATAATTTTGGAGAACCTCATATAGACAAACATTCTCAAGGTGACTGCTTCGATTTGGATAATATGTATCCAACATGTTGGTCTTCAAAATGTCGGTACTGTTTGGTTCCTTTTCTGCCAAATACTCAATTTCCCGAACAGGTTTTAGAACTCGATTTCGCGTTGCAGCAAGACCAAGACTCGCCCAAACGAGACTCCTGGATTTGGCATAGAGACTTGCTGAAGACAATCGATCAGAACATTCGTAAGCTCCGATTTCTCGATGCGACAACATCTTCAGACTGAAACTGTACAACTTCTTGCTGAGGCTCTTTTCATGGGAAATGTCCTCCCACATATCCTTCAGTTCGGTCTTTTCTTTTTTGGTGATGTAAGATGTCACATACCGAGCCACAGCCATACAGTTGTCAGCCACAAACTGTATATCCATGTTGGCATTCCACATGGACAAAATCACTGGGTTGTAGTCATTGATATACTTGGACTCTTCATTCCTTTTCAAATTGTATGTATTCTTGGGTGATTTCCTCGTCACATTATGTCGCAGCGAAGACATCAAACTGTTCACTCTTCCTTTAGAAATCACCGGTCGTGGAAAGTTGAAACGACATTTGGTGTAAAACTTGTCCTTGTTTCTGAATTTACGACGACAGTACTTTCCACAACGATGGCTTTGGAAACGTAGAACTTGTTCTCTTAGACTTTTCTTCTCCGTTGCGTTTGGAACAGCACACGTAGAATACTGTTCGATGAAATTCATCACTAAGTCATCCGGATCTGTTCCAAATTTAGGTGCATCCTTGATCCACAGCAACATATGTATATGAGGGGCACCTCTTGCTTGGTACTCCTTTCTCCAGAAGAAATCCAACACCTCTCCAAGAGGTGGATTCTTTTTATTTGTGATGAAAGACATCATAGCTTCAAATCTATGATTGAAGTACCTGCATACATTCACAGGATCCAAAGAACACAGTTCTCCAGGTGTCTTGAATTTAATGTTTTCAATATTTCCATTTGCCTCTCGTAGAAATTCAAGTAAGTCTTCCCAGCCATACTCGGCACAGCTCAGAGTGAGGAACCATGTTGGAGTTCCTAAGTTCCTCAGCATACATTTTAAATCACCATGACGACGGTACCAGTACTCATTAGTACCACGCTGACACGCCATGAGATTAATTAAGTGAGAATCCAAAATACTGTCTTGGACATTGACTTTATGCATAAAGTCACTTGCTGAGATGTTTCGCATGTGTATACCACTTTTTAAGATGTGGTTCACTGCATATGACAGTCCAGACAGATCGCTTTCAAACAGGAGATGAAACAAATAGGGAATGCATTGCCGAAACCTAGGATCTTCTGCATACAATCGTAAAGTCCGGTATTCAGACGCAGGAATTTGATGAGGTCGCTCATCATATCTTCCTCCTTGACCTGTGGGAAATAGCTGTGGGAAACACCGAGCTTCCAAACTTTCCTCCCAAACACTAATGGGACTCCCTTTGGCTTGTTTCATTTGAAACAACTCAATTGCATTCCCCATGACTTCCTTGGAATGCAAAGGATGAACACTATAATGTTCATATATTTCTTCACTTTTAGAGGCCTCTACTTTCTCAATTTGGCCTACACACAAATCGCTATCCTCTTCATCACTTACTTCCTCTTCTGCAACATATACATTCTTATAGTACTTATTATTTTTCTTCAAATACACTGTTGCCTTTTTGACTTTCCTAACATCCACTAAATCTTGCCATATTTTCTTATTCTTTGTCGGAACCCCATTAACCAAGATAACCAGAGGTTCCTCTTCCACTTTTTCTATTCCAATTGTGTTAATGTTTTTCTTCAAATCTAGAGGCAAATAAACAACTCTTCCCTTTAATCCTCTCTGTAAATCTGCTGGAGGTAACTTCCCTGTCTTTGGCTCCATTCTTACAATAGCCTGAAAGGGATGGATACTTTGAATCAAAATAGATTCATAAGTATTTAAATCCTTCAATTCAGAAGGAATCTCAACCAATTCCAGATTATTATGAACTGCCCTAGCAGGCATCTGGTTTTGGTTTAATTTATTACAACAATAAGTACACACACGTTGATCCGATCCCAAATCAAAATAATTTTCTACCATCAAGTATGTGGCTAAATCCTTCCATTCACTATTATTTTCCCTTTCACTTTTTGCATATAAATCAACTACCTTAGTCTGATTCTTATAATAAGTGCGTCGACAACATACACAAGTGAAATTAGGCCTCTCACTTGATTTCATCTGAAACGTGGCAATTTCCTTCTGAAAATTATCTGTACTGGAAACCTGTACATTATCTTCCACATTACCCTCTACTTCAGGGTCAATTTGAACATTCTCATCTTTACTACCAAAGTAACAAAACTCAATTTCTTCACAAAGATTCTTCACATCTATTTCAGAACCATGCAAAAGAGCAGCACATAACTGTTTAAGCATAATTGCTGGACTCTTAGCATAATACAACATTCTCACTAATTTTCTCACTTTATTATGATGCACTGCTAGCATCCTGAAATGATGAAAAACACTCTGGCATACTCTCCTGGAAAGACAAGCCAGCGAATGACCACGGAAACCTGTCATTTGTCTCACTCTGCAAGGATCTAAATCTTGCAACAACTTCATTTTCTGCTTCAAACTTTTCTTATTAAATGTCCGTATAAAATCACAAAGCAAATTGATGGAAACCTGTCGCACACTGCAAATAGAACTACACTTCCAAATGTACACAGGACCCTTAGGACGTCTTCCTAAAACCTCATCACTTAGCGCCTCTACCGTCTCTGTTGTCACAAGTTGTTCTTTTTCAACTGGACAACCATCCTTCACTTCATAAGCTCGACCACTGATGTCAACTGCATGCACCAAATCATTATCCTGAAAATAAGTCTCCTCATTAAAAAATGCCTCAGAACTTGAACTATGCATCCATTCTCCGGAAAAAACTTCACAAAAGTTAGTACGATTTACTACTCTCTTCCATCTACTTTTTGTTTTGAAATCAGAAATTACCTTGCTTAGTTTCCTAATTCTATTGATTACCAAAATAAACAACTTTCGCTTAATTTCAAAAGCATGATCAATAATTTTCTCTACATTTTTCTTCTTCCTATAAAATGCCGCTTTCTGTTGGCCTTTCTTTTTAATATTTTTCAATAAATTAACTAATATCCTATTACGGAACATCCGAGTTCGAATGTCCCTAAACTGTTGTTTCCTTCTACTATCATGCACAGAGTTATCTCTTCCTCTACCAGTAACATTTGTGATGGGTCTCTCCTTTCCATTTAAATTATTTTTCTTTTTGTGAACTGAAACATTTTTTTGAGCAAAATTTTTTTTACTACAAATATTTCTTAAGAATGATTTCGTGCTCTTACCCGGACCTTTCTTGGTGTTTTGACAAGTATTTGGGGAAGAGGACTGCTGCAATAAAACATCATCCTGCTGTCTTTGACGTTTTCTAGCCTTTCGTATTCGACTTCTGGAAGGCATTTACCAAACTATGAAAGAATCTGCAGTTGAACCTGTGGAAAAATATAATATAAAATGTTATTAACCACTATTACCAAACAGTAAATAAATAACAGTCATCTAAAACTTAATGCCGTACTAATTATTTAACATAGCAAATATTTTCCACCAGCACTGCATCACAAAAATGACACTCAATGGTACAAAACAGGCATACAACACTCATAAATCACTCCCTAATATTTTAGATCATTAATTCAGGATGACGATAAGATGTAGCCTATCTAAAGATTTGTTTAGGCCCTGATCTTTAGACTGGGGTGAATGTGTGTCATTGATCCACATTCAGTCCATCACCTGTTTTGTTTATTTGAGGTGAGGCCAACACATGGTTGCAGATAAGATTTTCACTGAAAAAAACCAAGGTAAAAAAACATGTGAAGACCTACCAATGAAGTAAATCATTAAATGGAAACCAATACATTTCTAGAAATATGCACTACTAGTGCTTCATAAGATGTTTTGGGCCACATTTATAAGTTATTTGAGTATCTAGTATGCTATTTTACGTTCTTCATGGTGCAAATTTATTGTAAATACACTCCCACCTGCGGTTGGCAAATTTAGATTTTGATTATGGGAGTTAGATAGGCATGTTAATAATTTCCCAAAAATGGTGTATAACCCCAAACAACCTTTGAAGCAAATGCTTTTAGCCATGTTATCCACCTCCCATTGGATAACATGGCTAGGAAGTGCTTGCAAATGTGATAAAAAAAGGCCGCAATGCATGAATATCGCAGAAAAGTCAGCGATATTCATGCATTTTCCAGCAAATGCTCTTAGCCATGTTATCCACTTCCTATTAAATAACATGGCTAAGAACTGCTCAGGGCCCCATGAGGAACGCTTTCCATTTAAAAAGGGAAAAATAACATCAAAGACACTAAAATGCCTTCTAAATATGAACCCAAACAACCCATGAAGCAATGTGAAAAAAAACTGCCACAATGCATGAATATAGCAGAAAAGTCAGCGATATTCATGCATTTTCCAGCAAATGCTCTTAGCCATGTTATCCACTTCCTATTAAATAACATGGCTAAGAACTGCTCAGGGCCCCATGAGGAACGCTTTCCATTTAAAAATGGAAAAATAACATCAAAGACACTAAAATGCCTTCTAAATATGAACCCAAACAACCTATGAAGCAATGTGAAAAAAAACGGCCACAATGCATGAATATAGCAGAAAAATCAGCGATATTCATGCATTTTCCAGCAAATGCTCTTAGCCATGTTATCCACTTCCTATTAAATAACATGGCTAAGAACTACTCAGGGCCCCATGAGGAACGCTTTCCATTTAAAAAGGGAAAAATAACATCAAAGACACTAAAATGCCTTCTAAATATGACCCCAAACAACCCATGAAGCAATGTGAAAAAAAACTGCCACAATGCATGAATATAGCAGAAAAGTCAGCGATATTCATGCATTTTCCAGCAAATGCTCTTAGCCATGTTATCCACTTCCTATTAAATAACATGGCTAAGAACTGCTCAGGGCCCCATGAGGAACGCTTTCCATTTAAAAATGGAAAAATAACATCAAAGACACTAAAATGCCTTCTAAATATGAACCCAAACAACCTATGAAGCAATGTGAAAAAAAACGGCCGCAATGCATGAATATCGCAGAAAAGTCAGCGATATTCATGCATTTTCCAGCAAATGCTCTTAGCCATGTTATCCACTTCCTATTAAATAACATGGCTAAGAACTGCTCAGGGCCCCATGAGGAACGCTTTCCATTTAAAAAGGGAAAAATAACATCAAAGACACTAAAATGCCTTCTAAATATGAACCCAAACAACCCATGAAGCAATGTGAAAAAAAACTGCCACAATGCATGAATATAGCAGAAAAGTCAGCGATATTCATGCATTTTCCAGCAAATGCTCTTAGCCATGTTATCCACTTCCAATAAAATAACATGGTTAAGAACTGCTCAGGGCCCCATGAGGAACGCTTTCCATTTAAAAATGGAAAAATAACATCAAAGACACTAAAATGCCTTCTAAATATGAACCCAAACAACCTATGAAGCAATGTGAAAAAAAACGGCCACAATGCATGAATATAGCAGAAAAATCAGCGATATTCATGCATTTTCCAGCAAATGCTCTTAGCCATGTTATCCACTTCCTATTAAATAACATGGCTAAGAACTACTCAGGGCCCCATGAGGAACGCTTTCCATTTAAAAAGGGAAAAATAACATCAAAGACACTAAAATGCCTTCTAAATATGAACCCAAACAACCCATGAAGCAATGTGAAAAAAAACTGCCGCAATGCATGAATATAACAGAAAAGTCAGCGATATTCATGCATTTTCCAGCAAATGCTCTTAGCCATGTTATCCACTTCCAATTAAATAACATGGCTAAGAACTGCTCAGGGCCCCATGAGGAACGCTTTCCATTTAAAAAGGGAAAAATAACATCAAAGACACTAAAATGCCTTCTAAATATGACCCCAAACAACCTATGAAGCTCTAACAGTACATATCCTGAAATTTAATTCATTTCAAAATTCGTTTTTAAACACAGCATATAAATCAATTGTATACCTGCATTCATGAAGAAATGACTAAAAATGTCCTTGAGACACATGAAAGTGTTTTCTGCAATTCCCTAGCACCATTTTTGGGACACTATTAATATGGCTAGGTAACTCCCATAATCAAAATCTAAATTTGCAAAGCACAAGTGGGAGCGTATTTACAAGACACTTGCCCCATGAGGAACACTTTACATTTTAAAAGGCGAACATAACATCTTAGACACTCAAATACCTTATAAATATGGCCCAAAACAACCTATGAAGCTCTAGCAGTACATATCCAGAAATGTAATTGATTTCTTAAATCGTTTTTAAATGCAACATATCTGTTTCAGCTTACATAACAGACCATGAAATGGGCTCCATGTATCACAATATCTTGTGTTACTGCATGCCAGAATGTTACACCAAATATGCAATTACAATTCCTCTATGAAACTAATTCTATTAGTATATCACTAGAGACAAAACCACATTTTGTAAACACAGCTTTTTTCATCATTTTCTCCTTAAATCATACTATTCTCTATCTAAATTAAATAAATCTTTTCTCACCTTAGCAAATATTTTTTGAGTTTTGAAAACAGTCTCAGAAATACACCAAATTGTCTTCAGCAGAAGAAAAAGGATGCACTCCAAAGGCTGCAGCTATTGAAAGCACAGAAATACAGATATTCTTTTCACATATCTCTCATATTAGCCAATCATTCCTCTTCCCTCACTTTTTTCAAATCAAAACCCTTCCCCCCTCTGCCCTGTCTGTCTTGTTTCCATAGCAACCACCTCCTGGAAGACCTCTCATGTTTGCAAATTCACACAACAATGTTTCAATTGAACTCTGAACTCTCAGTGCACCTGCGTATCCAGTGCAATCTTTCATTAAATGTTTCTTCCTTGACCATTCAAATTACATGTTTCAAAGAACACATCCATGCACCCTAACTTTCTGTTTTCAGAAATGGAAATGCACCAATCACTGCTAATGAATCATTAGCATTGTAAATCCACAATTTTGTTTCTTTAGAAACTCCTACTGTTTCAACTGCCCTTTCATTACCACACTTCATCTGACTGCAGCCCAACCTTCACCCACCATGTTTAAGGTCTGGATTCTTGGACATAGTTACATCCACTGGGCTCAAAGGTATGCTGAGAGCAGAAATTTACATAACCTCAATTTACAAGATGTGGAAATTAAGTGGTTGGGCCAAAGAGGATTAAAATGTCACCAATTGATACCATTGGTGAAAACCTTTATGCATTTGCCAAAACCTGACCTGTTAATAGTGCACTGTGGAGGTAATGATTTGGGCACTTTGACAGGGGTAGGTCTGGAAATGCTTTTAAAGGACACCTTTGAGCAATTAATGGCACTTTTTCCTAAAACTGCCTTGGTATATTCCAATATATGCCAAAGACAGAAATGGAGGTGGTCCAACCAATTTTGTCCACAAATTGAGAAAGCGAGGAAGCATGTAAACAAATCTGTTTCAGCTTACATGAGAGACCATGGAATGGGCTCTCTTTACAACAATAACTTGCGTTACTACATGCAAGATATCTACAGAGGAGATGGAGTTCACTTCTCAGATGAGGGCAACAGAATTTTCATTCTGAATTTAAGACTGTGCATTGGTACCTACTTATAAGTACCTAAATGTACCATAAACCCAAAAGCTCTTCTCAGAGCTACCCTACATCTGATCACTCACAATTATTATTTTTCTCTAACTTTTTTCACTAATTTTCCACAAAATTCGCTCCCCGGAGCGCTACCCGGTTCGCTAACCGAAAGCTAACCTCGCGGAATTTTTTTTAAAAAAGTGTTTTTTTCCGCACATATAAGCCTCCTCAGCCATGCTCAGAAAACCTAGGGGGTCAAGATAAGTCTACCATGACCCCTTCTACCCATTCTAAACATTATTTGCCCTCCATCTTGTATCTTAATGCGACCGAAACACAAAATGGTGGATTCCCGTGACGCTTAAGGTTCGCTAACCGGGCCGCTTCCCGGAAAGCGGTCCAAAAAAAAGGTGGGAAAGTAATTTACAGAAAAACGACTAGAGACACTCTCACCAAATATACATTAGCTCATACTACATAACAATCCCTTCCATTCTCACAAATTTCATTGAAATTTCATTTAGCCATTTAGCCTGTAGACCTCTCCAAATACCGTGAGGTAAATTACTTCACAAAACACATCTGAAGTGTTGGAATTGACAACCAATGAAAATGTTACTTTCATTTTCTACTTTTATTACCTGACATTTGATTGGTTATATACCTGTATATATATAAAGGGAGAGAAGGAAACACAGCCATTTTGACTACTACTTGTTGTTGTATATATCATTTAGAATATCAATAATAACATCAACTTGTTTCTAAAGGTAAGTTGTTATTTTTAAAACTGAAGTATATTGTGCACTATAAGTAAATATGGTAAACTTTTTCAGATAGTTATATACTATCCCTCTGTAAGAGTTAGACATTGAGAAAGGCTTCTTTATTATAATTATGGACTGATTTAGGTTTCTGTGGTATAATTATGAATTTACTTAGGCTTCTTCACAGGCACTTTTTAATAGTACTACTTCACGCCTGAAACCATACAGTGCCCATAGATTACTTCTCTGGTATAAACTCACAAATGCCTGTCTGAACTTAAACCCAACAGTGCCCTATCTCTACTGATATATTTATTTTTTATGCAAATTACAGCAATAAAATGGAAGGTGAGCAGAATGTTTCCTTCGAAATTGTTCTGGAGACCAACACAGAAAAAGAAATTGAGGACAATGATGACTCTGATTTCATGGATCAATCACGGGACCATGAATTAGTTCAATGTGTGGAATCAGTGGATCATTTACTTCATCATGATGACGGTCAAATGTTTGAACTTATGTTCACTGAACAAGAACACATATCAGACAGTGAAATGCTAGACGTTCTAGTAAATTTCGAAAAACAATCCGAAAAATAAAATTATATGTAATATTAAAAAATTGTTTGAGTCTTTAATCATTTTTATATGTAATTCATAAAGTAGTTAAATGTAAGAAATGTTATTAAATTTTGAAACACAATCACAACAATAAAAAATTGCTGAAAAAATAAAAATATTAAAAAAAAATCAACAAAACCAACAAATAATTAACATACAGTATTAGAAAAGTCTTTCATTCTTTTATCCATAAAGTTCGCTGCCCAGAACGCTTTCCGGTTCGCGAACTTGGCGCTTACCACGCAAAAAAAACATTTTTAATTTTTTTTTTTGGGACCCTCCTAGGCCCTTTTAAAACCTCCACATAAAACCTAGGGGGTCAACGAGGATCTACTATGCCCCCTTATGGCAATTTCCCCCTTTGTTTTGGCCTCCTCTTGTCTCTCGATCCTACCGAGAGACAAGATGGCGGCCGCTCCGGACTGTTTAGAATGTTGACAGACACCGGAGGGCCAATCAGCTTCGCATCGCAAAGTTCCGATACGCGAAAGGTTCGCTAACCGGATCGCTGCCCGGAGCGCTGTTACAGATATATATCTTGATTCAAACGTTAATTTCTCAAAATCCACTGGAGCACATATATTGAGACCTAGCAAAGGCACATCGGGCTAACAGTCCCTACAATTTTGCCAAGTTTCGTGAAAATCCATTCAGCCGTTCGGGCTAAAAGTGAGTCCAACCGCCCTATGGAAATTAACATGGGAAAAAGGCGTTTTGGGACCCCCCTTTTTTCTCGGCCCCCCCTCCACAAAACCCCCCCAAATTTTCAAGGGCTGCTCAGAAACAAAATGTTCCATTTTCCTGAAAATTTCAGCCAATTCCGTCCACAAACGCCAAAGTTATTAGGCATAGAATTTTCAGAAATCCCATAGGGAAAAAATCCTAACTATATATACCTACTGGCGACCGCCAGTAGGTAATATATATATATATATATATATATATATATATATATATACTACTATTATAAAGAGAGAACTGTGCCCTTTGAGGCAGGTAAACTCGAAAAGTACACCACCAATCAAAACACCCAATACATATTTGAAAACGTCAGGGCAAGCAGAAGGACATGGGCTATATAAATGTAAAAATAAACGTTATTTACAAAATTTATATAAAAAAAAGTAGTCCCTCCAAAGTAGCGCCGGCCGCGACGTGCGTTGCGTGCTCACGTCAGGAGCACTGGGAGGAGCGGCGTCTGAGGAGCGGCGGACATGGCGCAGGAGAGGAGCGGTGACCTGAGGAGCAGCGGACAGGCCAGCGGCGGTGCGAGCAGCGGAGAGGCGGACATGGCGCGGGGGAGGAGTGGCGGGGGACAGGCGGTGAGGAGCAGAGCGTCGAGGAGCGGTGAACTGAGGAGCGGCGGCTGAGGTAAGGCTCCAGGGACAATATCGGGGCAGGCGGGTGTTGAGCCAGGCGGGGGACGGGGAGTTACAACAACACAGGCGGTGAGGAGCAGAGCGGCGTGGAGTGGTGAACTAAGGAGCAGCGGCTGACATAAGGCTCCGGGGACAATATCGGGGCAGGCGGGTGTCGGGCCAGGCGGGGGACGGGGAGTTACAACAACACAGATCGGCTGAGGAAAGGCAATGTTGGGGCAGGCGGGGGACAGGGACTAACAAGGTGACGGGTGGAACATTTTGCAGGTAGTACTGTCCGGCCTCCATTGACTCAGGCCAGGCAGGGGTCGGGCCAGGCGGGAAAACAGATCGGCTGAGGAAAGGCAATGTCGGGGCAGGCGGGGACGGGGCAGGCGGGGGACGGGGCAGGCGGGGGCACGGGCTGCTTGCCAATGTCGGGGCAGGCGGGGGTAGGGGAGGCCTTAATGCTCCCGGACAAGGTCGGGATGGGCTGCTAGTCTATATATATATCCATACTAATATTATGAAGAGAGAGCCCAAACCTTTGAGGCGGGTAATCTCAGTTACCACAGCACCAATCACAACACCCAATACATCGTTGGAAAGGGCAGTTGCAGCAGAAGGACATAGGCTATGCAGACGGATAAAAAAATGTATTAAAATTGCAAAAAACGACATCATCCAGAAGGCCGAGGGCCAAAATAACATCAAACAGGAAATGATGTAATAATGTGACTCAAAATATTGAGACTGAGAGCCTGGAGCCAAATTGATCGTGAACAAGGGATATGCTATCCTGAAACGCGTAGGATTGTGCCTGCCTGCTTGAGAAACTCCATGCTGTGAGGATTAAATAAAAAAGCACATAAGTGAAGACAAACGTGAGTTCGTCCCGTTTTTCTCCCAGCTGGGGGAATTGGTTGTGGATTTAAATGTGGCGTGGTTCTGCCGCGGGGATTTACAAACCGGCGAGAGAGTGCTGCAAATTCTGGCGAAAAGTAACTCAGGGGTATCAATATATATATATATATATATATATATATATATATATATATATATATATATTACCTACTGGCGGTCGCCAGTAGGTAGTTATAGTTAGGATTTTTTTCAATGTTAAATCTGAAAATTCTATTTGGAATAACTTTGGCGCCGGTTGACGAATCTGCCTGAAAATTTCCTGAAAATGGCCTCGTGGAGCTCCGGTCCTTCCCTGAAAGTTTGGGGGGGATGCGTGAAGCGGGGGCCGAGATAAAAGGGGGGTCCCAAAACGCGTTTTCCCCATGTTAATTTCCATAGGGCGGTCGATGTCACTTTTAGCCCGAACGGCTGAATGGATTTCCACCTAATTTGTCAAAATTGTAGGGACTGGTAGTCCGATGTGCCTTTGCTATGTCTCGAGATATGTGCTCAAGTGGATTTTGAGTAATTTAGGTTCAAAAAAATATATATATCTAGAGCCGCGCCCCGGTACGCGCGCAGGGGAGCGCTCAAAGCGCGCCACGCGACTTGCGTACGGAAAGCTGATTGGCTCTCGGGTGTCTGTAAACATTCGAAACAGTCCGCAGCGGCCGCCATCTTGTACCTCGGTAGGATTGAGGTGGTAAAAATCAAAGGGGGAAATGAGCAAAAGGGGGCAGGGTACACCCCCCCTGACCCCTTAGGTTTGATGTGGGGGTCATAAAAAAGCCGTACGGGGCCCCAAAAATTTTTTTTTTTAAATTTGCGCCGAGGGAGCGCCTGGTACGCGCACCGGTGAGCGTACGATTGAGAAAAAGAATGACACTTTTTTTTTTAAAAAAAGTGTCATTTTTTTATAAATTGGAGGTAGTTCTGAAAAGAACTTTTTTTTTGTTTTTTTTGTTTTATATTTTTTTATACTTTTTGAAACGATTTTATATTTTTTTTGTTTTTTTTTCAGGGGAAAAACAAAAACAGGGATTCAAAAAATGCTCAACAGGAGCAAAAAAATGAGAAAATTTAGGGACGGGGAGAGCATTGGTGTTCCTGTTTCTTTATTGCAATGAGTTCAACGCTCTGCTCCCCGTAACAGAGTAGTTCTTCACAGTCCTTGCATAAAAATTTTATTCCTGCAAATACCGGCTGGATGTTAGGGACCATTCTTGCATGTCTTGAACCTGAAGGTGTTGCTCCACCAGTGGAGGTGCTGCTGCCATCTCTCCGTGCCTTCTCTGCCAGCTCCCTGACACTCTCCCTGGAGTAATTGTTGGGGTGTTTTCTTTTGACATGCCTAATTAAATTGGCATTTCCGAAGCTGTATTTTTTTAGAGGATTGCCTCTGGATAAAATACTGCCACATATTTTACAGGTTACTTTACCAGCATTAACTTTTTTTTGTCCTTCAGGGAGCTCATAAAATTTCCAGATGAAGTGGTTCTTTGTTTTCTGGTGAGGAGGGTCCTCTTGCACAAATCCATCTGAATCACTGCTGGATGACTCCCTTGCAGCCATTGCTGTAGATCAGGAAATTAATGAGTAGACAATTCACAAAACACCTCTTGCTCTCTCCAAGTGCAAATCAATAGTGAGAGAAATGGGTGGGTTTCTCTAAATTTAGAAAAAAATAATTATTGAACCAATGAAAAGTGTTATTTACAGGTCACATGACCATGGGCTTCATCATTATGAAACCAAAACTGTTATGAACCAATGAAAAGTGTTATTTTCTGGTCACATGAACCGACGCGCTTACGCGACGCGCCTCGGGGCGCGGCCCGAGGCGCGCCGCGTAAGCGTGTCAGACGCCTACGTTGCACGATCGTATTCGCTCGAGTGCTTCCGGGTGCGCTTACGCCGTGCGTATTACGCGGTCGCGGCTACGCGATACGTCACGATCATGTTTTCGTTTGCGATATTGGAGCTCACGGGACGCTCCCCGAAGCGCGCCCCGGGGCGCTTTTCAGAAATACGCTTTTTGGGGCGCTCCCCGAGGCGCGCTCCGGGAGCGCTCCCCCCAAAAATTAAAAAAAAAAAAATGGGATAATTGTAGGGACAGGTAGCCCTATTCTGAAGTGGTTTGTAAAAAAATTAACTTTAGAAAAATATGTATTGTGCTACATTGGGCTTAATATATGTTAGAGCCAAAATGTAGCCCAAATGTAGCCCAAAGTAGCCCAATGTAGCCCAAAGATGGCCACCAGAGACCAAAAATTGTAAATGTAGCCCAAATTTCAACTAGATGTTGCCCAACTGTAGCCCAATGACAGAATGTACCAGAGTGTTAAAAAGAACAACTAGAGTGCTAACAGTCTTATTTATAAAGTGAAACTTATAGTTAGGAATTAGCATTAACAAAACCTATGAAATTCACTGAAAAAAACATAGGTTTCACACCAGTTATAGTTAGGAATTAGCATTTAAAAAACCTATGAAATTCACTGAAAAAACCATAGGTTTCACACCGGTTATAGTTAGGAATTAGCATTTAAAAAACCTATGAAATTCACTGAAAAAACCATAGGTTTCACACCAGTTATAGTTAGGAATTAGCATTTAAAAAACCTATTAAATTCACTGAAAAAACCATAGGTTTCACACCAGTTATAGTTAGCTGGAAATTTTACTGATATAAAACCATTGAAATTCCCACGTTATAGTTAGTCGGACTCACTATAACTTGCGCGTGCAATGCACTGCTGATGACATCACATATTACATCACTCATGACATGGTCAGTGACATCACTGGTGTGAAACCTATGGTTTTTTCAGTGAATATATATATATATATATATACTAATATTATAAAGAGAGAGCCCAAACCTTTGAGGCGGGTAATCTCAGTAACCACAGCACCAATCACAACACCCAATACAGCGTTGGAAAGGGCAGTTGCAGCAGAAGGACATAGGCTATGCAGACGGCCACCATATACATTTAAAAGGTAAAAGAACCATACCAGCAAAGTATTTCCTTGTGGGTGTGTCTGCGTTCTGCTGTGGGTGTGTGCTGGGGGCATGACAAACGCTGGGGGCGTGTGGTATGTCCGCCCTTCATGCCATGTGAGTCGTAATTGCGTCGCATCAAGGGGCACGCTGGGGGCGTGACAAATGCTGGGGGCGTGTGCTACGTTCCGCAATTCATGCCATCTGGGTCGTACATTAATCAGATGGTCTGCTGTGGCCGTGTGCTGGGGGCGTCAAAAGGCGTTCACCTCGAAGCGTGGTAAGTAACCATTCACAAGACTCCCTTGGCGGACTGCCCGTTGTCTCACATATACTGGGGGAGTCGAATGCAGTGTGTGCCTTAGCCTGGGTGCATCAGAAAGGGCCGAACGCAGTGTGTGGCTTGGCCTGGGTGCGTCTAAAAAGCAATTGGGCCGAAGAGCGTCGGTGTGGGTCATAAAAAAATAAGAACAGCGGGAAACAATCATTCAAGACTCACACAATTCCAATTGTTAGCCGGTCGCCGCTGGCCCTCAAGCGGGGGCACAAGCGACTCAGCGTATCTGCGGGGACAATTACAGCAGCCTCTCATGCGCGCTGTTACTGAACTTTCACATTAAACCAAATTACACGCGCCTGCTAACATCAGCCAGGGCTGTAGCCGGTCTCAGGCGGCGGATCACTACACTAATTACATGTACCTGCTAACATGAACCAGGACTGCAGCTGGGCCTCAAGCGGGGGGACACGCGCCTGCTAACATCAACCAGGGCTGCAGCTGGTCCTCAAACGGGGGAACACACGAATGACCGTATCTGAATACACACAGTACACACATTCTATTTCATACCCGGACAGCGTCGGGACGGGCTGCTAGTATATATATAAAGAGAGAGCCCAAACCTTTGAGGCGGGTAATCTCAGGAACCACAGCACCAATCACAACACCCAATGTAGCGTTTGAAAGGGCAGTTGCAGCAGAAGGACATAGGCTATAAAGACGCACACCATATACATTTGAAAGGTAAAAGAACCGTGCCAGCAAAGTAGTCCCTTGTGGGCGTGTCTGCGTTGTGCTGTGGGTGTGAGGTGGGGGCGTGACAAATGCTGGGGCGTGTGGTACATTCCGCCCTTCAGGCCATGTCTCATATCATGTGCTAATCCCACCGTGCTCCCTTTAAATACCCCTGCACCCCATAATCATAACCCACCCTCACTCCTTAAAATACCACAACACCCTTAAACACTAACCCATCCAAACCCTATAAATATACCCTGTACCCCAAAACCCAAACCTATCCCTAAACCCTAAAAATACCCCTGTACCCCAAAACACAAACCTAGCCCTGAACCCTAAAAATACCCCTGTACCCCAAAACCGAAACATAGCCCAGAACCCTAAAAATACAAATGTACCCCAAAACCCAAACCTCCCCCTGAACCCTAAAATACCCCTGTACCCCAAAACCCAAACCTACCCCTGTACCCTAAAAATACCCCTATACCCCAAAACCCATACCTATCCCTAAACCCTAAGACTACCCCTTTACCCATAACCTAAAACTATATCTGAATCCTTAAAATACCCAAACACCCCAAAACATATACCTCAGAACCCCAAAACATATACCCCTATACCCATACTTACCTTATCCAAACATTAAAAAAAACATGCTTTTACCATTCATGCATTTCGTTGTAAATGTATGCGTGGTAAAAGCATATGAAATTTAATGCCATATGTTATAATGGCATTGCGGAGTCATGGTACTTTCCTAATGAAAGTATGCGGAGTCATGGTATGCGGAAAGAAAGTTGCGGAAAAATGGGTGTTAACCCTCCCCAGATAAGTACATTGGTGGCATGGCGGCCCACATCTCCAGCAACATACTCATATTTTTTCACCACCCATTTGAAAAATGCAGAGTTCTCTCTCATTGATGGCCAGCACCGACATACACTTTTAGACACACCTCCCGCCACAAGTTCTAGAATTGCGAACTTTAGAGCTGGGGAGCTACGTTCGAATCTCAGCATCAGCTCAATATCCTGTGATTCCAGGCAAATCGCTTTGTATACCCGTGCCTACCACAAATGAATGTGTTCTTCTGTAATGTTAATTGTGCACATGCCATGTTGTCGAGTTCGCGCTATATAATATTGCAAGGAAAAATAAAGTAGGAAACTCGAGTTCACACACTACTGAACGCGCACTCTTAAGTGCATCAGCAGTGTACTGTGAATCGGAGAGTTTCACAGGCCTGTCACAGATAAGAAATGCAATCAAAACGAAATCCTACAAAACAATATTCTACTGGCCGGCAGCAATTCATACCCGGACAACGTCGGAACGGGCTGCTAGTATATATATATATATATATATATATATATATATATATATATATATATATATATATATATATATATATATACATATATATTACCTACTGGCGGTCGCCAGTAGGTATATATAGTTAGGATATTTTCTCTATGGGATTTTTGAAAATTCTATGTCTGATAACTTTGGCGTTTGTGGACGGAATTGGCTGAAATTTTCAGGAAAATTGAACATTTTGTTTCTGAGCAGCCCCTGACAATTTGGGGGGGTTTCATCAAGGGGGGGGCAGAGAAAAAAGGGGGGTCCCAAAACGCGTTTTTCCCATGTTAATTTCCATAGGGCGGTTGGCCTCACTTTTAGCTCGAACGGCTGAATGGATTTGCACGAAACTTGGCAAAATTGTAGGGACTGTTAGCCCGATGTGCCTTTGCTAGGTCTCAATATATGTGCTCCAGTGGATTTTGAGTAATTTAGGTTCAAAAAAAGATATATATCTGGGCGGAGCCTAACCACACATCTGATCTGATTGGCTGTCAGCACTTCATCCAAGAAGTGTTGGCAGCCATCTTGGGACCAATATACATGATAGCACCTCATCAAAAAGCATTGTAGTTAATAGAGGGTTTTAGGACTTTAGTTACATTATAAATCATTTGTTGATGGTACCATACTCGTTTTAGGAATTGTGGTGGGTTCTAAGGTGATTTTACGACGTGAAAAAACCTTCTGCTGTGATATCATGAATATTGTTTGAAAGAAAACTAATATCTCATGATTTTCCCACAGTGGTTTGGAAGGGGATCTATAAGCTAAACTGAAAGCATATTTTCTGTAAATTCACATTATCTTTCTCAGTCATGTGAAAATGAAGTCTGACATTCTCAGTAAAACATGTACATCCAACAAGGACAGAGACTGTCAGTTGATTCCTTTGTGTTCTACTGCAGCCTCCTAGAGTGTTCTAAAGAACAACTAGAGCGCTAACAGTCCTACTTATTACAAAGGTATGGCACACCTGAAGCCATCTTGATTGGAATAAAGTGGTAACTCTTAAAACATTTAATTTAAAAAGAAACAACATGAGGGGGTATATTTTGCCATAGAAAGTATGATTAGTGCTGCAGAATAAAAAATTAGGGCACATTTTGAGTGACTTCTCAAATCCTTTTCTATTTCATTAAAACATTCTGACATGCAGTCTCCCAAAATGGCCACCAGAGACAAAAGAGCCCAAATGTAGCCCAAATATCACCCAGATGTAGCCCAAGTATAGCCCAATGACAGAATGTCCCAGAGTGTTCTAAAGAACAACTAGAGCGCTAACAGTCCTACTTATTACAAAGGTATGGCACACCTGAAGCCATCTTGATTGGAATAAAGTGGTAACTCTTAAAACATTTAATTTAAAAAGAAACAACATGAGGGGGTATATTTTGCCATAGAAAGTATGATTAGTGCTGCAGAATGAAAAATTAGGGCACATTTTGAGTGACTTCTCAAATCCTTTTCTATTTCATTAAAACATTCTGACATGCAGTCTCCCAAAATGGCCACCAGAGACAAAAGAGCCCAAATGTAGCCCAAATATCACCCAGATGTAGCCCAAGTATAGCCCAATGACAGAATGTCCCAGAGTGTTCTAAAGAACAACTAGAGCGCTAACAGTCCTACTTATTACAAAGGTATAGCACACCTGGAGCCATCGTGATGGGAATAAAGTGGTAACTCTTAAAACATTTAATTTAAAAAGGAACAAAATGAGGGGGTATATTATGCAATAGAAGGTATTATTAGTGCTGCAGAAAGAAAAATTAGGGCACATTTTGAGTGACTTTTCAAATCCTCTTCTATTTCATTAAAAAATTCTGACATGCAGTCTCCCAAAATGGCCACCAGAGACAAAAGAGCCCAAATGTAGCCCAAATATCACCCAGATGTAGCCCAAGTATAGCCCAATGACAGAATGTCCCAGAGTGTTCTAAAGAACAACTAGAGCGCTAACAGTCCTACTTATTACAAAGGTATGGCACACCTGAAGCCATCTTGATTGGAATAAAGTGGTAACTCTTAAAACATTTAATTTAAAAAGGAACAAAATGAGGGGGTTATTTTGCCATATGAATTATGATTAGTGCTGCAGAAAGAAAAATTAGGGCACATTTTGAGTGACTTCTCAAACCCTCTTCAATTTCATTAAAACATTCTGACATACAGTCTCCCAAGATGGCCACCAGAGACAAAAGAGCCTAAATGTAGCCCAAATATCACCCAGATGTACCCCAAGTATAGCCCAATGACAGAATGTCCCAGAGTGTTCTAAAGAACAACTAGAGCGCTAACCGTCTTACTTATGACAAAAGTATGGCACACCAGAAGCCATCTTGATTGGAATGAAGTGGTAAGTCTGAAAACACTCAATTTAAAAAGGAACAACATGAGGGGGTTAATTTTGCCATAGAAAGTATGATTAGTGCTTCAGAAAGAAAAATTAGGGATCATTTTGAGTGACTTCTCAAATCCTCTTCTATTTCATTAAAAAAATTCTGACATGCAGACTGAAACATGCACTTTGAATACCAGCAGCAGACGTCCCTGGTGAGCAGTAGCTTTACTACAGTGATCTAATGTGCAACTAGAGTGCTAACATTCAGAATTTATGGCAAATGTGTGACACATCTGAATGCCTTCTTGATGGAACCAAAGTAAACAAGCATTGAAAATGCAATAGATCTCGCCCTCGTTTAAGTTAAAGCCATTCTGTTTGTAATGAGGTGGCTTTTTAGCTTTGCTTTTATTAGTGTTTTTTCAACTTTCATGTAAATAACATGCATCTGTATGCATATAAGTATATGTATGCATGCATTTATGTTTGTATTTATATAGATATACAGATGATATATGTTTATATATGTATGTATATATATATATATTCACTGAAAAAACCATAGGCTATAGACCATATATAGTTAGGAATTAGCATTTACAAAACCTTGAAAATTCACTGAAAAAACCATAGGTTATAGACCATATATAGTTAGGAATTAGCATTTACAAAACCTTGAAAATTCACTGAAAAAAACATAGGTTATAGACCATATATAGTTAGGAATTCGCATTTACAAAACCTTATTTTACTCACACAAAACCATTGAAATTCCATATATAGTTAGTTGCACTAACTATATATCGCGCACCCGCAATCCACTGCTGATGATGTCACATATTACATCATTCATGACATGGTCAGTGACATCACTGATGACATCACTGATGACATCTCAAATGACATCACTGATGACATCACTGATGACAACATCCAGTGACTGTATGTTTCTGTAAAGTTAAAATATGTCTTACATATTGAAGAATGAGTGGATGTATAAGTGTCTGGATGAAGGATTTAGTAGGTGCATGACTGACTGTATGAGTGAGTGATTAAATGTGTCTCACTGAGTGCATGGGTTAGTGACTAAACTGTCTTAATTTGTGCATCATTATGTCTGTTGTTCTGTAAACTGTTGCATGTGTTGATAAGTAGCTATATGAGTAACTATATGGGTTATTGATTGGTTGCCCAAGTATTTGTATGGGAGACTGAGTGTGTGTGTGGGTGGCTGGGAGGTGTATGACTCTGTGCATAGATGTGTGAGCAGTTGATTCACTAGATGTATGGTTTCAAAAGTGCATGTGGAAACAGCTGTATGGGCGGTTGACTGTGTGCATGAGTGTATTGGTGAGTGAATGGATATCTCAGTGCTACATGTCAAAGTAAGTACATATGTAAAACACAGTACATGTGAGAGTTGACATATATAAATAACTGTGCATAAGAGCCAGTGAATGTGTGAGTGGCTGTATGGATCATTGTGAACTTGTATCAGGGATTGTATAAGAGAGTAAATATGTGTTAGTATATGTTTGAATAAGTAAAGTTTGTATAACTGTATAGTTGAGGAAATGGAGGTGTGATTGATTCTTTGCATGACTGACTAGGTGTGTGAGTAACTCCATGGATGAGTGACAGTCTGTGAGTGTCTGTTTACACTGATTGTATCTAAGGTTATATTAGAGTCTGAAGAGGTTCATCGTATTATCACATGAATGATATCATCAGTGATGTGATCAGTAATGTCAAATGAGATGTCATCAGTGATGTCATCCGTGATGTCATTTGAGATGTCATCAGTGATGTCATTTGAGATGTCATCAGTGATGTCATCAGTGATGTCACTGACCATGTCATGAATGATGTAATATGCGACATCATCAGCAGTGGATTGCGGGTGCGCGATATATAGTTAGTGCAACTAACTATATATGGAATTTCAATGGTTTTGTGTGAGTAAAATAAGGTTTTGTAAATGCGAATTCCTAACTATATATGGTCTATAACCTATGGTTTTTTCAGTGAATTTTCAAGGTTTTGTAAATGCTAATTCCTAACTATATATGGTCTATAACCTATGGTTTTTTCAGTGAATATATATATATATATGATTTGATCAAGAACGGGGCGACCCGGTCAAAACGCGTCATGTTGTAATATGGGAAAAATAAAGCACTGAAGATACTAACTTTCCTGCGTGGTGGTCCGTCCCTGCTGAAATGCTGAGGAAATTGAATGCAGTCAGGTCCTTGTGTTTTGATATATATATATATATATATCAATGGCGGGCGCGCTGGGCACAATAAAGTCACTTTAAATTTTGCAGAGGAGCGAGGCCACGCGCACCGTGAAGTCCCCTTCCTACAAGCTGTTCGGCGCAAGCAGTGGCAAATTTGTGGATTCTCTCAAGGCTCTTGGGAATGCGCCGAACCGCCACTAATCACCGTAAGGCACATGCTGTGGGGAATTGTGACTGCACAAACAGCTTAACACTGTAGGCGCATGCTGAAAAATTAGTGACTGCACAAACATCGCAACTAAAGCATTTATCAGTGCGTCATGATGCCTTATGGGACTTGGAGGCAGGATGAAGGACACAGGCGAACTTGCAGTTTTCACCACGAACACCATCAGGGAAGGAGAAATGAAGCTGCAGGCACAGCCCACTGGGGGGAGCACTTGCACGAATGTACCTGCAGCAGCTGAGCTTGGAGCACCGAGTCTGGGAGCATTGAGTTCAGAGACTTTCCCCATCCTTCGGAGTGCCTGCACCAATCGAAGTGAGGCACTCTGTATTTAAAAGCGGACAGCAGGTAATTTTAAAAGGAGAAGACATTTGAGAAAGGCATAGGAGCCGAAACTGGTCATGCCGACCCTGGCTGCTGAAATAAAAGTGAAAGTTTTCCTGTGGACATGTGTGGACGGAATTCCTTCTGCAGAGAAGGTCTTGGAGTTATGTGTAGGAGCGATGCCACGCGCACCGTGAAGTCCCCTTCCTATAAGCTGTTCGGCGCAAGCAGTGGCAAATTTGTGGATTCGCTCAAGGCTCTTGGGAATGCGCCGAACCGCCACTAATCACCGTAAGGCACATGCTGTGGGGAATTGTGACTGCACAAACAGCTTAACACTGTAGGCGCATGCTGAAAAAGTTAGTGACTGCACAAACATCGCAACTAAAGCATTTATCAGTGCGTCATGATGCCTTATGGGACTTGGAGGCAGGATGAAGGACACAGGCGAACTTGCAGTTTTCACCACGAACACCATCAGGGAAGGAGAAATGAAGCTGCAGGCACAGCCCACTGGGGGGAGCACTTGCACGAATGTACCTGCAGCAGCTGAGCTTGGAGCACCGAGTCTGGGAGCATTGAGTTCAGAGACTTTCCCCATCCTTCGGAGTGCCTGCACCAATCGAAGTGAGGCACTCTGTATTTAAAAGCGGACAGCAGGTAATTTTAAAAGGAGAAGGCATTTGAGAAAGGCATAGGAGCCGAAACCGGTCATGCCGACCCTGGCTGCTGAAATAAAAGTGAAAGTTTTCCTGTGGACCTGTGTGGACGGAATTCCTTCTGCAGAGAAGGTCTTGGAGTTATGTGTAGGAGCGAGGCCACGCGCACCGTGAAGTCCCCTTCCTACAAGCTGTTCGGCGCAAGCAGTGGCAAATTTGTGGATTCGCTCAAGGCTCTTGGGAATGCGCCGAACCGCCACTAATCACCGTAAGGCACATGCTGTGGGGAATTGTGACTGCACAAACAGCTTAACACTGTAGGCGCATGCTGAAAAATTAGTGACTGCACAAACATCGCAACTAAAGCATTTATTAGTGCGTCATGATGCCTTATGGGACTTGGAGGCAGGATGAAGGACACAGGCGAACTTGCAGTTTTCACCACAAACACCATCAGGGAAGGAGAAATGAAGCTGCAGGCACAGCCCACTGGGGGGAGCACTTGCACGAATGTACCTGCAGCAGCTGAGCTTGGAGCACCGAGTCTGGGAGCATTGAGTTCAGAGACTTTCCCCATCCTTCGGAGTGCCTGCACCAATCGAAGTGAGGCACTCTGTATTTAAAAGCGGACAGCAGGTAATTTTAAAAGGAGAAGGCATTTGAGAAAGGCATAGGAGCCGAAACCGGTCATGCAGACCCTGGCTGCTGAAATAAAAGTGAAAGTTTTCCTGTGGACCTGTGTGGACGGAATTCCTTCTGCAGAGAAGGTCTTGAAGTTATGTGTAGGAGCGAGGCCACGCGCACCGTGAAGTCCCCTTCCTACAAGCTGTTCGGCGCAAGCAGTGGCAAATTTGTGGATTCGCTCAAGGCTCTTGGGAATGCGCCGAACCGCCACTAATCACCGTAAGGCACATGCTGTGGGGAATTGTGACTGCACAAACAGCTTAACACTGTAGGCGCATGCTGAAAAATTAGTGACTGCACAAACATCGCAACTAAAGCATTTATCAGTGCGTCATGATGCCTTATGGGACTTGGAGGCAGGATGAAGGACACAGGCGAACTTGCAGTTTTCACCACGAACACCATCAGGGAAGGAGAAATGAAGCTGCAGGCACAGCCCACTGGGGGGAGCACTTGCACGAATGTACCTGCAGCAGCTGAGCTTGGAGCACCGAGTCTGGGAGCATTGAGTTCAGAGACTTTCCCCATCCTTCGGAGTGCCTGCACCAATCGAAGTGAGGCACTCTGTATTTAAAAGCAGACAGCAGGTAATTTTAAAAGGAGAAGGCATTTGAGAAAGGCATGGGAGCCGAAACCGGTCATGCCGACCCTGGCTGCTGAAATAGAAGTGAAAGTTTTCCTGTGGACCTGTGTGGACGGAATTCCTTCTGCAGAGAAGGTCTTGGAGTTATATATATATATATATATATATATCTATATATGATGTGATCAAGAACGGGGCGATCCGGTCAAAACGCGTCATGTTGTAATATGGGAAAAATAAAGCACTGAAGATACTAACTTTCCTGCGTGGTGGTCCGTTCCTGCTGAAATGCTGAAGAAATTGAATGCAGTCAGGTCCTTGTGTTTTGATATATATATATATATATCAATGGCGGGCGCGCTGGGCACAATAAAGTCACTTTAAATTTTGCACCAGCAAATTTTGGGTCTACTCTTCGTCATTTTTTGCTGCAGGAAGAAAGCAAGTGGTGGTGGCGACTACTTTCATATATATATATCTATATATATCTCTCTCTCTCTCTCTCTCTCTCTCTATATATATATATATATATATATATATATATATATATATATATTCACTAAAAAAACCATAGGTTTGACACATGTTATAGTTAGCTGCACATTTCACTCATATAAAACCAATGAAATTCCCCCGTTATAGTTACTTCAGCTAACTATAACTCGCGCGCCCGCAATGCACTGCTGATGATGTCACACATCACATCACTCATAACATCATCCATTAAATGGGTTACTTTTGAAAATTACATATATTTTATATATGTAGATCTGAAAGTTGGTTCAATAAAAATTTAGTATTTAAGTGTATAAACGGTTGTTTTCTTGGTGAAAAATAGATTCTATAACTGACTGATTAAATATATCTTAATGACTACATGAGTTACTGAGTAATATTTAAATATATACATATCTGTGTTAGTCTATCAGTTTCTATTTTAGTGGCAAAATGTGTTGATGAGTAGCTATATCACTGATATATTATATCTATATAGGTTACAATTTTTTTATTACTACCAAGAGTGTCTCAGTGTCTAAGTGTTAATATGGTACATTAAGAGTTTTTACATATTGCATACATGCCTGAATCAGTGACATACTATTCCTATATGTTGGAGGCAGCATATGTGAGATATTCGATGTTATCAGTGATGTCAAGAATGATGTCACTGACGATGTGATGAGTGGTGTAATATGTGACATCATCAGCAGTGCATTGCGGGCGCACGAGTTATAGTTAGCTGAAGTAACTATAACGGGGGAATTTCATTGGTTTTATATGAGTGAAATGTGCAGCTAACTATAACATGTGTCAAACCTATGGTTTTTTCAGTGAATTTCATAGGTTTTATAAATGCTACTTCCTAACTATAATGTGTGTAAAACCTATGGTTTTTTCAGTGAATTTCATAGGTTTTTTAAATGCTACCTCCTAACTATAACGTGTGTAAAACCTATGGTTTTTTCAGTGAATTTCATAGGTTTTTAAAATGCTAATTCAGAACTATATCGTAAATGCAACCTATAGTTTTGTCAATGAATTTCTGCCAATATTTTTTTCGGAAACAAACCGTTTTCTTGACTGTCAGAGTTGTATAGAGACTCCTTGTAAAGCGGTACAGGATTAGAAAGTCTCTACCTTGCCTTATTTTGAACGTATTGAAATTTGTCAGTAAATGAAGATCGCCTTTGTAAACTTTCGTGCGCGACCCGGTGCGCGCACCCTCGGCGCCAGTTGTCAATAAATGGAGATCGCCTTTCTAAACTTTCGTGCGCGACCGAGTGCGCGCACCCTCCTATATATTTCGAGAAAACATTACAATTCCAACTCATTGAGTTTCTTCATAGACTCCTCAAAGAACTTATACTACGTCAAAGAGACTTAACCTACGCTTCTTTTTTATTGTTATGAAACTTTTCAGTAAATGTAGCCGAATGTCTTTTTAAACTTTCGTGCGTGACCGGATGCACACCCCGGTATTTTTTCAAAAACATAAAAGGTTTTATACTTTAACAATTCTATGCTTGAATCCCCCTCAGAAGATATACAAAATCAGGATGTGTTTAGGTTTACTCCTTTTCACGTTTTGAAACTTCACTGAATTAGACCGCTACTTCCAAATGACGTACGTGACCAGATACTGTCACCGCGTACACGTCCTGAGACGCGCATGTGAAGTCATGTGACTTGAAAACAACACTTCCAATTGGTTCTTAGTAGTTTCTATTCTCGAATTTTCATGGAGCACTCCACCCACTTCCCTCACTATCTTTTGACGTCTTACATCTATCGGAAGACTTTGCTGAAATGGCTGCCGCTTCGCATTCATCTTCCGAATCTGAACAAAATGATCGACTACCTTTAAGAAGAAAGAAAGAATCTTACATCTGGCAATTTTTCACTTATCCTCAAGATCAAAAGAAAGTGAATGCGCCAAAAGTAACTTATACGATATGTGACTCGGTTCTCTCAAGAGGCAATCCGTCCAAAAAATATTCCTTCTCCATACATACCATGATCAGGCATGTCAAACAAGTGCACCCTGTGCAATTTGTAAAGGCATCGACAAGAGCCCTGGCCATGCTATTACCATCAGAGGTAGCCAGTACATCTTCTGGTCGACGACCTGTATCTCCATCGAGTGCAGAGATGGATTTGAGACCATATCTTGCGACGGTGCACATGAAATGCAACGACTGTGGAGAAATTCTTCTGTACGGAGAGCAGAGCCTCAATCTTATTCAACTAAAAATTGAGTCATAAATGCTCCGACAAAAGATACATTTTTTCATTTCATTTTGATCCTGTGTCACAGTTGAAAATGTCGGTGCAAGTTTAAAAAATCAAAAACAACATAACACTTGTTTTAAAAAAATAAAATAAAAAAAAGTTATTTTCAGAACTAACTCATTGTACCAAAAAGAGCTCTAATCAAAAGCTGAAGTATCGACGCTTTTTTTCTGGACAATTATGCAAAAAAGCGACGATACTTCGGAATATTATGAAGGAGACGTAATACATTATCGTCGATTTCATCCACAGGACACTGCCGATAAAACGACGATAATAGCCTTCATAATATGATCTATGAATTGCAACCGAAACCTACGTTACTTGTCTTTACATCTAACATTAGATTCGATTGCAATTCATAGAGCATATTATCAACGCCGTTATCGCCGCTATATCTGCAGTTTTCTGCCGATAAAAGCGGCGTTAATGTTTTACCTATCCTTGAAAATATTCTCCAGTACCTCCTTGAAAACGGCTTCACATCGCCTGCCGTAGGACCACTTTGCATATGTTGCGCACACTAAGTTAATAACATGCAAAGTGGGCGTAGGTCAAAGCACATGCAAAATTTGGTTGGAGGGGAAAACACCCTATCACGAAAAGAGGCGTTGCGAGAAAAAGAGGTGGAATAAACTTGTTTATCGCAGGACTGTTAAAGCCTGCTCTAATCAAGCATTCGGCAGCGTTAACATGAGGGTGTGGAAAATAAAACTAAATCCACCCCGTCCCCTAATTACAAGGCACACATTACTGTGTAAAAACAACATTTGTTTTCACGCGATAATGTTAAGTACCGCAGCTGTTACAGGATTTACTATCACATATGTGTTCTCATTGATATTAAAGCACTAACACCGTAAAAAATTCCGCCCATACCGTCGATATTTACAACGCCAAGCAGCGGCGATTTTTATCGCTTAGGGGCCTTGCTATTATGAAGGTTTATCTCCTAAGTCTCTGATTCTCAAACTCTGCAACGCGGCTCCCCTGTGTGCCGTAATGAGGTGCCGGGGGCGCCGCGCACACTCTAGAGTGACTAACCATCCGTAAATTCCACGGACATCCATACCCTGTTATCTGTAATTGTGGCCATCAAAAGGAACTGCGCTGCTCCCCTCTGAGAGGCCTCACTCCCACTGCTGCAGCGGCTTCGCAGTCCTCCAGGAGCACAGGAACAGCCCGTCCCGCCCATTGAAGTTCTGTGTCGGTCTCATTACCACTTAGTAAATGAAAATAAGCACTGAAGAATATTCAAGTATGTAGTACTCCTCCTGCTACAGCATACAGAATGCATTGTGTTAGGTATAAAAAAGTGAAAAACCCACGCTACAATCATATAGAACACTTCCTTTAAAGAAGCCTGTGAATAAGTTTAAACGATCAGGTTAACCTCCTTTTACTCTCTCA
Organism: Lissotriton vulgaris; assembly: GCF_964263255.1. NCBI lineage: Eukaryota > Metazoa > Chordata > Amphibia > Caudata > Salamandridae > Lissotriton > Lissotriton vulgaris. The sequence continues at coordinate 254,529 of NW_028247490.1, read as the reverse complement.
TCATTCTTGAACATAAGTATTTACAATACTATATTGAACAATGCCATGGTTGCTGCTTTTTAATTTTAAGAATCTTGCAATCATTCGCAAAGCCAATAGTCATGGCTTCTTTTTTCGTGACAAAAAACTTGCAATATTACATATCTACATAGAATAACAGAAAAAACATAACACTACAAAAGCCCAACACTCTACTAAACGCATATTTTTAACCTATGGGGCAGATTTATGTTAACTGCTTTATCCCCAGAGATGCACCAGTTAATTTTTCGCCACAGTATGCCACTGCTCCGTCACCCATGGTGCGCCACATTTATAATGTTTCAGAAAAGGGGGTGGTGATGAACATAGTGTCTGAATTAAGCAGACCACTCTTACCCAGTCCAAAGATCAGGGCTTGATCCATCACCGTTATTTATCTCACTGCACCATCCCAGCTCAGAACCTGGCTATATGCAAATCAGTCTGTCCCTGGCCCAGTGCATCATGGGAACAGGGCAGACTAAACTACCAAGCCAATTCTTCACCAGAAAGGAGACAAGCTACCGGGGAACGGTTTCTGGCATTTCAGCCTTCTTCGGCCCGGCTTGCTTGAATCCTGATGGTGCAGTGAGAAAGGGACTCATGTCTGAGTATACCCTGCCACACCTATAGTGGCCAAAAACGATTCAGAAAAGGGGGTGGTGATGACCACCCCCTTTTCTGAAACATTTATAATGTGGCGCACCATGGTGCAAAAACAGCACAGATGCGTAACGCATCTGTGCCGGAAAGGTAATACTTTGCTAGAGTTGTGTCGCAAGTGTGATGCAGCTCCAGCAAGGCTCAGCAGTGCACTATATTCACAATGCTGCGTCAATACCTACGCCTGCTTCAAGCACATGCAGAGTTTTGAAACAGCATGGGCCTGAAAGTGACTGAGTGAAATCTCATGGATTTCACTCAGCCACTTTCAAGACGCGTTTCTGCACAGGAACGCCCCCCCTTCAGAGGAACACTTCCTTATGGTGCACAGCTTTAGAATGTGACATATCTCCTAGATGCATAATGTTGTAAATATGGTGCATTATTTGCACCGTCATTGTATTAAATAAAATGACGAAATTGTGGCGCAAAGAGACGCAAAGTCATCATAAATCTGCCCCTATGTGTTTTAAAGTGCCCTCTAAATTACAACCAACACTCTCTTTGAAGAGACCCCCCAGTTTTTTTTAACACCACTTAACTCCTCCCATGCTCATGACAGAGCCGCTCAGTCACGAGCATCGCCTGAGCTGTCCTCATGACGGAGCGGTTTTGTCATGGCTTTCCGTTGCGCTTGCGCAGCACTGATTTTGCGCCTCCGCGGCACGTTCTATTGACTGAGCGGGGCCATGACGGAACCGCTCTGTCATGAGCACAGCTCAACCGTGGCTCGTGAAGGAGTGGCTCCATCATGAGCATGCGAGCGCCACTCACCCCCCGCCCCCCTAACGCTGAGGCAGAATTGCCACTCAGCAAAGGACTTAAAGTTCTGGAAAGAACACCATTTAACATTTGACATCATTTACCACCAATGTTTTCATATATCAGTGTTGCTGAACTCACTCAGTCAAATGTTGCTCATTTCATTAAATCACTTTTAAAGCACGCCTTATGACAATGCACCCAATCCTATGTGGAAGTGCTTATATTAAACATGACACTGCTATAACCAGGATAGACAAAGAAATGACACAGTGATGGAAAAGTTTCTTTATTTTTTATACTTACCTAAGAAATAGTAAAAAAGTAAATTTCTTTTAAAAACATAGTATCTGTGGAAGAAAAGTAAAAATAAGATTATAATGTACATTTCATAAAACAAAAAAAAGTAGGAGTCAATGAAACAGAAAGTAAAAGAAAAAAAGACCAAGGGAGAGAGAATGAGACAGAGACAGAATGTCTAGTATATAAATCAATAAATAACTTAATTAATTGAAAGACATAATAGCCCTGAAAGAATGAGTGTCTAAACGAAAGTAAAGTAAGAGAGAAAATAAAAGTATGCTCAGTGATAGTACACAAACTAAACAGTCTCTTACAGAAACACAGTAAGAGTACAGGAATATCTTAAGGAGATAAATAAAATAAAGGAAAAACAGTAAGAGAAACAGAGTGAAAAAAGGTGAGTAACAGAAAGTAAATGGGGAACAAATAGACAAGCACTGCAAGACACATATAAATTGAAATAAAGTAGGGTAAGAGAAGTAAATTATGGGCCTTATTTATGAAGGCCTTACGCTGCCCATGCATCACTTTTAACATGGGAAAATTGGTGCATCGGTGGCGCAAGGCTTTCATAAGTGAGGCCCTTTACATTTAAGTCAATAAAGGTGAGTCACCATGAGACACCAGTAGAAAAAAACTGAAGAGATAGATAGACTGAATAAGATAGTGACAGAAAAGATGTTACAGAAATAGAGAAAAAATTAAACAACACAAAATGTGAATCGGTTAAACGGAATAAGTGTGACTAAACAGTACTGAGAAAGGAAGGAGATCAAAACAATAAGAATAAGAGAGAGGCAGACAAAACTCTCGGATGCTATTAGGTGTACTTACCTAATAAATATAATATCTGTGGAAGACAGTAAAAAAATCTGTTATAATACTTATTTCTGAATTCAATGTAACAAAATAACTTAAACAACATATTACATGGTTTATTTTTGCTGTCCTCAGAATACATTGATTTTCACTATAAACAGTGATTTCAATATTAATCATCATATAACAGCGGGGGAAAAAAAGCACAATCAAAATTATTGTGTTTAAAAAACCCATACAAAATCTCCATACATAATATAAATACCTGAAAAAAACATGTCTTAAATGTTTTTCTCTAATTCGCAATTTCTTGATTAAGCACACTACATCTTCCACAGTTACAAACTAATTAAACTATACGACCTATTTTTAAATATATCTCAACAAAGCCCCGTGCAAGTATCTTCTATAGAAATCTATCTTAAGTACACATTTTCTTCTCTCATACCTTTCCGCGTGGCCAAATTGTATAAGTTAACTCGTTATCTTTTAAATACATCTCCAAAAACTTGCGTCCATATATGTTCTAAAATAATTATCTGAAGTACTCATTTTGTTGTCTCATATTTTTCCGCGTGGCCAAATACTATGAGTTAAGTAGTTTTTTTCTGAAATTTCTTAATCTTAGTCCTATCTATTCTTTTCTGAATCTTTCCAGTTAAAATGTGTAACGTGTTCTATACCATCAAACATTAAGTAAACTTGTAGCTGATGCTATCACTATGCCAAATACAAATTTCATTTTTAGATTTGCACACCCTCAGTCACATGATATTTCTAAACAACAGAGTTTCATATCTTTACAGTATTAATCTTCCTACACCAAGTCATTTTACTGAAATTTGGGTTGCAAAAATAGCAAATAGGAGTTAGTTAAGGCAAAAGGCAAACGTTTCTTAAAAGTCAATTGACTATCATTGCAAAGCGTCCAGCCTCTTGGACACTTCCAATAAGCTGTGTAATGTCCTGATGATGTTGAAGGCCCTTCATGAAAAATAATGGCTACAGTTACAAATGTTCTTCTAGAAATAGATACTTGAGAAGCCACAAAATTTTTAATTAAAGTTGACAATTTACTCCCATCAGCTCTGCATCGTTGAAACATTAAAATTACATATTGTCCATATCTGTGGATAAATAAAGTTGATAATATTTCAGACTTACATTGAGAACAGACCATGTTCTGATGCGCATCTTTAACTAGTTTATTAAAAGACACTTCTTTACAGTCTGGTAATGTTAAATATATAAATCTTTCACTGTGTATATCAGTAATACTTGAAAATGAGCAATTATCACACTTATGTTCCCATTTATAAGAAAGGCCAAAAAGACTATCAATATCTACACCTTCATCTTCCAAAACTGTAAACATATACATAATAAATTCCTGACAATCTTGCTGAATATTCTGAGAAAATTGATTTAGTCCTGCACATATGTCTAAAACATTCCTTAGTTCTGAAACACTTGCTACTTCACTATCACCACTGCTACATTTTTCAAATACAGAATTTAATGAACAACAAAATGTTTGCTCCCGAGTTTGTTCAATCTGTTGCTTAACATTTTTTAGAAAAAAACAACATTACCTACTACATTTGCATAGCAGTTGACACCAGACCTGTTTTCAAACTTAAATCCAACAATCTCTTCAATACTAAGCATTGTCTGACGCCTACCAACGACAGCTACATCTTTTTTTCTTCGTTTCTCGACTACTTCAGCACATTTTTCCTCATTTCTCCTTTTCTGACCAACCATACGCCTTTCAATTAAAGGATATTGAGGTAAACTTGGAGCATATTCTCTTCTTAACCTATTATACTCCTTCACACAATTTAAATCTGCACTAATCTTTGTCTCATCATAATCAATTAGATAAAGTCCAAATAAAGTTCTAACTCGCGATAAAGCAACATACGCCATACCCTCTTTGAATACAGTGCTTCCAATATTTACCAAAGCACAATCTACACTTAAACCTTGAGATTTGTGAATAGTCACTGCATATGTCAAACAAATTGGAAATTGCTTCCGACGGACATATAAGTCTTTCACAAGCAAAAAACGAGTTGAACAGCAACTAATTTGTTGAACTTCCTCAATTCCATCAAATTTTATTCTTAAAAATTCAATCTCATCTCTATTTGTGTAATTGACAAAACCAAGAACATTACCCATTGCTCCATTTACCAATCCTCTTTCTACATGTAAATTTCTCCTTAAAATTATCCGACAATTTAAACATACATACAGATTTTTCTCTAAACCAGCAGTTTTAGATATAGTTTTCTGAAGAGAATCCAATTTTAACTTCAACTTTTCAGACAAAACAATAGTATTACCTTCATGCTCTATTCTATCTTCAGCTTCCAGTTTATTAATTTCTTGATTTTCTAAATTCAACATTTTCTCAGTAAAAACTGAACATTCTTTGAGAGTTGGCATCAAGCATATCACTGACTTATCTGCTACCTCTTTACTATATATTTTCTCAGGTACATTATCTTCATTCGGAAACAGCTTGGAAAGTAATCGTGTTCGTAGAGTGTCTTTCGCATCTTCAGTTAGTTTTCCACTCATTATATCTTGAAGAATATTTCCATATTTAGTATCCTTTGCCTGTCGCATATTTTGAATCAGTTCAGTATATTTGAAATGTGACCATATATTAACATTTCCAATACTGCCCAGGCATTTTCTGGTCTCCTCATGCGTAACAGTTTCAAATACAGGTTGTCCTTTCACAGGAGTTAGCTGCAGTAGATCTCCAAAAACTATGACATGTTTACCTCCAAATAACACATCATAGTCTGTCTTAAGTATCTGTTGCATTCTTAAATGCACAAAAGCAAGCATTAAATTGGATACCATGCTTACCTCATCAATAATAAGAAGTTTCATTTTTTTAAGGACTCTAGAAACTTCAAAACAAGCTTCTCCAGATAGCTTGTGATATTGTCATTTATTTTCATGTTCAACTGGCAGCATCAGTAAACAATGTAAAGTAATACCTTTAATATTATGTGCTGCCAATCCAGTTGGAGCAGTAACAACACACGACAGTGTTGACTGAGTTCTTTGCTGTAGATATGCAGTAATTCCTTTAATTAGGAAACTTTTACCAGTTCCAGCTTCTCCACTTACATATAGTCGAATAGGTTCAAATGACATACATGAGCAATCTTTTTTCTCATGACGAAAGCCATGCTCAATGTGCTCTGTCACTTCATCGTATATCTGTCTTTGCTCACGATTAAATTGCTTCTTTAATTCTTCTAAGTTTATTACTTCCTCTTGACCTTGCTGCATTGCTCTTTTCACCTCATCCATGACAGTAGCTGCTTCATTTTGGATAATTGGTTGTCCCAGTGGATCTTGACTTAATGAAGCTGAACTTTGACTACCTTGTGAACTATCTCTAGCAATCTCCGCTGCAATTGTTGCTTCTTGCTCTATTTCATCATTCAACATTTGCAGATAATTACTAAAAACATGACATTCGATACTACTTTTAGATGCGTTGAATGAATCTTCATAACTATCAAAGTCACCAAGTAGTTCCTCTTCTGTACGCCATGGTTTAAAGAGTTGCAAAAGAGCAAAATAGTAAAATTCTCTTTTGTCAGGTGTATCGCAACTCAGTTTTCGATGATTAATCAAGTGTCCTTTTCTTTGTTTCACCAGACATCCTTCATGTCCAATTACAGCGTGTACACCTTTATCAATATTCTCTGTAATATTCCTTTTAAAAGTGTAGTTTTGAAGTATTTCATACAGACAAATGTTTTCAAGCAGAGTACTTCTATTTGGATAGTATGTATCCAACATATTTGTTTTCAGAATGTCTGTACTGTTTGGTTCTTTCTGGGCTAAATATTCAATTTCTTGCACAGGTTTCAGAACACGGTTTCGTGTTTCTGCAAGACCCAAACTCACCCAGAGAATAGTCCTTGATTTTGCATAAAGACTTGCTGATGATAACCGATCACAACATTCATATGCTCCAATTTCTCGATGAGACAACATCTTCAAACTGTACGTATACAATTTCTTGCTTAGGCTCTTTTCATGAAAAATGTATTCCCACATCTCCTTCAGTTCCGTCTTTTCAGATTTCGTGATGTAAGACGTTACATATCGAGCCACAGCAATAGAGTTGTCTGCAACATATTGTATGTCCATATTAGCATTCCACATGGACAAAATTACTGGGTTATAGTCATTTATATATTTGGATTTGTCACCTCTTCTTAAATTGTACGTATTTTTAGGTGACCTTCTTCTGATGTTATGTCGCAAAGATGACATCAAATTGTTGACTCTTCCTTTTGAAAGTACCGGTCGTGCAAATCCAAAACGACATTTGGTGTAGAATTTACTCTTTGATTTGAATTTTCGCCGACAATATTTTCCACAACGATGACTTTGAAAACGTAACACTTTTCCTCTTAAGTCCTTATCAGTTGTACTATTAGGTATGTCACAAGTGGCATACTGTTCAATAAAGGACAGTACAGTCTCATCTGAGTCTGTTCCAAATTTAGGAGCATCCTTGAACCATAACAGCATATGAATATGTGGGGCACCTCTTGCTTGATATTCTTTTCTCCAAAAGAAATCCAGTACTTCACCAAGAGGCGGATTTTTCTTGTTTGTAATAAAAGACATCATAGCTTCAAATCTATGATTAAAATATCTGCAAACATTAACCGGATCTAACGAACACAGTTCTCTAGGTGTCTTGTAGTTTATATTTTCTATGTTTGCATTCGCCTCCTGAAGAAATTCAAGTAAATCTTCCAAAGCATAATCTGCACAGCTTAGAGTTAAAAACCATGTAGGTGCTCCTAAGTTTCTAAGCATGTACTTCAAATCTCCATGTCGACGGTACAAATACTCATTAGTACCACGCTGACAAGCCATTAAATTAATTAGGTGTGAATCCAAAACACTATCTTTCTGTTGCACTTTATCCATAAATTCCTTTGCTGAAATATTTTGCAGATGAACTCCACTTTTTAAGATATGGTTTACTGCATAAGACAGACCAGATAAGTCACTCTCAAACAGAAGATGAAACAAATATGGAATGCATTAGCGAAACCTCGGATCTTCTGTATATAATCTTGTTGTCCGGTACTCATATGCAGGAATCTGCATAGGTCGATCATCATAACGTGTACCTTCACCTGTAGGGAATAACTGTGGAAAACAACGACCTTCCAAACTTTCTTCCCATACACTAATAGGATTTCCTTTTGCTTTTTTCATCTGAAATAATTCAATAGCATTCCCTATTGCTTCTTTGGAATGCAGTGGATGAACACTGTAATGCTCATAAATTTCTTCACTTCTAGATAAGTCAACTTTTTCAATGTGTCCAATAGACAAATCAGTGTCCTCTTCTTCACTTACTTCTTCTTCTTCTTCGTATACATCTTTATAGTACTTATTGTTTTGGACTAAATACAACGTTGCCTTTTTGACTTTTCTAACATCCACTAAATCTTGCCAGATTGTCTTACTCTTTGTAGGTACACCATTAACTAGAATAACTAGAGGTTCCTCTTCTACATTTTCAACACCAATTGTTTCCATATTTTTTTTTAATCAAGTGGCAAATATACAACTCTACCCTTTAATCCTCTTTGTAAATCTGAAGGATTTAATTTGCCAGTCTTAGGCTCCATACGAACAATAGCCTGAAAAGGATGTACACATTGAATCAGAATAGTCTCATAAGTATTTAAATCCATCATTTCCGATGGAATATTTATCAACTCAAGATTATTATGGACAGCTCTAGCAGGCGTTCTATTTTCATTTAATTTATTATAACAATATTTACAAATACGTTGCTCAAAACCCAAATCAAAATAGTTTTCCACCAACAAATAAGTTGCAAAATCTTTCCATTGACTATTACTTTCATCTTCACTTTTTAAATATAAATCAACTAACCTAGTTTGACTTTTGTAATGAATGCGTCGACAACAGACACAAGAAAAATTTGGTTTCTCACCTGCAATACCCTTAAACTTTGTTATTTCCTGTTCAAAATTTTCAATATTAACATTTACAACATTTTCTAACACATTTCCTTCTATAGTTATATCAGTTTCTGCATTATCTTCCTCTGGACCAAAATAACTTACCTCAATTTCTGCACAAATCTTCTTACCATCTAATTCACATCCATGCAAAAGAGCACTATTTAACTGTTTAAGTTTAAGTGCTGGACTATTTGCATAATACAACTTTCTCACTAATTTTCTCATTTTGGTATGATGCACTGCTAACATCCTGAAGTGATGAAAGACACTCTGGCATATTTTTTTAGAAAGACAAGCCAGAGAATGACCTTGCACTCCTATTTTTTCTCGCACTCTGCAATGATCTAATTCTTGCAACATTACAATTTTTTTTAAAGACTTTCTTTAGTGTACTTACGTAAGAAATTGCGAAAGAAATCAATTGAATCCTGTCGTACACTACAAATGCTACTACAATTCCAACTGTAAACAGGAATATTAGGACGTCCCTCTAAAGCTTCTCCAGCCATCACCTCTTCTGCATTTCTAACCACAATTTTCTCTTTCTCAATTACACAACCATCCTTCACCTCAAATGCTCGACCACTGGTGTCAACTGCATGCAACAAATTGTTACTTTGAAGGTAACTCTCTTCATTAAAAAATGGTTCAGAAGTTGAAGTATGCATCCACTTCCCAGAAAACACTTTACAAAAATTACTTCTATTTATGTGTCTCTTCCATTTACTTTTAGCTTTTAAAACTCGGATTGCCTTATTTAGTGTATTTATTCTATTAAGTACTAAAATAAATAATTTTCTTTTTGTCTCAAACGCGCGCTGAACAATACCCTCTATATGTTCTTTTTTCTTAAAAAAAGCAGATCTTCTTTTACAAACTTTCTCTTTTTTTAATAAATTCGAAACTACTCTGTTATAAAACATACGCTTCCTGATTTGTGTAAACTGATTCGTCTGACTTTTACTGTAAAGATTTTCCTCTCTGCTGATTCCAGAAACATTTTTATGTTTGGTTCCATTTCTCCTTGTCGATACTGATAAATCTTTTTCCTTTTGAACGTAAGCGCTAACAGTTTTCCATTGACATATTGTTCTCAAAAAACTTTTGGTTTTCTTAACAGGAGCACTCTTCTTTTTATCTGTCCTTTGTTCTTTTGATAATTCTTGAATTTCTTTCTTCTTCAAATTGTAAGTCCATTTATAGAGCTTTCTTTTTTCACTTCTGGTCGGCATATTAATTCACGATTTTGATGAAAATGACAATCTGTAAAACACAAACATAACAAATATTATAGTTGGCTACTAGCATATAACGTACAAATTAAAACCACAGATTCATTTTCTAAGTAGAATAAAGACAAAGAAAAAGTCTCTGAACAGAGTAGGAAATCCTGTAGTGAATGTTGGTTCTAAATTTATGACAGTGCATAGCTGTGTTAAAATTATAGACGTATTTTCTAATTCAAATTTTTTAAAGCATACAAACAGTACACTTTTTTCAAGAACTATCGGTCATCCTAGTGGTTTAATCTATTTTACTACAATCTCTTTTGCACTTCATGAGAAGATGTCTTATCACTCTCATAAAGCAGATGAACGACAAATAGGACAAGAAAACTGTCTTCAAGAATGCTTTACTAGTAAAAATAATTGTATTCATTTAAAGGTTCATAATTTAATAGAACTTCCAGCATAACGTCATCAGGGACTTCTTCTAATTCATAGTCCTCATCCCCTTCCACCATCTCTAAATAGGCAGAGTCCAAGGAAATGTCCATGAAATCATCATTCTCATTTTGTATTTCCTCCTGAAACACAGCTTCTAATATTTCGTCCATCACTTCATTTATAATTTTGAAATGAATTTCTTTCTCTTGAGAACAATTCTCCATCTCTATATTCTCTTTGATCTTCTGTATCCTTTCAAAAAAATATAGAGACTAAATTATATCTTTTTTCATAAATATATAACTTAAAAGTACCTTTACTAATTTTTAAACTACATATGTTTTCATAATTTCTGACTTATTAACTACATATATTAAGATAGCACCTTCCTCTTGTTTTGAAAACAAACTGGCAGTATAACTCTAAACATTAACACTGATCCTTTTTTTTGCATTAAATAATTACTGCTGTTAAAAGACATTTTACTGTAAAATTTGTTTTTAGATTTTCTAGATCTCAGAAATATTGATAAACTTTAGAATTAATTTTTAGAGGTCCATTTTCTGAGTTCACCACTACAAAGTGCTATTCAAACTATATACACTCTAAAGAGAAAGCTCACACTGTACAAACCATAACATTCACTTAACAGATTACTACTTCCCACAGAGACAGTTGTTTTTATGTTTGAACAGCATACTCAGCATGTGAATTTCATAGCATATAGAAAATTTCATGCTAACCATGAAGAACCACATCATAATAAAGCTCTGCAAATATATGTAAAACAGTGCCTATAGATAGTACAGTCACAGATATACAGGAAAGATGCCCATCACACCAAGAACCATATCATAATACCCCTCTGTAAATGAAGAAAAAAGACTGCCAAACATAATACAGCATGATTTCAAAAATAAAGAACACTTTGCAAGAATTATTTCATGGAAACTGGAAAGAATTATACTCAAATGATACGTAAACCTGAACTCCATCAAAAAGAACACATGCACCAGGCCCATAAAAAGATAATTTCAACTGTCAGTGGAAAAATATCTCAAAATACATATCTAGTACAAGCAGATACAGACATGGAAAAAATAGAAGATAAAATCATGGTCCAAACCGAAATTTTAAAATATTTAAAAAAAATCTTCTTTATTATTTTAATGTGCACCCCAAAAAATTGCCTTTGCAAAAATACCAACTCACCTGAAAAAAAGAATATAATTCCTGGAATTCTCTGATATGGAAGGCAGGTTGTTGCTTTTCAGCACCAAACACTATAAAAAAGAAAATAATAAAATGTAATTAACATATTACAGACATATTTATTACACAACATAGAGCCATTGTAGCAAAGAACAAGCATAACAGATAAATACAGATACTTCTGCATAATCTTAACGCACAACTCTTTGTTTCCCTTTAGCCCCAATCCTTTCCGCTCTGAACTCTCACCCACCATTGCAGCTCTCGGCCACAAACCACACTGTAAATTTTGCCCTCCATATTTTTAAATGTAGGTATGGTACAACACGTAACATCATACAAAGTACTAATACCTTTGACACAGATTAATAGCTGCACAAGTTAACTAAAAAGTCTGCCTACGCCAGGCCTCAAAAGTGCAGCCCGATAAACAGCAAGCCTACCTTTAAGAAACTACCTTTGCTGAAACTCGAACAGATCCAGCCAGCTTAAAGGCCTGAAACTACCTTAATTTTCTCCTCTCTCTTTAAACCAGGAGTCTCCAAACCAGTTCTGAAGGGCCGGATCCATGCCATATTTTTTGAATAACCCCATTAAAAACATATAGTAATTTTTCAAATCTGGCAGGCATCTGGCCCTCCAGGACCGCTTTGGAAACCCCTGCTTTAAACCTTTACATTTCATTTCCAAACCATGTTTGCTTTCCATTACACACGTTTTGTTTCAATACTCCACATTGAACGCCTAAACACTTTTCCCTTTTTAGTGTCCGATGCCACAACTGCAACATGGCTAATGCACGAATTAATTAGTCTACCTTTCCCGTTTTTTCACTCTTTAAATTCTATAAATTTCTTCACATAAATAGATACCAGCGGCTCAGTACCTCCTACAGTCATAAAACTAAGTAGCTCCCTTTCACTTACAAATGCCTTTGAGACGGCAAAAAAATGTCGGGCAGATTTACAATCCCCTTACGCCACTTTAGCATCACTTTTAACATGTGACATGTGAAGCAAAACTGCCGCACGGAGCATTTTAATCTGCCCCTAAATCTTTATAGAAATGACTCTACTCAAACATGTAGTTAGTCGTCCACATTCAGGCACTTTCAATCACATAACTTATTTAACTAGAATTGCTGTAATGTTGCATGTCTTTTCAAAGATACACCAGTGCCTGCTGTAATGGTGACTTTTTCTTTATTCTTCAACAGTGGTAATTTTTTTTTCATGTAATGAAAATTACTATGACTTTTTAAACGGCAAAGCTTACGCGGTAATAATCACTCTGCATATGCTTCCCTTTAAGAATTTAGTTTATCTACCCCCGCATGTGAACCTTGATGTTTCCATCTGGCAGCGAATTCCGGCCTTGAATCACAAGACATGAACAACAGTCTTATTGTCACAAAAACAAGTTACCCTACCATCTGTTCGCACACATATCTTTCACTTAGCTAATATTCACAGAGAACTGCATTCCTTATAAAATAGTGACCTTCCTTTACAATTTGCTGAGGTGACTCCCTTAATTTTTAACGCATCCTCCACTCCAAGACAGGCTATTTTTTTTATAACTGCTAAGCAATGGTTTAGTGACTGGTCTGGCAGAAAATTATATCAAGTCATTCTGCTACTCTTCACTCCATAGTCTGCGACCTATTTTTCTGCACTTCCTGTTGAACTACCAGTGCTGCGACTTTTGTATTCCTATCTTCTTTATTTCAAAATGGATGTCCCTCCTGTCTTCGTAAACGAGCCGGAACACTTACAACTATTTCGCCAGAGGATGCTTGACTACTACGGCATCTTACCACTCTCGACTTTGAATGCATCATATCGATTATCATTTCGATATTCCTATTTCACCTGTGTGCAGCCTGTATTTCATTGCCTGAGCTGTGATTTCATGTGGCCCTTGGACTTATGTCACTGCAACTTGGTACCTCCTGAAGTGAATTACAATCCTCTCATGAATCCGTTAATTGATCATGAACAGCTTTGTGCCAACGGAGGGATTATGGCCTTTGCAGCGATACAAGGAGTTCTGGGTCATTGGAATATATTCACAGCGGCGCAAGATTTCCTGGCACACAGCTACATTGAAAACCCACCGAGTTGTCCTCTGATGGTACTAGAGGCTCCGGTAATAGAAGACCATGAATGCTGTTTTGCTCTTTTCAATTGGATGGCTGACATGTTTTCGTATCATAACAGTGACTTCTTTTTAGAAGCGGTTGCTGCCTACTTCGCCTACACAATTGTAGGATGACTCTTATGCAAGCCATTGACGTCCACATTTCGTTTTGCCTCCCTATCTTTTTCACGTTTTCTTGGATATTTTTTTACACCTTAAAGTCTTCATTACAGCTCCTGTCCCACATCAGGTTCCGCCTCTTGACGTTAACCCCGGGTCTGCATCACAGCGGTTCCCCTTTCACGGCTTAGGGTGACCGCATGGTGTGAAAGGGATGAACGCAGCAACCCACTGGGGTGTTTTGACATTGTTTAATAAGCGTGCAATGCAAACTCACCGGAGTAAGACTGTTTGGCACTACGAGTACCAGAAGGCCCACCGGCCACGCCCACTGGGGCAGTTACTATGATGAACTATAAATGCCTGAAACTGCTTTGCACGCTGCGATGAACTAAGCCTCGGAAGAGGTGATTATGCATGAAACGCGTCAGGCTTTCCTTTTGATTTGTGCTGAGGTATCTTGTTTTCTACCAATGCGGCAGCCTTCATCAAAACTATCAGCGAATCTTTCCTGTGTGGGCCCCTTTCGTTTGTTGGCAACTTGTGTTTTTGATATATATATACATATCCACGCTCCTGAACACCAGCAACACGAGTCACTGAAGTAGCGGGTGCTGTTTTTGCGGCGGTGTCCCTCGATAACAATGACTGCTCCAGATTTCTCAACAATACCCAGCCGGGTTAGAAGAAGACAGCACTCTCGAGGTTTCAGTTCTCAGCACAGGTTTATTACAAGAACAAACGCGTTTCGGGAGAAACTCCCTTCGTCAGTGTTTACACCGAGAGTGCTGACTTCTTCTAACCCGGCTGGGTATTGTTGAGGAATCTGGAGCAGTCATATATATATTTTTATATATATATGTTTCACACCAGTTATAGTTAGCTGGAAATTTTACTGACATAAAACCCTTGAAATTCCAAGTTATAGTTAGTTGGACTCACTATAACTTGCGCATGTAATGCACTGCTGATGACGTCACATATTACATCACTCATGACATAGTCAGTGACATCACTGATGACATCACTGATGACACCATCCAGTGAATGTGTGCCTTTCTGAAAAATAAATATGTTTTATATATGTATATGTAAATGTCGATGGAAGAATAAATGTTTAAATAAGTGTCTAAATGGATGTTTTTTTTTTTAAAAAATGATTGGTTAACTGGCTTATTAAGTGTATCTTAGTGAATACATATATTAACGAGTAATGTTTAAATATTTAAATATATGTATCAGTGTTTCACTTTGTGTATAAATGGCTGCATGGGTTGGTGAGTATGTTATGTTATGTTATAATGCGTTTATATAGCGCACGGCTACTCAAGTGAGTGTCCCGGCGCTTTCCACATGCAGCTCAGAGTAGAATAACACAACAGAGCACAAACAAACACCAGATGGGAAGGGGAAAACAAAAAAGGCCTAAAGGTTAAAAAGCCAGGTCTTCAGACTCTTCCTGAACTGAAGCAGATTGGCGGTGCTGCGTAGCGTCAGCGGAAGCGAATTCCACAGCTGGGGAGCCTTAAAGCTGAAAGAGCGCCCCCCAGCGCGGGCCTTCCTCACACGCGGAACCACAGCATTAAAGAGGGATTCAGACCGCAGAGAGCGGGATGGACGGTAGAAGGCCAATCTCCGCTGCAGATATCCAGCACCTGAGCCAAACAATGCTTTGTGCATCAGCGTCAGAGATTTGAACGTGATCCGCTTCCGGATGGGCAGCCAATGGAGTGTCTGTAGCAACCCGGAAGCTCGAGCTCGCCTGTGCAGGCCGAAAATTGCCCGGGCGGCAGAGTTCTGCGGCAATTACATGAGTAGCTACATGTGTGTGTATATGTGTTATTGGATGTTTTTTTTAGTATCAGTATGAGTGTCTGTATGGTTTGGTGGGAGTGTTACTTAGCACATAGATGCATCAATGACTGACTCACTGTTTGTATGTGTTTTGAAGACGGCATATGTGCAGCACTGTATGGATGGATGATTCTGTGTATGGGTGTGTTAGTGAGTGAATGACTGTCTCATTAGTGTCTTTATCAGTAACTACATATGTTTGAATCTAGTATATGTGAGTATTGATGTATATGAGTGAGTATATGTGAGAGTGAGAGATTGAAAGAGTTCTTGTTTAAATAAGTATGTGTTTCTATAAGTGATTGTTTAAGAGAGTAAGTATGTGTAAGTTTCCTTAGAAGTAAGGTGGTAGTGTGTGTATAGCTGTATATGCAAATAAATGGATGTTCAATAGTTTATTTGCATATGTGAGTATGTGTGTGAGTAACTTTTGGATGACTGTCGGTGTGTAACAGGATGTATAGGTGTATCACTACATATGATGAGTGAGTATATGTATGAGTGACTATATAGAACTGTTGGTGAATGAGTGAATGTGTATATAGATGGTGGAATTATTGAATTGGTTGTTGTAACTGGTATGGGTATCTCCATTTTTAAAAATGTTTTAATTTATATTTTTCAATATGTGTTTCATGGGTTACATTACAGTGAAAGGAGGTCTGTCACTCTGTCACAAGGATGATGTCATCAGTGATGTCATGAGTGATGTCACTGACCATGTCATGAGTGATGTAATATGTGACGTCATCAGCAGTGCATTACACGTGCAAGTTATAGTGAGTCCAACTAACTATAACTTGGAATTTCAATCGTTTTATGTCAGTAAAATTTCCAGCTAACTATAACTGGTGTGAAACCTATGGTTTTTTCAGTGAATTTAATAGGTTTTTTAAATGCTAATTCCTAACTATAACTGGTGTGAAACCTATGGTTTTTTCAGTGAATTTCATAGGTTTTTTAAATGCTAATTCCTAACTATAACTGGTCTGAAACCTATGGTTTTTTCAGTGAATTTCATAGGTTTTTTTAATGCTAATTCCTAACTATAAGTCTCACTTTATAAGTAAGACTGTTAGCGCTCTAGTTGTTTAGAACACTCTGGTACATTCTGTCATTGGGCTACAGTTGGGCTACATCTGGCTGATATTTGGGCTACATTTTTTTTTGTCTCTGGTGGCCATCTTTGGGCTACATTGGGCTACATTGGGCTACATTTGGGCTACATTTTGGCTCTAACATATATATAGCCCAATGTAGCACAATATATATTTTTTTCAAAGTTAATTTTCGTAAAAACCACTTGAGAATAGGGCTACCAGTCCCTACAATTTTTCCCAATTTTTTTATTTTGTATTTTTTTATTTTTTGCTTTGGAGCTCTCCCGGTGCGCGCCCCGGGGAGCACCCCGAAAACCGTACTTTTATAAAGCGGCCCGGGGCGCGCTCCGGGGAGCGTCCTGTAAGCGCCAATATCGCGAACGAAAACATGATTGTGCCGTATCGCGTAGCCGCATCCGCGTGATACGCACGGCGTAAGCGCACCCGGAAGCACTCAAGCGAATACGATCGCGCAACGTAAACATCCGACGCACTTACGCGACCCGGGGCGCGTAGCGTAAGTGAGTCGGGTCATGTGACCTGAAAATAACAATTTTTATTGGTTCATAACAGTTTTGGTTTCATAATGAGGAAGCCCCTGGTCATGTGACCTGAAAATAACACTTTTCATTGGTTCAATACATTTTTTTTTTCAAAAGGATGAAAGACCCCACCTTTTTTCCTTATTCTGACTTTGTCCTTTGACTTAGGAAGACCTGTTTGTAGCTCTCTCTACTTTTTTGCTCAAAATAATGGCTTCAGTAGTAGCAGCAGCTGGTGCATCTGCACCACCACCACCACCACAACCACCAAAAGTACCTCCTCAAGATATCATTGGTGGTCTTCAAGAAGAGGAAGAGGAGGAGGAGGAGGAGGGGAGTTCAAGATGGCTGGAAGAACACAATACCCAATACCAGCCAAGACCACACATTATTTGGGAGTTTTTTACTCTCCCAGAGGGGAAAAAAAAAGTAAATGCACCCAAGGTCAGTTGCAAAATTTGTGGCATGGAACTTTCCAGGGGAAACCCAAATAAAAAATATTAATTTGGGAACTGCACAATGATACGCCACATGCAGCGCAAACATCCTATAAACTATTCTGCTGCAGAAATGAGGGAACTGGCCAGTAACCCTCCCCGATCAACAAGAACCAGCTCAAAAAGGAAACAACCCACTGCGTCTGCACCAGAGGAAAGTGAGACGATGCTGTGCATTCAGCCCCGATTTGTAGATTTCAGAATTATCTGTAAATATTGTGGGAAGACCATCTCCTACGGAGAACAGAGCGTAAAGCTCATCGTCCTTGCTGGGGACAACCATAAATGCCCCAATCAACCCTAATTTTTTCTTTTCTTTTAGTTTTTTGCTCCAGTTGAGCCATTTTCAATTCCCTGTTTTTTCGTTTTTCCCCATGAAAAATACAAAAAAAATCTAAAACTGTTCAGAAAATCCAAAAAAAGTACAAAATGTTCAAAAAAACAATATAAAAAATATACAACAAAAAGAAGAAAAAAAACAGTTCATTTTAGAACTACCTCCAATTTCTAAAAAAAGGCTACATTTTTTTAAAACTCTATCATTCATTTTTCCTCAGGGTACGCTCCCCGGTCCGCTCCCTGGTGCGCGTACCGGGCACGCCCCCCGCGTCAAACAAAAAAAAATGTTTTGCCCCGTGGGGCCCTTTTTAAGCCCCCTCATCAAACCTAGGGGGTCAGGGGGATCTGCCCCCTTATGGTCATTTCCCCCTTTGTTTTGGCCACCTCTTGTGTCTCGATACTACCGAGACACAAGATGGCGGCCGCTCCGGACTGTTTTGAATGTTTACAGACACCCAAGAGCCAATCAGATTTCCGTGCGCACCTCGCGTGTCGCGCCCGGGGCGCTCCCCGGAGCGCGTACCGGGGCGCGCTTACAGATATATATATTTTTTGAACCTAAATTACTCAAAATCCACTGGAGCACATATCTTGAGACGTAGCAAAGGCACATCGGGCTACCAGTCCCTACAATTTTGCCAAATTTGGTAGAAATCCATTCAGCCGTTCGGGCTAAAAGTGAAATCGACCGCCCTATGGAAATTAACATGGGGAAAACGTGTTTAGGGACCCCCCTTTTATCTCTGCCCCCGCTTGACGAATCCCTCCCAAACTTTTATGGAAGGACCGGAACGCCGCGAGGCCATTTTGAGGAAATTTTCTGTCAGATTCGTCAACCGGCGCCAAAGTTATTCCAAATAGAATTTTGAGATTTAACATTGAAAAAAATCCTAACTATAACTACCTACTGGCGTCCGCCAGTAGGTAATATATATATATATATATATATATATATATATATATATATATATATATATATATATATATATATATATATATATATATATATATATATATATATATATATATAGATATAGATATATATATTCCACTCACAACTCCATCGGGTAATCGTACCCGAAACAGAAGACGGCACTCACGAGGGGATGAGTTAAAAAGATTTTATTTAGAACTCCGGGCAAACAAAAGACACGTTTCGGCGCTTAGCCTTTGTCAATCTCTGCACACACAAAGCCACAGCGTGTATACATTTTTATTTCCTGTATCTGTATTCCGGTATGGAAAGAGAAAACAGACCAATCTCAAATGTGACAGTTTTAGTGGCCGCCATCTTTGAATATCTTTGAATAAGTGCACAAATGCAAAGAAGCGCGACATTGCAATAAATTTAATCGCTTTCCAAACATTTTTAAATGCATTATGTAGCCGTGTATCGGCAAGATAATCATATCATAATCTTCTGATTATCAAAACTCATGCCCACTGATGGGCTTATCCCTATTCCATCCTTCATACCAGTGTACAATAAATGTATACATTGTTGCCAATTTTACGATATAACTTAGTTCATTTCATTAAATTAGTTATTAAAAAAGATTTAAATTGATCATCAAAGAGGAGTAGAATAATAAATGACATCATACAATATTAAATATTCTTGGAATCATAACTACATAACATTCTCATCCCAAATGTACTGAAAGTTCTTCATTACTGTTCAAACCCTGTGGGCTCTTGCATTGTAGATCAATGATATAACGTGACTCTAAACGTCTAAGCTTTTGAAGCCTGTCACCGCCTCTAGGGCTGACTGGTACATGATCTACACAAAAATACGTTAACAGATCCCTGTCACAATTATGTACTTTGTTATAGTGCCTAGCCACGGGGTATGAGTCATCTCTATTGTTAATCGCTCTCATGTGTTCCAGGATACGGATCTTCACTGGATGGCTAGTGCTCCCAATGTAGCGGAGACCTTATGGGCATACCAAACAATATATACAGTAGGGTGTTGTACAGGTGAGAAACTTGTTGATTTTCTTAGGTATACTAAGTTTGGGGATGTTGTAGGACAAAACACGTTTACTCTTCTTACAAGCTTTACATTTACCACATGGAAAGAATCCATTAAGTGTTTTAAAGAGATTATTTGCTGGTTCGGTGTGCCATGGTAACTATGGACCAATTGGTCCTTTAGTGACCTAGCCTTTCGAAATGTTACAAGAGGATTAGATGGTAGGTCATCCTTTATAATGCTGTCTGTCAGTAAGATGTGCCAATTCTTACGCATTATTCTCTTGAGTTGGCCAGCATTCTCTGAAAAGCCGGTTATCATCCGGAAACATCCGTTTCCTAATTTATTTTTTCCTTTATCCACCAAAAGCTCTGCTCTACGAATATTGTTCACTCTAGTTAGGGCAGATGATAGAACAGATTCGCTATAGCTCCTCACTCTAAAGCGTTGCATGCTCATGGCTGCTGCTTTTTGGAACTCAGAGTCACATGTATTGTTTCTCTTCAGTCTCAATAACTCACCGTAGGGTATGCTATTGATGAGCTTTTTCGGATGACTACTGGTGGCGAATAGAGTTGAATTACCAGCAGTTTTCTTGCGGTAAGGTTTTGTTTGTATTTGTCCATCTGTTATGAAATACGTCAAATCCAAGTAGGTTACTTCCGTTACACTTACTTCTCCTGAGAATTTTAAATTAACCTCATTGTCATTTAGAATCTCAATGTATGATTTAGACAAATCTGGTGAGCCATCAAATACAATGAATAAATCGTCTATATAACGATACCATGCCTTCACCCTGGTGTTCCACACATGGTTAAGTTCCGCCCAGGCAACCTGCTCCTCCCACCAGTCAACGAACAAGTTCGCATAGCTGGGGGCGAAGCAGGTGCCCATCGCGGTTCCAGACACCTATCTGAACAACTGTTTCTGAAATAGAAAGATGTTATGAGTCAGGCAGAAATCACAAACTCACGTATCATACGGCTATGTTCAAAAAACTTCAAATCACGGGATTCCAAGAAAAATTGCAAAGCTGTTACCCCATCATTATGAGCACTACAAGTGTAGAGACTCGTAATGTCGAGAACCATAAGTCAATAGCCCTCTTTCAATTCGATTTCCTCAATATGTTACAGGAAGTCTTTTGTGTCTCTCAAATAAGATTTCAACAAGACCACATGTTGTGAGATGAAGAAATCAATATACTTAGATAGATTTTCACTTAAGCTTCCTTGTGAGGCGATGATCGGCTTCCCTGGTGGGTTCATGATATCCTTATGAACCTTAGGCAGGTAATAAAATGTAGGAGTAGTGGGATTTAAACAACGCAAAAACAGGTACTCATCAGAGTTCAGCATATTCTTTTTATACCAGGAAGTAATCAGTAAATGATAATCCGTTATGCTTTGATTGTATTCTTGTTCATTAATCCTTTCATATTGCAAAGTGTCATTCAATTGACGGTAGGCTTCATTTTCATATTGAATTTTAGTGAGTAACACAATATTTCCGCCTTTGTCTGAAGGCTTGCAGACCAAAGACGTATCTTCCGATAATTTATTCAGTGCCAATTGTTGTTGTTTGGTAAAGTTCTTGTTACCCTTGATATGTTTATTGTCATGGCGCAGGCGATGAAGATGTTTCATTACCGCTTCCGAGAAAGTATCTATGGCATCAGTGGCCATTTGGGGAAGAAATACCAATGCAGGTTTGAAAGGACTCAGTCCTTTACTCTGTTGGATTTCCAACTGTGCCATCAATTGTGTGGGACCGATATTATTTTCTTCCATAATCGTGTTATCAGTTCATAGACATTCTAATAATTTCAATGCTGGGATATCCCTGCTGGTTAGACCATCAGTCTCAGTTTCACCTTGCCTTGAACTGTTCGATTTTATAATAGATGGTTTTAACTTGAAGTATTTGTGCAATTTCAGCGTGCGCGTAAATTTGAATAAATCAATTCTTGTTTGTGTGAACTCAATGTTCTTATCAGGGCAGAATGAAAGACCAAGTTGCAATACGGATTCCTCTTCTGGATTCAAGATCCTCTGTGTCAGATTGACTATCGTCACATTGTCTTGCTTCACTTCCGCTTGTTGAAGACTTTTTTGCTCCGGATTACTGGTGGTGAGCCTACGATTCTTTTGCCCCCCCCCGCCCGCCTTGTTTTCCTCTTGCCGACTGCTCTGGAGGTTTCCCTCTGCCTCCTTGTAACTGTTGTTTTCGGATTAGCTTGAATTCCTTGTGAAAAGGGGTACCCATTGTTGACGCCCCTCCTCCGTCTTCATTTGAGGACTCATCCTCTGTAATTTCAGATTCTGATGTTTCAGCAATCATTGCCTGTTGTTGTGGGAGTCTTTGTCTTAGTTTTTTTCTTGTGTTTTCATATTTTTTGGCGAAAGTTAGTATTCGACCTTGACTGTAATCTTTTTCTTCTCTATCGAATTTTTCCTCCTTTCGCTGTTTAATTTTCTGCTCATATGCTTTTAATCTCTTTTTCTTGTTCCCGTTTTTCCTCCAGTTTGGTCAAGTCATCCTCTTTAAATAAATCTTCCTCCAGTTCCTTGATTTGTGCCAAAGCTTTTTCACGGTCACTTCACACGAATCTTACAAGTATTACCAGTATACCCTTACAGGACTGGGCTATATGTTCCGCCCATGCATCCAGCAAAAGGGGATCTGGGTTCTCGTAGGCAGGTACAGTATATATGTGAAGGCCTCTCGGAACTCTTCCGACTTCTATGTAATTTTCCAAAGAGGTGGCCTCTCACCATTTTCTAATCTAGCCAGTGCGTGTAGATCGGCCCCTGATGGGGCTTGAACTTTCGGTCAGCATAGCGGGGAATAATAAAGTTTTGGTTCTCCCGAGCGATCACTGGGCACTTAGAGAAACGCGATATTTGCTGCCAGACAGGGGCTACTTTGAATTATGTAAACGTGCAAATAATATGCTTTAATTTTTTGATCCATGAATGTATTTTGAAAACAAATGAAATGAAAAAGAAAAAATTATTTCCGTGTATGTATGGTGGTAACAGTCTGTTTTCACTGTTTATTTTTTCCTTCACAAGTCACATGTCTTCTTTATTTACATTGTTTTGGACATCATTCCCTTATTTGTGAACAAGGAAACTCCGTTTCCGAAACGCGTAGAGGGCTGCCATCTGAATAAAACTCTGTTGGATAAGCATTTGTGGTGCCGTGGATCGTTGTTTTGTGGGAGATTAAAACGACGAAAGTTTGGATAATAGGGCGTCGCTACCCCGCCACGGCCCGCCGTCGTAAGTGGCTTACTGTCGAAGCAAAGGTTTTGGTGGATAGTTTGTATCAACGTTTGCCCGCCCAGCTGTCTTTGAACTCAAAACGCTTCCCGGACTGAAAGAGCCTGCCTGAGAAGTTCCAGTGAAATGGAAAATAAATGAACTTTGGAGTAAGGCAAGAAGAACCGGGTAAGCGAGAAACTTTCATTCTTTACTAATACTAGTGCACAGCATAAGGGCAGACTGAGTCCTGGGGTGTTTGTCGTCAATGCTTGACTTCCCCGATAGGACCGCTTTCCAACAGAGGCGCGTGAACAGCGCTATATTTATCAGACACTATTGACAAGATGGCATTGCAAAGGAATGCAAAACGCAATGAGGCAGCTACACGCATGCTTGAAACTAATACCAATGTCGAGGCTACAACAAACACTGAAGACACCACTGCTAGACCGGCAAATGAGAGCAAAAGGCAATTATGGGACAAATTGTGGAAAGCTGTAAAATCCGTACAAAACAAATGGTGGGAGGCAACCATCTTACAGAAATACAGTGATGTAGGACGAGTCCCACGTGGTTTACGGATTTTTATAACACCAACATTTAACGACCCTGACCCCGAGTTGGTGGAGATTTGGGCAGGGAACAGCCTCAATTGCTCCACAATAATGCTGGGCCTCCTGGTCAAATATGAAAGAAAGGATTGTGAAAGGTTGGACAAAGTAATTGAAGATCTTACGACTCAATTAAAAGGCTGTTGTACCCCCGAAGAATATAAGTCTGAAATGACCAAAATTGATTCAAAACTTGAGAAGATAGAGGAGGATATAAAAGCAAAAAAACTGCGGAAATATCACCGAGATCAAGTAGACTACGAGAAAGGACAGATACTCACTTTCGCTAAACGATATGACCATTTACGAAATCAGAAACAGGATCAATCAGCGAAACTCAAGAAAAGAGTGCGGATTGTCAGTTCGAAGTCCAATGATGCAGAAAAAACAGGTGAACAAAGCAAAACTGGCGATAGTGATAATTATGAGAGCGATGCCTCCGCAATCTCAGAGCATCAAGGGGTAAAAATCCAAATTTTAAATGAGTTCACTCTAATGGCACAGGGAAGAATGGTGACCCAATACAAGCAAAGTGCCGGAGGCTACAGAGGACGCGGATGCGGCGCAAAAGGAGAAAGAAGCAATACAGAAGCTTCCACGAGAGATGTCGACAGCCCGGTGGGAAAAAGAACCAGGGGACAGCAAAAATCAAAATGAAGAACACAAACAACAAAAGAACAGTTGTCAACCTATCAGGTCTGATTTTAAGCCAAGTAGAGATCGAAGTTCTCTCACTTGGCCTTTCCTTTTGCCCAACCACCTCCTTTAACTACACACAGAGTCGCATTGACCTCTTCCAATTTACTAGAAAACTGAAACTAAAAAAATGGTCCGCTACAAAAGTTACTACGCATAATATGGAGGCTTCTTCGAAACCCAATGCCCTAAGTATTGATTATATTGAACTCCTTCATGACATGCACCAATTACAGGGTGACGAAATCCTTAGTTATGACCCGTACATCAATCTAATCAATGACAATATTCAATTAGACTTATGTCATGCCTGTGGCTTCAAGCCTAAATCCATCTTTCTCCCACAGATATCCAATGACGCAATAGAGGTATTTGAGAAGGGTGTGATAAAAGAGTTTGACAGAGTGCATAGGAAACAACAAATTCAGGAACCACAACCTCAGTCAAACACAATTAGAAGCCATCCAATCTATAAAAAACGATAGCAATATCGTAGTAAAAAAACCTGACAAAGGGGGGAACGTGGTGGTGCTCTCAAAGGAGATGTACCTCCGGGAAGGACACTTTCAACTTAACAATAAGGACAACTATGAAATAACAACAAAAAGTAAATATGAACAGTCGAATAAAGAATACGGTGAGCAATTAGGAGAATGGAAGGACCATGGGTTACTAGAACAGGAGGAATATGATTTCCTCAATTGTAAACATCGTAAACCTCCGGCCTTCTATCTCCTCCCAAAACTACATAAGAAACAAACCCCCCTGGGAGACCTATTGTATCTTCAAGGGGGAGTAGCCTTGAAAGCACTTCACGTTATGTGGACTTTTACTTACAACCCCTTGTTCAGACACTACCCTCCTTCATAAAAGATTCTAGTGGCTTTTTAAGACTAGTCAAAAAGATAAAATGGGAAGATGATTATTTCCTTTTTTTTTTTTTTTTTTTTTTTTAATTTTTTTTTTTTATTCGTTTTTCAGAAAAACAAAGTCTTAACAAAGATCAAAACAACGAAGTTTCATGACCCCTCCCCCCCACCCTCCTCCCATCTTTCGCATCGAATAAAGACCAACAGTGCAGGTACAGATAAGCATACAAAGTGACTAAAAAGAAAAAAAAAAAAAAAGCTGATATGGAAAGTGATTTAACAAAGGAATATCACTAGAAAAGTATTGTAGGAGTCGGGTAACCCTACTATGTTTCTGGGTCCCCTTGCCCTTGTTGATCTATCCATTTGGAGAATACACCCCATATTTCAAGCCCAAGCCCCCTTTTCCTTTTACCTTTCTTGGCATATATAGATTTTTCTAGGTGGTATGTAGCAACTAATCTAGCCAACCATTGTGCGTGAGAAGGGGACTCAGAATCTAGCCAGCCAGAGGAGACACATATCCTCCATACTGCCATTGCAACAAAGATCAACCCTTGTTCTTTTACTCTTATAAAATCGGATTGTGTTCCCAAAAGAATGGTCGTGGGGCTTAGTAGAATCGATTGGTTAGTTATTTCACAGAGCGAGTTCTGTATTCTGAGTAGGGTGGAATTAATAGTTGGACATGTTGCAAATATATGTATGGAGTCTGCCCCTACTTCAGAGCAGCGTGGGCATAGTGTTCCTCTCCCAGATCCCCATTTGATGATTTTACTAGGTGTCATGTACAGAAAAAACATAGTTTTAAAATGTTGTGCTTGAAGTTTGGCAGAAATTAGGATATGTTGTGATAGCCACAGGGAGTTGTAAAATATAGTTTGGGGGGACTCCAGTTTCATATGCCATTTGGAAGCAATGGTTTCTAAATCATCTGGCGTTTCCTTATTTATTATTTGATATATGCTTCCAATGCGAGCTGTGGTTAAATTCCGAAGAGTGTTTATTAGCTCAACCTCAGCAAATCCGTTGGCTCCTCCCACTTTCCTAGACAGGTAATCATGGATGGCCATATATTTAAATAATTCTTGGCTTTTTAGTTTGAATCTACTCTGTAAGCTTGAGAAGGATTCAATCCCCCTAGTTGTTATAAGATCCCCTAATTGTATTATCCCTGCTCTGTGCCATTCAGCTAGATAAGATGAGCTAAATATAGCAGGCAAGTTGTTATTGTTCGTTATGGGGGTATAAAAATTAAATCTACCAAGTCCAAAAAGTCTCCGGACATGACGAAAAACTTTGTAGGAGTTCATTAATGTTTTAAATTTAACGCGATTGTAATATCCATAAGCTGTTTCTCGGGTTAGACAGCCCCAATGTTGTTCCCCTAGCAGAGACTGAAAGGGTGAGGGTAAAGACAGTTCAGCTCCAGGGGTAAATTCTCTTAGTAGGACTGCACTGTATTGCAGGACTGCCGCCCAGTAATATAGGGTGATGTTAGGAAAGGCCCATCCACCTCTATCCTTCGGTAGAGTAAGATGTTTTAGTGCACGTCTGGGTTGAGCGTATGCCCAAATAAATTGGGTAAAAATTTGTTGGAATTTAAGTAGGTCTTTTTTACTAAACTCAAGAGGAATGCAACGAAAAAAATAAAGTAGTTTGGGGAAGTAAGTCATTTTAATAACGTTGCATCTGCCGACCAACGTTAGATGTAAGTTATCTATTAGTTTTAATGCCTTCTTCGTCTGAGCTGCAAGGGGAACCAGATTGACTGTGACTATTTCCTCCAATTTAGGTGAGATTAGTACGCCCAAATATTTAGCCTTTGGTACCACTCTGGCTTCAGCCCAAGTAATTTTGCTATTTACTAGAATCTGCGTCTTGTTTTTATTTAAGGCATACCCGGATAATCTCCCGAACTTGTGGGCTTCACCTTCTAATGCCAGGATGGAGTTGGCAGGATCGGGAGTGGTGATGGCAAGGTCGTCAGCATAAGCCAAGATTTTGCAACTGGTTTGAAAGTATGTTACTGGCGAAATGTTGCAATTTTTCTCTATTTGTTTAATAAGGGGATCTAGATAAAGAGCGAACAGTAACGGGGAACAGGGGCAACCCTGCCTGGTGCCTCGTGAGATTTTAAAGGGCGCCGTCTTTTGTCCATTTATGGTGACACTAGCAGTTGGATTATGGTAAAGCGCCTGCGTCGCCTGCATAAACCTTCCTCCGAACCCCATGCTGTCCATAACCTTCCAGAGAAATCGCCAGGAGACCCGGTCAAAAGCCTTTTCGGCATCGAGTAGTATGAGTGACATCGGGTCTCCGGCTATTTGGGCAGCATCAAATAGAGTAATAACTCTCCGGACATGTTCAGTGGTCCCTTTCTTTGGTATAAAACCATGTTGCCAGTTTGAAACGAGGGGTTCCACTACTCGGGATATTCTGGAGGCTAATACTTTGGAAAATATTTTAGAATCGCAGTTGATAAGCGTAATTGGTCTATAGGAACTCATATCTAGTGGAGATTTATCCTTCTTTGGGAAGATAGATATTCTGGCATTAGACCAAGAGGCTGGGGGAGAGATGCCACTAAAAATGGATGTTATTACCTCTGTGAATATAGCCTTGATTTGATTGGCAAAAACTTTAAAAAATTCAACAGGGATGCCATCTGGGCCAGAAGCCTTCCCATCAGGGAGGCTATTGAGGGCATCCAGAATTTCCTCCCATGTAGGGGTGAGATCTAATAGTTCGCTGTCCTCTAGGCTGAGTTTACTTAGTTCGATCTCGCTAAGGTATTCAAGGATCTCTCTGTCAGAGGCGTTGGTCATACAACAGATTTCTTCCCTGTATAGCTTAGCATAAAACTCCTGAAACTCATGTCGAATACAGCTAGGATTAGTGGCCTCTATGCCTGAGGCAAGTCTAATTTTGTGGATTTCACTAGCGGTAGTTTGTTGTCTTGTCCTAACAGCTAGATGATGTCCAATGCTATCACTGCACTCGTACGTCTTCTTTCCTAATGACGCTTAATGTCATGAGTCTTTACACTTGTATTCCGCATGATGCAGGAATTAAAGCATGTCGTCATTTTTTGAAGAAGAGATCAATTTCATACTTGTTCCACACGGAAATTGGTTGTGGACATGATGTCAAATGCCTCTCCCAGAACTTTTTTACTTTCGATAAAGTGATATACCGTCAAATTCTCTGGACTGCGATGGGGACCTGCTTTGCTCCCAGTTTCGCGGGGCTGTACCTCGGTTGGTGGGAGGAACAGGTCGCCGTCGCACTTCCCCTGTACAAAGAATGCGTGGTGAAATGGGCAAGGTATATCAACGACATTTTTGTTGTCTGGAATGGGAGTATCGATAAAGCCAATCAGTTCATAAATTTTATTAATGACACACCTTGAACTTACATTTTAGCAGTAGAATAGAAAAGGAACAAACTGAGTTCCTAGATGTGAAACTCAGAGTGACAGACCAAGGTTTGGAAAGCTCCTTATTACGGAAAGAAACGGCGGGCAACAGTTTGCTCCATGCGGGCAGCTGTCACCCTCTAAACCTCATACGAACTATCCCCTTGGGAGAACTACTCCGTGCCAAAAGAAATTGCAGCAGTAGTAAGGGTTATGAAAGTAAGAAAGAGAGAATGATTACACGTTTCCTTGAAAGAGGCTATTGTCAAAAGGATATCAAAAAAGCCTGTGTAGAAGTTGACAACAGATCAAGAGATGATCTCTTGAAAATTAAGACTGTTGAGACAACTGAAACCAAGAATGAGAATAAGATTAGGTTCATTACCAATTTCTCTAATCAGGCATTCGAAGTAAGGAAAATCCTTAAAAAGTATTAGCCTATTTTGCATACCGATAATGACCTAGCACAGGTAGTAGAAGAACACCCACAGGTAATTTACCGCAAAGCTCAATCCTTAAAAGACAAACTGTGTCCCAGCATAGTAACCCAAAAACCTAAATCTGCCAATCAAATCTCTGGCTTTTACACCTGCCAGAGATGCAAGGCGTGCAAATATAGTAAAAATTGCAAACTAGTGAAATTGTCTTCACACATAAAGCCTTATGAAATTAAAAAAACATGTTAACTGCAATACAGATCCCACAGTTTACGCCTTGAGATGCCCTTGCGATAAGTACTATATTGGGAGCACAATTCACCCAGCCAAAAAGAGGGTTCTTGAACACCTCCGGGCTATCACTAACGATAACAGACAATACCCCATAGCTAGACACTTCAAGGAAGCGCATCAACAAAACACCAGTCTCTTATCTTTCTGTGTCTTAGACACAATCCCTATAAGAGAGAGGGGAGGGAACAGAGTCCTGGAATTAAGGCGTTTAGAGTCTAGATTGATAATAGAATACCAAACCATTCAGCCTTTCGGGCATAACATTGACGAGGAGCTAGCAGTCCACTTGGGTTAACCTTTAGGAGACTTCACTAGCTGAACTAGGAATTCTGGTTAATTTCTGAAGTTATATGAACATACTTAGTCATTGGTATTTTCTCACATTGTCAATTTTTAAACTGTCTTTATGCTGGTTTGTATGAATGTCATGTAGTATACTCCTAATCATATGAGCCAGGTTGTGACCATATCTTATCATGTGTGTTTCCCACAAGCTTACCACCTAGCAAGTTTTGGATCATGATGATTAATGGCAGTTGCATAGACCGATCAGAGGACCGCAGCACTTATGACTAGACCCCGAGACTGAAAATCCCACTCGGGGTAGAACTTTGAACTTTATTGAGTTAAATTTATGTTCATTTTTTTACGTTTGCCCCTTGAACCTGCTGCATTTAGTTAATTCAAATTTCGGCCCATTAGGGCAAAATTATAATTGAAACAAATAATAGAGCTTCCTTAGCGCACTTGCGCAGTAGTTGATAGACGGGATGTAGTACATTCCAAGTTCATCGTCACTTGAAGGCATAAGGCAGTGTATGGGGGAATACAATATACAGTTTATTTCAACTAGGGGATCTGTAAAAACGACAGGGTCCTCCGGCCGTAATACTAACCAGGTGACGTTTAACATGTGTAGTGTAGCCATTGCCTGTAGATCGGCCCCTGATGGGGCTTGAACTTTCTGTCAG
Organism: Lissotriton vulgaris; assembly: GCF_964263255.1. NCBI lineage: Eukaryota > Metazoa > Chordata > Amphibia > Caudata > Salamandridae > Lissotriton > Lissotriton vulgaris. Next base: position 223,889 of record NW_028247490.1, on the reverse strand, counting down.
CATAGTGGGGAATAATAAAGTTTCAGTTCTCCCGAGCGATCACTGGGCACTTAGAGAAACGCCATATTTGCTGCCAGACAGGGGCTACTTTGAATTATGTAAATGTGCAAATAATATACTTTCATTTTTTGATCCATGAATGTATTTTGAAAACAAATGAAATGAAAAAGAAAAAATAATTTACGTGTATGTATGGTGGTAACAGTCTGTTTTCACTGTTTATTTTTTCCTTCACAAGTCACATGTCTTCTTTATTTAAACATTGTTTTGGACATCATTCGCTTACTCGTGAACAAGGAAACTCCGTTTCCGAAACGCGTAGAGGGCTGCAATCTGAATAAAACTCTGTTGACAAGCATTTGTGGTGCGGTAGATCGTTGTTTTGTGGGAGATTAAAACAACAAAAGTTTGGATATATATATATATATATATATGCTTCTTTACAACTGCCTGTAACTGACTCACAACAATCCATCGTGTCAGCACTTGATGAGAGTCTTCTAACCGCATTGGTTGACATGCAAGCAGAGGCCATAATTCCTGTGCAAGACCCGGGCCCGGGTGAACTGCAATCACTACCGGTTACTAATTTCAAACCCAAATCTAAATTCTGTCCGCTCATGATCAAGGACAATTTGGACCAATTCCACGATAAGGTGTCCCATGAATTAAGAGAACTATATCTGAAGCGTAATGATTCCCCAAACAAGCACAGATATCGAGACTTTGCATACCACCAACTCATAAAGAAACTAAAGAACAATACAAAGGTGGTAATAAGACAATCAGACAAAGGTGGTAATGTTGTTTTTTGGCCCCTTCAAATGTATTTGGATGAAGCAATGGGCCAATTGAATGACCGAACATGTTACCTCAGGGTAGATGCCAATGATGTCATCGTGGCCAAAAATCAGGTTTATTCTAAACTTATGGCATGGAGACGTGCCGGAGTGATAACCATGGATGAATATAGATTCATGAAGAATGATAACCCTATCACTCCGGTTATCTATTTCATACCCAAAATTCACAAAAAAATTGAGGTACCTCCCGGTCGTCCGATTATCTCTGCATGCAACAGTCTACTTGAGAATACCAGCAAATATGTAGACTTTTTTCTCCAAGATTATGTGAAATCATTACCATCCTTTGTACTAGATACTGGTGATTTTCTCAAAAAGGTGTATGATGTTGAATGGAAACCTAGCTACTTGTTGATCTCCTTAGATGTATCTGCACTATATACCAGTATACACCACAGGGATGGCTTGAGAGCAGCCCAGCACTACCTCAATTCCAGACCAGAGAGTTGTAGAGATCTTACGCGCATGATTATAGATATGATCAGCCTATGCTTGGAAAATAACTTCTTTCTGTTTGGGAAACAATATTTCCAACAGATAAGAGGAGTTGCGATGGGGGCCTGCTTCTCTCCCAGTTATGCCTGTTTGCATATGGGTTACTGGGAGGAGCAGGTCCTATCGCTTAATTTTGCTGACACATTGGGCACCAAAGTTGTGACATTGTTAAGGTATATAGATGACCTTTTTGTGATCTGGGATAGCTCTACACAAGAAGCTGAAGAATTCATTTCTAAATTGAATGTCAACAACATGAATCTTCAATTCACTAGTCACATTAGTGATAAATCAATCTGCTTCTTGGATGTCGAGATTTATGTTAGTGGGGGTAAGCTGGAAACCAGGTTATTCAGAAAAGCGACAGCCGGCAACAGCATCCTCCACTCTGGTAGCCATCACCCTGCCCACACAATCAGGAGTATACCTTACGGAGAAATGCTCCGCATCAGACGGATTTGCAGCACACAGGCTAGTTGCATATCTGCACAGCTTGAGTGCGGGGAGAGATTCAGACAAAGAGGTTACAGTAGGGCAGTGATAGAAAGAGCCATGCACCGTGCAAATGCGCACAACAGGACATATCTGTTAGCAATCACACCCACTGAGTCTCCAAGCACTTCCAATGATACAGTGCAGCCCAGTGACCGGTTGGTGGAAAGTGAAACTCGTATGATTTTCACTTTTAGTAACCAGTACCGTACAATAAAAAACATTGGGAACTGGGCACTAATCACAAGCGACCCGGTATTGGGCAATCAGTTCAAGGGGGCTCCCAAGATTGCCTACAGAAGAGCCAGGACATTAGGCAACTGTCTTGTATCAAGCAGTCCTGAAATACGCACTACTACTCCATGGCTTGCGACCAGCAAAGGGTTCTTGCGCTGTGCAACATGCAAAGCCTGCAAAAATGGAGTAAGTAAGAAAGAGTATGTCACGCCTTTTAATACTATACCTACCACCATCAGATACAAGTTGACCTGCGGCACCGAGTACGCGGTGTACGTGCTGGAGTGTCCCTGTGGCCTACGCTATGTTGGTAGCACGAGGCCACAGGTGTACAAACGCATACTCCAGCACCTACGGGCCATCACCAACGGCGACACTGCGTACCCGGTAGCCAGGCACTTTGGTCTTGTACATGATAAAAAGGCCTCTGACCTGCGTTACTTCGTAATAGACACAGTGCCACCACAGAGAAGGGGTGGGGATCGCAATCTATTACTACGCAGGTTGGAGACAAGGCATATAATACTGCTTGACACCAAGAATCCCAATGGGTTAAATGCAGGAGAAGACTGTCACACCTACCTTTAATCCCCGACAATATGTAAAATTATATATTAACAATATTCCAATTTCAGTAACATAGTTTGTCGCCTCTGCCAAATATCACATTTTAAATCACACTTTTTTTTATAAAAATTTGTAATTTTTACAGATTTTATTATCACTGGGTTGTACTTATATTGCTCTTGGCCATCTTAAGATTAGCTTATAGTTGAGCCGCTTGTCCATCCGGCTAGTATATAGCTCATTAAAAGTCTTACACAATGGACAACTATATGGTTTTTTCTGTAGGAATGTCAACAATTCTTTTCGGGCACAAGGGGTGTCCACACTGAACTAGTCATTTCCAACCATGACTAAGTATTCAGGGAAAGACCAATATCCAAATTTGATGACGCCTATTTTTATACTCATATGCACATATTTATATATTTATATGTTTATATGCAATATTTTATACAAATTTTATGAGTATTTATTGAGAACGTACCTTATTGCACTCTATATATTCTCCCAACATCGCGAAGTTTTGCACAATGGTTTTTATTTTACCAATTGCTGCTGTGCTGTAAATAGATGAATTTTAATGGGTATTTACACCTATGTATTTATTTATTTATGCATCTATATTTATTGTATATTAAGGTTCTAATAAATGGGTCATCAAGGAGAGTATCTACAAATGTATTTTTCAAATGTATTTTCGATTGTACATTCCTACACGTTGAATTGTCATCATTCACTATTTAAGCATTTATGCAGTTAGTTGAACAAGCCAGTATGTTTTCTATGTTTGTTACACCTGGCATGCAACAATTGGCCAAGAGCCCTTTAAATTGAGCACACCCACCATGTAACAGTGTCATGTGATCAAGGTGCTTCGAGCACCGAAACGCGTCGTGGTGGAGTGGTGGTGAGCTAATAAAAACCACTATTCACTATACCTGGGTTTGCCTCGTCTTCTTTTGCTGCCGACCGCTGCAGGACGTCTTTATGCCGAATATATATATATATATATTTATATATTCACTTAAAAAACCATAGGTTTCAGGCCTTATATAGTTAGGAATTAGCATTTAAAAAACCATTGAAATTGCTCCTATATAGTTAGTTGTACTAACTATATTTCGCGCACCCGCAATCCACTGCTGATGATGTCACATATTACATCATTCATGATATGGTCAGTGACATCACTGATGACATCACTGATGACATCTCAAATGACATCACTGATGACGTCTAATTTGACATCACTGATGACATCATCCACTGACTGTGTGTTTCTGTAAAGTTTAAATATGTTTTACATATTGAAGAATGAGTGGATGTATGATTGTCTGAATGAAGGATTTAGTAGATGCGTGACTGACTGTATGAGTACGTGATTAAATGTGTCTTACTAAATGCATGGGTTAGTGACTAAACTGTCTGAATGTGTGCATCAGTATGTCTGTTGTTGTGTAAGCTGCTCCATGTGTTGATCAGTAGCTGTATAAGTGGCTATATGGGTTATTGATTGGTTGCCCAAGTATTTGAATGGGAGTGTGTGTGTGGGTGGCTGGGAGGTGTGTGACTCTGTGCATAGATGTGTGAGCAGTTGATTCACTAGGTGTATGAGTTCAAGAGTGCATGTGGAAACAGCTATATGGGCGGTTGACTGTGTGCATGGGTGTGTTGGTGAGTGAATAGATATCTCAGTGCTACATGTGCAAGTAAGTACATATGTAAAACACAGTGCATGTGAGAGTTGGCATATATAAATGACTATACATGCGAGCCAGTGAATGTGTGAGTGGCTATATGGATCATTGTGTACTTGTATCAGTGATTGTATAAGAGAGTAAGTATGTGTTAGTGTATGTTTGAATAAGTAAGGTGTGGGGTGTGTAACTGTATAGTTGAGGAAATGGAAGTGTGATTGATTCTTTGTATGACTGACTAGGTGTGTGAGTAACTCAATGGATGAGTGGCAGTGTGTGAGTGTCTGTATAGGTGTATGAGTGCATATGATAGTGTTGTATTGATGAGTGACTGTATGTATGAGTGATTCTATGGGTGAATGAGTGAATGTGTGTGTAGACCTAGAAATCAGTGAGTGCGTATGTAGTAACTGGTATTGGTGTGTCAATGGTTTCAAGAATGGTAGTCTGTATTTAACACTGGGTGTATCAAAGGTTATATTAGAGTGTGAGGAGGTGCATCGTATTATCACATGAATGATATCATCAGTGATGTGATCAGTGATGTCAAATGAGATGTCGTCAGTGATGTCATCAGTGATGTCATTTGAGATGTCATCAGTGATGTCATCAGTGATGTCACTGACAATGTCATGAATGATGTAATATGTGACATCATCAGCAGTGGATTGCGGGTGCGCGAAATATAGTTAGAACAACTAACTATATAGGAGCAATTTCAATGTTTTTTTTAAATGCTAATTCCTAACTACATAAGGCCTGAAACCTATGGTTTTTTAAGTGAATTTGCAAGGTTTTTTAAATGCTAATTCCTAACTATATAAGGCTTGAAACCTATGGTTTTTTCAGTGAATTTGCAAGGTTTTTTAAATGCTAATTCCTAACTATATCAGGCGTGAAACCTATATTTTTTTCAATAAATTTCAAAGGTTTTGTAAATGCTAATTCTATTAGCGGATAACGTTTATATATGTTATTATCCTTCTTGGACCACCTGAGCAGCCATCTTGTTTTTCAGGAGAAGTGAGGCACAAGTGAGCACAAAACAAGAGTGGAAAACGCGAAAAGGGGGCAGGGTTGAGACCCCCTTTTTTTAAAATCGCGGGGTACGCGCACGGTACGCGTACCCTACGCGTACGGTGCGCGTACCCCGTGATTTTTTTTTTGCCCTTGGGGGTCCTTTTGGGACCCCCTGAGAAGGGCTAGAGGGTTGGGGGGTCTCTACCCTGTCCCCTTTTCATCTTTTCCACTCTTGTTTTGGGCTCTCTTGCGCCTCGGTTCTCCTGAAAAACAAGATGGTGGCCAACACTTCCTGGTTTGGACAGTTTGGAATGTTGACAGTCGACTGCCAGCCAATCAGAAACTCGCTCAGGCACGTAAGGGTACGCTCACGTACGTGTACGGTACGCGTACCGTACGCGTACGGTGCACGTACGGTGAGCGCATATAGATATATAATTTGATCAAATTCAATTTTCTCAACAGCTACTGGAGGGATTTTCACCAAATATAGAAAAGGCACTACTGCATACCTGTCCCTACCATTTTGCCAAGTTTGGTGTAATTCCGTTCAGCCGTTCGGGCTGTAGCCGTGTCTAAAGGTCCCATAGAAAATGCCATTTGAAAAATTTCAAATTCAATTTTCTCAAGAACTACTGGAGGGATTTACACCAAACATACAAAAGGCACTGCTGCATACCAGTCCCTACCATTTTGCCAAATCTGGTATAATTCTGTTCAGCCGTTCGAGCTGTAGCCTTCTCAGAATGTCCCTGTAGAAATTAACATGGGGAAAACACGTTTTGGGACCCCCCTTTATTCTCGGCCCCCGCTTGACGAATCCCCCCGAAACTTTCAGGGAAGGAGCGGAGCGCAGCGAGGAAAATTTAAGGAAAATTACAGGCAGATCCCTCAATCGGCGCCAAAGTTATTCCCAATAGAATGTTCAGAATTTCCTATGGTAACTAGTTCCTAACTATATATACCTACTGGCGACCGCCAGTAGGTAATATATATGTATATATATATATATATATATATATATATATATATATATATATATATATATATATATATGTATATATATATGTATATATATATATATGTATATCTATATACTAGCAGCCCGTCCCGACGTTGTCCGCTTATAAATTGCTGCCGGCCAGTAGTATATTGTTATGTAGGATTTCGTTTTGATAGCATTTCTTATCTGTGACAGGCCTGTGAAACGCTCCGATTCACATTGCACTGCTGATGCACTTAAGAGTGCGTGTTCAGTAGTGTGTGAACTCGAGTTTCTCTACTTTATTTTTCCTTGCAATATTGTATAGCGCGAACTCGACAACATGGCATGAGCACAATTTACATTACTGAAGAACACATTCATTTGTGGTAGGCACGGGGAGACAAAGCGATTTGCCTGGAATCACAAGATGTTGAGCTGATGCCAAGATTCGAACGTAGCTCCCCAGCTCTAAAGTTCGCAATTCTAGAACTTGTGGAGGGAGGCATGTCTAAAAGTGTATGTTGGTGCTGGCCATCAATGAGAGAGACCTGTGCATTTTTCAAATGGGTGGTGAAAAAATAGGAGTATGTTGCTGGAGATGTGGGCCGCCGTGCCACCAATGTACTTACCGGGGGAGGGTAAACACCCATTATTCCGCAACTTTCTTTCCGCATACCATCACTCTGCATACTTTCATTACGAAGTACCATGACTCCGCAATGCCATTTTAACGCATGGCATTACATTTTATATGCTTTTACCACGCATACATTTACAACGAAATTCGTTGTAAATGCATGAATGGTAAAAGCATGTTTTTTTTTAATGTTTGGATAAGGTAAGTATGGGTATAAGGGTATATGTTTTGGGGTGTATTTTAAGGGTTCAGATATAGTTTTGGGTTATGGGGTAGTTTTAGGGTTTAGGGATAGGTATGGGTTTTGGGGTACAGGGGCATTTTTAGGGTTCAGGGCTAGGTTTGGGTTTTTGGGGTATAGGGGTATTTTTAGGGTTCAGGGGTAGGTTTGGGTTTTGGGGTACAGGGGTATTTTAAGGGCTCAGAGCTAGGTGTGGGTTTTGGGGTACAGGGGTATTTTTAGGGTTCAGGGCTAGATTTGGGTTTTGGGGTACAGGGGTATTTTAGGGTTCAGGGGTAGGTTTGGGTTTTGGGGTACAGGGTTATTTTTCGGGTTCAGGGCTAGGTTTGGGTTTTGGGGTACAGGGGTATTTTTAGGGTACAGGGGTAGGTTTGGGTTTTGGGGTACAGTGGTATTTTAGGGGTTCAGGGCTAGGTTTGGGTTTTGGGGTACAGGGGTATTTTAGGGTTCAGGGGTAGGTTTGGGTTTTGGGGTACAGGGGTATTTTTAGGGTTTAGGGATAGGTTTGGGTTTTGGGGTACAGGGTATATTTATAGGGTTAAGATGGGTTAGTGTTTAAGGGTGTCCGAGTATTTTAAGGAGTAAGGGTGGGTTATGATTATGGGGTGCAGGGGTATTTAAAGGGATCAGGGTGGGATTAGCACACGATATGAGACATGGCATAAAGGGCGGAATGTACCACACGCCCCCAGCGTTTGTCACGCCCCTAGCACACGCCCACAGCACAACGCAGACACTCCCACAAGGGACTACTTTGCTGGCACGGTTCTTTTACCTTTTAAATGTATATGGTGGGCGTCTGCATAGCCTATGTCCTTCTGCTGCAACTGCCCTTTCCAACGCTGTATTGGGTGTTGTGATTGGTGCTGTGGTTCCTGAGATTACCCGCCTCAAAGGTTTGGGCTCTCTCTTTCTTATATTAGTATAGATATATATTACCTACTGGCGGTCGCCAGTAGGTATATATAGTTAGGATTTTTTCTCTATGGGACTTTTGAAAATTCTATGTCTAATAACTTTGGCATTTGGGGACGGAATCGGCTGAAATTTTCAGGAAAATGGCACATTTTGTTCTGAGCAGCCCCTGAAAATTTGGGGGGGTTTCGTCAAGGGGGGGCCGAGAAAAAAGGGGGGTCCCAAAACGCGTTTTTCCCATTCATTTTTCCACAGGGCTTTTGGCCTCACTTTTAGCTCGAACGGCTGAATGGATTTGCACGAAACTTGGCAAAATTGTAGGGACTGTTAGCCCGATGTGCCTTTGCTGGGTCTCAATATATGTGCTCCAGTGGTTTTTGAGAAATTAACATTTTAAAAACAGATATATCTGTGACAGCGTCCCGGGTAGCGCTCCGGTTCGCGAACTTTTCGCGTAACGGAACTTTGCGAAGCGAAGCTGATTGGCTCTCCGGTGTCTGTCAACATTCTAAACAGTCCGGAGCGGCCGCCATCTTGTCTCTCGGTAGGATCGAGAGACAAGAAGAGGAGAAAAACGAAGGGGGAATTTAATGAAAGGGGGCAAGGTAGACCCTTCTTGACCCCTTAGGAATGATGTTGGCGTTATTAAAGGGTCACGTGGGGCAAATAAAAAAAATTTGTTTTTTTGCGGTAGAAGCGCTTTCCGGTTCGCGAACCGGGTAGCGAACCGGGACGCGAAACGGGAATTCGCCATTTTGTGTTTCGTTTTAATTAAATTACAAGATGGAGGAAAAACAATGTGAGAAATGGGTATAAGGGGGTACGGGAGACGTATCCTGACCCCCTATGTTTTCTGAGGGTGGCTGAGGATGCTCATATATGTTGATACTTGTCCTCCAGCGGCTTTTCGTGAGCGTTTTTTTTTTTTTTTTTGCTGCGTGACGTCTGTTAACGTTCGATTCGAAGGAAATCAGGAAGTGTTGACCGCCATTTTGACACTGCGAGTAAATATATTGTTAAAAATAATTGTTATAAATTAATCCGTATTGATAAACATTGTCTGCGCCATCTTGCTTTTTTTCCAATGCCACACTTTTGTCGTGCACGGCAGCCATTTTAGATGCCTTGACCAGACCCACTCTCTGCACGCCGCTGATCGTGACGTCTGTTAACATTCGATTCGAAGGAAATCAGGAAGTGTTGACCGCCATTTTGACACTGCGAGTAAATATATTGTTAAAAATAATTGTTATAAATTAATCCGTATTGATAAACATTGTCTGCGCCATCTTGCTTTTTTTCCAATGCCACACTTTTGTCGTGCACGGCAGCCATTTTAGATGCCTTGACCAGACCCACTCTCTGCACGCCGCCGATCCTTAGCATGGCTCCCCACCCTCGCAAGCATCTCCCCCACGCACTGGTCACCCCCGCTCTCTCTCTTATGCATGGGCCATAAACCTCCCCCCATCTGCGTTGCTCTTCCCTGAGAATCACACCCTGTGCCCGCCCGACACCTCCCGTTCACCCTATTCACTACCGCACCCTCTGACACTCTTCTTCCTTTGTGTCTGATTGTCCTAGCCCTGCGGATGTAGTTTATGGCCTCAACTGTAAAGAATCACCCCTCTTCAAAGGAGTTACAGTAGATCAAGGCCCCCACCCCATGAGATCCGTCACACCACACGTGTTCCTACTATCTGATAACGATCCTGTATTGTGATTGGGGAGGGGATTCTCACTGTGAGGGTGTGTGGGACCGAGCCTGAAGCGGAAGATTCCAGGGATGCCTTTTTGTACATCAAAGTCTTCACAATTATGTGTCACATTGAAAATATATAGCACTCCAACAAAGTAGTAGGATTATAACACTTTAATAACTTATAAATATATACAACGCACCAAAAACAGTAAACACGTTAAAAAAATTTTTTTTAAACAAAAGCAACAATGGTCAGTAGCGGTCTGTTGTGCGAATAGTCCGAAAGCAGCAGAACGCGCTGAGATCTGGACGGAACCCAGGTGATGTCCTTTACTTGCCGCACTGGTCTTGGCATCCTACAATGCTGCACAGAAAAACGGCGTGGGACGCACCGGGGGGGGGGGGAGGCGGCGTGAACGGGCCTCCCCAGGTGGATGCTCGTCTGCTGTAGTGGGGCGCCCCTTTAGCGTTTCAGTCGCCATTCAGCGGTTTTCCGCCCGCTTTTGCTGCACTGTGCCTCATCCGCCATTCAGCTGTTTACCGCCCGCTCTTGCGGCTACAGCGTCTCGTCCACCATCCAGTTGAGTTGCGCCCGCTCTTGCGGCTACAGCGTCTCGCCCACCATCCAGTTGAATTGCGCCCACTCTTGCGGTGCAGCGATAGGCGGCTGCCACAGGACTCTTAAAATGGCAGCCGGCTCTTCGGATTTGGGCCTGGTCCAATGGCCCTGGGACACATTTGAACTCGGACATTTGCCTGCTAGGGCTTGGGCCCCATTCTCGAAAGCTCCATCCAGCTGAGTTTCGCCCGCTCTTGCGGTACAGTGACTCACCCGCCATCCAGCTGAATTTCGCCCACTCTTGCGGTACAGTGACTCGAACGTGCCGAGATCCGGACGGCACCGAGGTGGTGTCCAGCAAGTTTCACTGGTGTGGCCATCCTACAATGCTGCGCCAAAAGACGGCGTGGGGGGGGAGGCGGCGCAAACGGGCCTCTCTCGCCTCCCCAGGTGGAGGTACATCATCTGCAGTGGGGCGCCTCTTAGCGTTTCACTCGCCTTCCAGCTGAGTTCCGCCCGCTCTTGCGGCACAGTGCCTCACCCCCCATCCAGCTGAGTTGCGCCCGCTCTTGCGGCTACAGCGTCTCGCCCACCATCCAGCTGAATTGTGCTTACTCTTGCGGTGCAGCGAAAGGCGGCTGCAACAAGACTTTCAAAATGGCGGCCGGCTCTTTGTATTTGGGCCTGGTCCACTAAAATGGCCCTGGGACACCTTGGAACTCGGACGCTTGCCTGCTAGGGCATAGGCCCCATTCACAAAAGCGTCCCCTCTTTTGACTGATTGTTCTTGTTGCCTATCTCTTCTGTTGTCTTTTAACGGAACCTTTTTGGACTGCCGAAAGGGGTTCTGGTCCGACCGCTTGTTGGTGGAGACATTTTGACTATATCCTGGACCTGCCCGGCCTTGCCCAAAATGGCGCCGGTATAAATGGAACTCGTAACTCCTTGTTGTGTACTGGTTGCCCAACCTTGATATCACGAGATACGTATGCAGTTTTGAAGCACATGGCGGGCGGGGACGGGTACTGATTGAACATTTGGACATCTCTATTGATATTAAGTTCTGATGTGTTATTGATTACTGTACTATTGAAAGATCGAATTAACGTCACTCATGGTACTTGCCCGCAAATGTATATCTAGATAATTTTATTGTAACTGGCCCTGTCGTACTTTAATTATGAAATGTACGTCCACCGATTCCGCAACTGTTAGACACCTTAGTTCTTGCAACCTAATGGCGTGCCCGTTACGTTCTTCTACAGTGTAAATGTCCCCTCATCATATACGATTCCAGTTTGCTCCGTGGCCGGCCCACGTGGTTATAGGCACGTATTTGTATACTGACATTTTCACAATAAAGGTTTTTAAAACAAAACATGGTAGTAGTACCTTTGTTGGTAAAGTTTTGAATAATAGCCACTGTTTTCGAATCAGTAAAAGGCAAGTGAAATAAAGCAGCCCGATTACATGACGGTTAAAAGGTATAATACGCAGGAACGCGGTAAAGATAAATGGTCAAGGGCTGTTGTGTTTTCCACTCCTGCAACATAAAGTGATCGATAAGAATCCGATATTCATGCCTATCAGCGACTAAGACAGCAGGCCGAGCCTCTTTTGTTCAACGTCTCCCTCATGGGACGAAGAAACGCCCTTTTTCTCGAAATAGGAATATTTTACTTGCAGGACAGTTGTAAATTTCCCGGGAAAATACATTAGCCTGGAACATTGTTAGTGATAAACTGTAAATGCATCTGGGTCCTTTGCTTTACAAGTCAGAGTGAGACAAAAAAAGGTGGGGCTTTCATCATTTGGGAAAAAAAATGTTCGAAAGCAATGAAAAGTGATATTTTTAGGTCATATGACCAAGCCTTTCATCATTAGAATAACAAAAGTAAAATGAACCAATGAAAAGTTTTATTAACAAATCACATGACCTGTTGTGCTTACGTTACGCGCTGCGCGCCGCGCTCTGGATCGTTTCCGGGAAGCTGCGCCTCGCGCACCGGACCACTTCCGGGTGCGCTAACGCGGCGCGTCATATGACGCATTACGCGACAACGCAGGTCCAGAATATAGTCAAAATGTCTCCACCAACCAGCGGTCGGAACACAACCCCTTTCAGCAGTCCAAAAAGTTCTGTTAAATGACAAGAGAAGGGACAGGCAACAAGAACCATCAATCAAAGAGGGGAGGGCAAGTTCTTCTCTACCGGGTCACGTTGGGGCTCCACCGGAACTGATCGAATTGGTAGTCTACAGTGTTTCTGGATGTTTCAGACTGAAGCTGGCATCAGCATGAGAGCACCACCATCTCGTGGCTATGTTGTGGCCATTCCGCGGGCAATCATGGCAGTCGCTCCCCACCGGAAGTTTACGGGAGTCGGGGGTCCCGGTGACTGTTGTAGAATCTTCAAGGCTGAGGGGACTCTTTTGGGAATGGGGCCCATGCCCTAGCAGTCAAGCGTCCGAGTTCCACGGTTGCCCAGAGCCATCTTTGCAGGCCAGGCCCAAGACTGTGGAGTCTACCGCCATTTCGTGAGCTCCGTAGCAGCCGCCTGTCGCTGTACCGCAAGATTGGGTGCAATTCCGTTGGATGGCGGGTGAGACGTTGTAATAGCAAGAGCAGGCGCAATTCAGCTGGCCGAGCGAGGCACTGTGTCGCAAGAGCGGGCGCAAGTCAGCTGGTCGAGTGAAGCGCTGGGGTGTAGCTGAGAAACCTCCACCTGGGGAGGTGGGGGAGGCTCGTTCGCGCCGCCTCTCCCTTCTACTGCACCCCACGCCGTCTCCTGGCGCAGGTATATGTGATGGTCGGACCAGGGCACCGCAGGACGTGTCTTCAGGTCAAACGGATTGTGGAACAAGGTGTGGAGCAGGCGCAATTATCTCGGGGGCCTCCGTCAAGCGGTTCAGGGAGGCACCGCATCACATTGTTTTCCAATGCAGTCAGGTCCACAAACAGCCCCCACTTACTTTGAGAATAGTGAAGCTGCAGCAGGTGCAAATAAGCTTCAGACAGTGTTAAAAGCGCTGCTCCGAACCCTCAACTATGGCACCCAACATCCAGGACTTATGCCATTTGTGCAAGGCAGTGACATTGAAGCATCTCAGGGACCAAGCAACATACCATATCCAGAGTCCTTCCCACAACCTCTGCCTTCCTTCTTACCTAGTTATTGTTCTTTCACTCCCACTCCAGGCTTTTAGTTTGTGGATGGAAAGCCATGAACCTACACTCACCTATAAAAATCTTACTATTGATTGTTTTTTTTAGCCCAAAATACAAAGGCTTGTTTGGATCGATGTTGCAGCAGGCTGCCATGTAAATAGTTATTTAATAAAACGTTTTACCCTGTTACTTTGCTGGTGTGTTGTATATATTTATAATATTTGCATAGTGTTTGTCGTTATTTTGGGTGGGGTGGGCGGCGGAGCCGAGCTGTCTTGCAGCCATCATGGTGTCGAGCTCAGTTCCTCTCACTAGTTTCGTATTTGTCATGAGGGGTTGTTCATAATGTTTCTATTTTAGCGAGGTCAAAAAGAGATCCCATTAGTGGCCTACTGATTTTGCTTGATTCCTTTTGTTTTTTTAACGATTTTTCACTATCTGCAAAGACTAAACAGAGTATTGCGACTCTGTGCTTGTTTGTAAATAGAGAATGAACCAAAGAGAACCAATTCCAAAACAATAAATGTTAGGATAACAATCAATCAAATGGAGAGGGAAGCAGGCACGACGGATTACAACGGGGGCAAAGGCCTGTGTTACCTACCCTTCACTATCTGCAAAGAGAGAATACTCCTAAAAGAAAAGAGGGGGGGGCAGCGTTCAAAGCACATCAGCGTGCATAAATACGAAAATGTTTTTACCTACCACGTACTTGACATTTTACAGCTTTTGATATTTGCTATTAAAAAACCATTGAAATTCACTGAAAAAACCATAGGTTATAGACCATATATAGTTAGGAATTAGCATTTACAAAACCTTGAAAATTCACTGAAAAAACCATAGGTTATAGACCATATATAGTTAGGGATTAGCATTTACAACACCTTATTTTACTCGCACAAAACCATTGAAATTCGCATATATAGTTAGTTGCACTAACTATATATCGCGCACCCGCAATCCACTGCTGATGTTGTCACATATTACATCATTCATGACATGGTCAGTGACATCACTGATGACATCACTGATGACATCTCAAATGACATCACTGATGACATCTCATTTGACATTACTGATCACATCACTGATAATATCTTTCATGTGATAATACGATGAACCTCTTCAGACTCTAATATAACCTTAGATACAATCAGTGTAAACAGACACTCACAGATTGTCACTCATCCATGGAGTTACTCATACATCTAGTCAGTCATGCAAAGAACCAATCACTCCTCCATTTCCTCAACTATACAGTTATACACACCTTACTAATTCAAACATATTCTAACACATATTTACTCTCTTATACAATCCCTGATACAAGTTCACAATGATCCATACAGCCACTCACACATTCACTGGCTCTTATGCACAGTTATTTATATATGTCAAACTCTCACATGTACTGTGTTTTACATATGTACTTACTTTGACATGTAGTACTGAGATATCCTTTCACTCACCAATACACTCATGCACACAGTCAACTGCCCATGCAGCTGTTTCCACATGCACTTTTGAACCCATACATCTAGTGAATCAACTGCTCACACATCTATGCACAGAGTCATACACCTCCCAGCCACTCACACACATACTCAGTCTCTCATACAAATACTTGGGCAACCAATCAATAACCCATATAGTTACTCATATAGCTACTGATTAACACATGCAGCAGTTTACAGAACAACAGACATAATAATGCACACATTAAGACAGTCTAGTCACTAACCCATGCACTCAGTGAGACACATTTAATCACTCACTCATACAGTCAGTCATGCACCTACTAAATCCTTCATCCAGACACTTATACATCCACTCATTCTTCAATATGTAAGACATATTTTAACTTTACAGAAACATACAGTCACTGGATCTTGTCATCAGTGATGTCATTTGAGATGTCATCAGTGATGTCATTTGAGATGTCATCAGTGATGTCATCAGTGATGTCACTGACCATGTCATGAATGATGTAATATGTGACATCATCAGCAGTGGATTGCGTGTGCGCGATATATAGTTAGTGCAACTAACTATATATGCGAATTTCAATGGTTTTGTGCGAGTAAAATAAGGTTTTGTAAATGCTAATCCCTAACTATATATGGTCTATAACCTATGGTTTTTTCAGTGAATATATATATATATATATATATATATACATATATATTCTTGAAAACGTTGTAACTTTCACGCTCTCAGACATATACAAACACAGCAGGCAGGATTCTGTGCAGCAAAATTGGGGGTTCATTTAAGTCATAAACCCGCCGTGACGCGTTTCGCCACCGTAGTGGCTTGTTCACACAGCGTTCATTAACACAGCCCCCTCCTTACATGCTACCATTATGTAAACATGGAAAAAGGACTAGTGGTAAAACAGTGCTTTGATTTCATTGTACAATACATTGGCAGCGCTAGTTCCATTGAGTTCGTTGTTAATGCAATAAAGTTTTCAAAAAGTTTTCATCACTGAGTGCTGAGTAATAGTCATAATACATATTGCACATGATGTGATTGTTAGTCAATGATAACAAACCACAAGAATATGGAAAGGAATTCCTCAAACAAATATAAAGGTATCAATGTTTCATATTTCCCTTCTTAGTGGGTATTTGACAAAAAACAATTTGACAAAAAACTTTATACATTATAATGCCCCTCCTAAGTGGGTGATGTTGGAATGTATGCCCAAAAAATGTTGTCACATTTTTTGCTGTGTATACCCCCCTGTGTGTCATACTCAAAAAAGAATTTCAATATAAAATAGACAAAATTGAATAAAATTCAAAAGTGCAGATGCATTCTTATCTGTAGTTTATGAGTGTGACAAGGGATGGTCTGAAGAAAAGGGTAGGGATTCAGCTGCCATCAGCTCCAAACCGGTTCCCTTCCTTTCCTCCTGTGGGAAGAAGAGACATAATTTATAGGCTTGGAAAGTATATTATATACAGTGAAAATAAAATCATGGAAAAAGCTCATTAAATACAGGTCCACAACAAGACACCAAAGAGTGTAGACACATCACAAATATAAAATGTAATAGCAGTCGAAATCTGCCATACCAATTGGAGAAACCAGATATACACATTTGCCTATTACTATTCTTCGTGCAAATGTATTGCCATTTCCTCATCCATGTTATGGCCATTAGGGAAACGAGTACACATCCCCACTATGTGTCTGGATTCCCTTTGTCTTAATCTCAAGACTCGATTGCTCCCTCTGATTTTTGCAGTTACTTGTTCTATTGCAAAATATAGGAGTTTGGTATGATCTGAGTAGTGATAACTGTTGAAATGGCGAGCAATTGGATATTGTTTGTCATTATTGGTAATTGTCCGCATATGTTCGAGCACCCGTTCTTTTGCCATAGGGTTGTACTGCCCACATACCTTAATTTGCACAGGCATTCCAATACATAGATAACAAACGTGCTTGTGCATGTGAGGAATTGTGTTATATTGATCATGGTGTTAGTACTGGTATTGAAGAACTCCTTGACCATTTTGCTGTTCTCACACGCTTTACAATGGCTGCAGGGAAAGAAGCCTTGTAGATCTAGACCAGCATATCTCTTTAAGTGCTGGTCCACAGTGATCTTGCTAGTGAAACGGTCAGAAAGGGTATAGATCTACAAGGCTTCTTTCACTGCGGCCATTGTAAAGCGTGTGAGAACGGCAAAATGGTCAATATAACACAATTCCTCACGTGCACAAGCACGTTTGTTATCTATGTATTGCAATGCCCGTGAAAATTAAGGTATGTGGGCAGTACAACCCATATGGCAAAAAAACGGGTGCTCGAACATAAGCGGGCAATTACCAATAATGACAAATATTATCCAATTGCTCGCCATTTCAACAGTTATCACTACTCAGATCATAAAAAACTCTCATATTTTGCAATAGAACAAGTAACTGCAAAAATCAGAGGGGGCAATCGAGTCTTGAGATTAAGACAAAGGGAATGCAGATACATACTGGGGATGTGTACTCGTTTCCCTAATGGCCATAACATTGGTGAGGAAATGGCAATACATTTGCACGAAGAATAGTAATAGACACATGTGTATATCTTGTTTCTCCAATTGGTATGGCAGATTTCGACTGCCATTACATTTTATATTTGTGATGTGTCTACACTCTTTGGTGTCTTGTTGTGGACCTGTATTTAATGAGCTTTTTCCATGATTTTATTTTCACTGCATATAATATACTTTCCAAGCCTATAAATTATGTCTCTTCTTCCCACAGGAAGAAAGGAAGGGAACTGGTTTGGAGCTGATGGCAGCTGAATCCCTACCCTTTTCTTCAGACCATCCCTTGTCACACTCATAAATCACAGATAAAAATGCATCTGCACTTTTGTATTTTATTCAATTTTGTCTATTTTATATTGAAATTCTTTTTTGAGTATGACACACAGGGGGGTATACACAGCAAGGTATAGATATCACTATATATAAAAAAAATTGACTTAAACATTTTTTGACTTACATTACAACTACACCCACTAAGGAGGGGCAGTATAATGTATAATGTTTTTTGTCAAATTGTTTTTTGTCAAATACCCACTAAGAAGGGAAATATGAAACATTGATACTTTTATATTTGTTTGAGGAATTCCTTTTAATATTCTTGTGGTTTGTTATCATTGACTAACAATCACATCATGTGCAATATGTATTATGCCTATTACTCAGCACTCCGTGATGAAAACTTTATTGAAAACTTTATTGCATTAACAATGAACTCAATGGAACTAGCGCTGCCAATGTATTGTACAATGAAATCAAAGCACTGTTTTACCACTTCAAAATGGCGCGCAATAAGTGATACTGTTTACCGCTAGTCCTTTTTCCATGTTTACATAATGGTAGCATGTAAGGAGGGGGCTGTGTTAATGAACGCTGTGTGAACAAGCCACCACGGTGGCGAAACACGTCACCGTGGGTTTATGACTTAAATAAACCCCCAATTTTGCTGCAAAGAATCCTGCCTGCTGTGTTTGTATATGTCTGAGAGCGTGAAAGTTACGTTTTCAAGAATATTATTCCTCGGCTGACTCCACCGGTTTTTACGTCACCCCGCAGATTGGGAGTTCAAATTTGGAGTATCTCCGAGAAATATATATATATATATACATATATATATATAAATATATATATATATATATATATATATATATATATATATATATATATATATATATATATATATATATATATATATATATTACCTACTGGCGGTCGCCAGTAGGTATATATAGTTAGGATTTTTTCTCTATGGGATTTTTGAAAATTCTATGTCTAATAACTTTGGCGTTTGTGGACGGAATTGGCTGAAATTTTCAGGAAAATGGAACATTTTGTTTCTGAGCAGCACCTGACAATTTGGGGGGGTTTCATCAAGGGGGGGCCGAGAAAAAAGGGGGGTCCCAAAACGCGTTTTTCCCATGTTAATTTCCATAGGGCGGTTGGCCTCACTTTTAGCTCGAACGGCTGAATGGATTTGCACAAAACTTGGCAAAATTGTAGGGACTGTTAGCCCGATGTGCCTTTGTTAGGTCTCAATATATGTGCTCCAGTGGATTTTGAGTAATTTAGGTTCAAAAAAAGATATATATCTGGGCGGAGCCTAACCACACATCTGATCTGATTGGCTGTCAGCACTTCATCCAAGAAGTGTTGGCAGCCATCTTGGGACCAATATACATGATAGCACCTCATTAAAAAGCATTGTAGTTAATAGAGGGTTTTAGGACTTTAGTTACATTATAAATCATTTGTTGATGGTACCATACTCGTTTTAGGAATTGTGGTGGGTTCTAAGGTGATTTTACCATGTGAAAAAACCTTCTGCTGTGATATCATGAATATTGTTTGAAAGAAAACTAATATCTCATGATTTTCCCACAGTGGTTTGGAAGGGGATCTATAAGCTAAACTGAAAGCATATTTTCTGTAAATTCAAATTATCTTTCTCAGTCATGTGAAAATGAAGTCTGACATTCTCAGTAAAACATGTACATCCAACAAGGACAGAGACTGTCAGTTGATTCCTTTGTGTTCTACTGCAGCCTCCTAGAGTGTTCTAAAGAACAACTAGAGCGCTAACAGTCCTACTTATTACAAATGTATGGCACACCTGAAGCCATCTTGATTGGAATAAAGTGGTAACTCTTAAAACATTTAATTTAAAAAGAAACATGAGGGGGTATATTTTGCCATAGAAAGTATGATTAGTGCTGCAGAATGAAAAATTAGGGCACATTTTGAGTGACTTCTCAAATCCTTTTCTATTTCATTAAAACATTCTGACATGCAGTCTCCCAAAATGGCCACCAGAGACAAAAGAGCCCAAATATAGCCCAAATATCACCCAGATGTAGCCCAAGTATAGCCCAATGACAGAATGTCCCAGAGTGTTCTAAAGAACAACTAGAGCGCTAACAGTCCTACTTATTACAAAGGTATGGCACACCTGAAGCCATCTTGATTGGAATAAAGTGGTAACTCTTAAAACATTTAATTTAAAAAGAAACAACATGAGGGGGTATATTTTGCCATAGAAAGTATGATTAGTGCTGCAGAATGAAAACTTAGGGCACATTTTGAGTGACTTCTCAAATCCTTTTCTATTTCATTAAAACATTCTGACATGCAGTCTCCCAAAATGGCCACCAGAGACAAAAGAGCCCAAATGTAGCCCAAATATCACCCAGATGTAGCCCAAGTATAGCCCAATGACAGAATGTCCCAGAGTGTTCTAAAAAAACAACTAGAGCGCTAACAGTCCTACTTATTACAAAGGCATAGCACACCTGGAGCCATCGTGATGGGAATAAAGTGGTAACTCTTAAAACATTTAATTTAAAAAGGAACAAAATGAGGGGGTATATTATGCAATAGAAGGTATTATTAGTGCTGCAGAAAGAAAAATTAGGGCACATTTTGAGTGACTTTTCAAATCCTCTTCTATTTCATTAAAAAATTCTGACATGCAGTCTCCCAAAATGGCCACCAGAGACAAAAGAGCCCAAATGTAGCCCAAATATCACCCAGATGTAGCCCAAGTATAGCCCAATGACAGAATGTCCCAGAGTGTTCTAAAGAACAACTAGAGCGCTAACAGTCCTACTTATTACAAAGGTATGGCACACCTGAAGCCATCTTGATTGGAATAAAGTGGTAACTCTTAAAACATTTAATTTAAAAAGGAACAAAATGAGGGGGTATATTATGCAATAGAAGGTATTATTAGTGCTGCAGAAAGAAAAATTAGGGCACATTTTGAGTGACTTTTCAAATCCTCTTCTATTTCATTAAAAAATTCTGACATGCAGTCTCCCAAAATGGCCACCAGAGACAAAAGAGCCCAAATGTAGCCCAAATATCACCCAGATGTAGCCCAAGTATAGCCCAATGACAGAATGTCCCAGAGTGTTCTAAAGAACAACTAGAGCGCTAACAGTCCTACTTATTACAAAGGTATGGCACACCTGAAGCCATCTTGATTGGAATAAAGTGGTAACTCTTAAAACATTTAATTTAAAAAGAAACATGAGGGGGTATATTTTGCCATAGAAAGTATGATTAGTGCTGCAGAATGAAAAATTAGGGCACATTTTGAGTGACTTCTCAAATCCTTTTCTATTTCATTAAAACATTCTGACATGCAGTCTCCCAAAATGGCCACCAGAGACAAAAGAGCCCAAATATAGCCCAAATATCACCCAGATGTAGCCCAAGTATAGCCCAATGACAGAATGTCCCAGAGTGTTCTAAAGAACAACTAGAGCGCTAACAGTCCTACTTATTACAAAGGTATGGCACACCTGAAGCCATCTTGATTGGAATAAAGTGGTAACTCTTAAAACATTTAATTTAAAAAGAAACAACATGAGGGGGTATATTTTGCCATAGAAAGTATGATTAGTGCTGCAGAATGAAAACTTAGGGCACATTTTGAGTGACTTCTCAAATCCTTTTCTATTTCATTAAAACATTCTGACATGCAGTCTCCCAAAATGGCCACCAGAGACAAAAGAGCCCAAATGTAGCCCAAATATCACCCAGATGTATCCCAAGTATAGCCCAATGACAGAATGTCCCAGAGTGTTCTAAAGAACAACTAGAGCGCTAACAGTCCTACTTATTACAAAGGCATAGCACACCTGGAGCCATCGTGATGGGAATAAAGTGGTAACTCTTAAAACATTTAATTTAAAAAGGAACAAAATGAGGGGGTATATTATGCAATAGAAGGTATTATTAGTGCTGCAGAAAGAAAAATTAGGGCACATTTTGAGTGACTTTTCAAATCCTCTTCTATTTCATTAAAAAATTCTGACATGCAGTCTCCCAAAATGGCCACCAGAGACAAAAGAGCCCAAATGTAGCCCAAATATCACCCAGATGTAGCCCAAGTATAGCCCAATGACAGAATGTCCCAGAGTGTTCTAAAGAACAACTAGAGCGCTAACAGTCCTACTTATTACAAAGGTATGGCACACCTGAAGCCATCTTGATTGGAATAAAGTGGTAACTCTTAAAACATTTATTTTAAAAAGGAACAAAATGAGGGGGTATATTTTGCCATATGAATTATGATTAGTGCTGCAGAAAGAAAAATTAGGGCACATTTTGAGTGACTTCTCAAACCCTCTTCAATTTCATTAAAAAATTCTGACATACAGTCTCCCAAGATGGCCACCAGAGACAAAAGAGCCTAAATGTAGCCCAAATATCACCCAGATGTACCCCAAGTATAGCCCTATGACAGAATGTCCCAGAGTGTTCTAAAGAACAACTAGAGCGCTAACAGTCTTACTTATGACAAAAGTATGGCACACCAGAAGCCATCTTGATTGGAATGAAGTGGTAAGTCTGAAAACACTCAATTTAAAAAGGAACAACATGAGGGGGTTAATTTTGCCATAGAAAGTATGATTAGTGCTTCAGAAAGAAAAAATAGGGATCATTTTGAGTGACTTCTCAAATCCTCTTCTATTTCATTAAAAGAATTCTGACATGCAGACTGAAACATGCACTTTGAATACCAGCAGCAGACGTCCCTGGTGAGCAGTAGCTTTACTACAGTGATCTAATGTGCAACTAGAGTGCTAACATTCAGAATTTATGGCAAATGTGTGACACATCTGAATGCCTTCTTGATGGAACCAAAGTAAACAAGCATTGAAAATGCAATAGATCTCGCCCTCGTTTAAGTTAAAGCCATTCTGTTTGTAATGAGGTGGCTTTTTTAGCTTTGCTTTTATTAGTGTTTTTTCAACTTTCATGTAAATAACATGCATCTGTATGCATATAAGTATATGTATGCATGCATTTATGTTTGTATTTATATAGATATACAAATGATATATGTTTATATATGTATGTATATATATATATTCACTGAAAAAACCATAGGCTATAGACCATATATAGTTAGGAATTAGCATTTACAAAACCTTGAAAATTCACTGAAAAAACCATAGGTTATAGACCATATATAGTTAGGAATTAGCATTTACAAAACCTTGAAAATTCACTGAAAAAACCATAGGTTATAGACCATATATAGTTAGGAATTCGCATTTACAAAACCTTATTTTACTCACACAAAACCATTGAAATTCCATATATAGTTAGTTGCACTAACTATATATCGCGCACCCGCAATCCACTGCTGATGATGTCACATATTACATCATTCATGACATGGTCAGTGACATCACTGATGACATCACTGATGACATCTCAAATGACATCACTGATGACATCTCAAATGACATCACTGATGACATCACTGATGACATCTCATTTGACATTACTGATCACATCACTGATGATATCATTCATGTGATAATACGATGAACCTCTTCAGACTCTAATATAACCTTAGATACAATCAGTGTAAACAGACACTCACAGACTGTCACTCATCCATGGAGTTACTCACACACCTAGTCAGTCATGCAAAGAATCAATCACACCTCCATTTCCTCAACTATACAGTTATACAAACTTTACTTATTCAAACATATACTAACACATATTTACTCTCTTATACAATCCCTGATACAAGTTCACAATGATCCATACAGCCACTCACACATTCACTGGCTCTTATGCACAGTTATTTATATACGTCAACTCTCACATGTACTGTGTTTTACATATGTACTTACTTTGACATGTAGCACTGAGATATCCATCCACTCACCAATACACTCATGCACACAGTCAACCGCCCATACAGCTGTTTCCACATGCACTTTTGAAACCATACATCTAGTGAATCAACTGCTCACACATCTATGCACAGAGTCATACACCTCCCAGCCACCCACACACACACTCAGTCTCCCATACAAATACTTGGGCAACCAATCAATAACCCATATAGTTACTCATATAGCTACTTATCAACACATGCAACAGTTTACAGAACAGACATGATGATGCACAAATTAAGACAGTTTAGTCACTAACCCAGTGAGACACATCTAATCACTCACTCATACAGTCAGTCATGCACCTACTAAATCCTTCATCCAGACACTTATACATCCACTCATTCTTCAATATGTAAGACATATTTTAACTTTACAGAAACATACAGTCACTGGATGTTGTCATCAGTGATGTCATCAGTGATGTCATTTGAGATGTCATCAGTGATGTCATCAGTGATGTCACTGACCATGTCATGAATGATGTAATATGTGACATCATCAGCAGTGGATTGCGGGTGCGCGATATATAGTTAGTGCAACTAACTATATATGGAATTTCAATAGTTTTGTGTGAGTAAAATAAGGTTTTGTAAATGCGAATTCCTAACTATATATGGTCTATAACCTATGGTTTTTTCAGTGAATATATATATATATATATATATATATGTATATATATATATATATATATCAAACACCAAGTTTGGCGGGAAGCTTCGATGGCCACTTACAGCAGCGGGCCCCGGACGGGATCGCCAATCACAGCAAATTCCACCGTACTCGTTCACACTCCGAAAAGAACGATGTCCAGGCCAGCATTAGTGTTCAAAACTGGATTTTAATCACAGCCCTACTCTATGCATTTCGGGAACAGCTTCCCTTTCTCACGAGTACAAGTGTCTGTTTACATCCAGCATTTAAGGAAATCATTTGATCGTGGTAAACATAAACATAGTCAACAGACTACCAATACATCGTATTTCTGGAGCTCAGAAAACAGATTCATCTTGTATTGTCAGCAATATGTGGCATCTCATAGTATTCAAGTAAACCGATGGATTTCTTAAATAGGATTTCTTTAAGACATTCAGTTTAGGCATAAAAAGCATATCTATGTAAAATAAATAACATAATTGGTAAAAAAAAGCGTCAGTTCGAAACCTCGAACTCGCATCATTTCTATCAACACGCGACCTTGCTTCAGGTCCAATTAATAGTGCTATTCAGCTACCTCTTGGCTTGCCAGCCTTAAAGCCTTAGGATAGCAACAACAAAAGTACAAAACATTTGTGTAACAATGTTGTTACGAAGGTCACTTTCACTCATTGTCCTTACTTGTTCGGACATTCTTTTGAAAGTTATACATTGCTGTATTACTTCAGCCAAATACAGCCTCAGTGGGCTTAACCATATTATCACTCCATTGCCTGCTCATTGCTTGCTCAAAGTCTTGATTTATACAAGGTAGCACCGCTCATTGCACCATTGCCCAACGTGAGTTCTGCCACTTGATACATCCTACCACATACTTTCTGACTGTGCTGTGTTTTCATACTCTCCCACATTCACCGGTACCTGTGACAAATGATAAAATACAGTGATTATATGACATAAAACCGTGAAATTCACACATTCATACCATTAAAATCAAGGTTTGAAAACAGCTTAGCATGATAGGTATTGTTAACAACATTTCAGTTCATCCAAGATGCACTCCCAGCGCCTCATCGCAATTATGCCCTTGGGGTTGCAAAGTGTGATATTTAATTATAAATCTAGACTCTAAGCATCTGAGCTCTTGCGGTAGCAAAGAGGAATTTGACACAGAAATGGGCAAATTCGAGAAAAGATTGGAAATCTTGGAGAAAGAAATAAAAGAAAAGAAATGGAGAAAGTTTCTCAGGGACCGTATGGACTATGAGAAAGGACAAGTCCTCACATTCTCCAAAAAATATGATCACCTGCGTGCTCAGACCAAAACCACCAAAACCAATGGAGCAGCGACAACTTCACTTGAAATGCTTGAAACTGACGATGGGGCCCAAACTGAGGAGCTAAACGATGGCGAGAACCAGCCAGTAGAAATGGGGGCAGGTTTTCTAAGCCCAAAAGACAAAATTTTTAACGAATTCTCGCTCATGGCCAAAGGGAATTTGTAATCCCAGAGCAAATCATATGTAGGAGGAACAAGAGGACGAGGGAGAGGAGGCAGAGGAGGAAAGAGAGTAAACACAACAGATGTCAGCGTATCAAGCCCGGTGGGAACAAGAACAAGGGGCCAGAGGAAGCTGAAATGAAGGACACTAAGACAGTCATCAATCTCTCGGACAGGATACTCAATGCTGCTGAATTGAGGTATTGTCGTTTGGATTATCATTTTGTCCCACATCCGAGACACCCAAGGGTAATTGTTCGTGCTCTATAAGTGTCAGAAAATAAATAAATAAATAAAATAAA
Organism: Lissotriton vulgaris; assembly: GCF_964263255.1. Lineage (NCBI taxonomy): Eukaryota > Metazoa > Chordata > Amphibia > Caudata > Salamandridae > Lissotriton > Lissotriton vulgaris. Next base: position 197,594 of record NW_028247490.1, on the reverse strand, counting down.
TAACTTTAATTATACCCAAAGCCGCATTGACCTTTTTCAATTTACTAGGAAGCTCAGACAGAGTAATGAACCAGGCATAAGTACTGTGACTTCAAGCACACTACAAATAGGAGATGCTGATATGCTACAGGTATTGCATGATTTAGGGGGAAACCCTGAAGTTGTTGAGAATCCCACCCTGAACCTAATCAACGAAAACATCAGGTTGGACCTGAGCAGTAAAAGCGGGTTCAAACCTAAATCTATTTTTTTGCCAATGATTAACAATGATGCAATCGATGTTTTCCAGAGGGATGTGATTACAGAACTAAAAATACTAGCCAGTAAGAGGAATTGGGGAAGAAATAATCTGAATCAAGAACAGAGACTAGCAATGTAAAGTTTAAGCAATGATCCTAGTATTGTCATAAAAAAATCCGATAAGGGGGGCAATATTGTGGTAATGTCGAAAGAAATGTATATACATGAAGGTATGAATCAACTCAATGATACTGTTAAGTATGAAAAGAGTAACAGAAAAACGTATGATATTAAGAACCAAGCATACCATTGAAGGACTGGGTTCTGTAAGACCCAGCGGTGCCAGGGCACAACACCTGAAACCTTCGTGGGTAACCTGCTCCGGCGTACAAGTCACAGAGACACGGGACACTTCCTTTGGCGTCAAAGATTCAAGGTTTATTTGCTGCAGGGAACACAGAGATCACGACAAGTACACAGCGTGCAACTTGGGGAGACTGCTTCAAATTGGTTCTGTAGATCGCTCCTTTTATACAGTTTTTACCCATAAGACAACATTGAACACAAAAGTTTACAACCCGGTTCCCACAATTATTCCCCAGAGGGGTCGCTTTGGTCACTTTGAAACACATGAGGTCCGGAACATTAGTGCGGAAACATTTGGCGGTTCCCAACTGTAAAAACCCATCTTCCCAACATTAGTGCATTCCAATCGGTAGTAAAACAGATCGAAATAGGAACAAGGACAGGTGTAGAGGAAGACGGAGACAGTGGGGAGATCGGAAAGGGTGTAAAAGGGGAGGTAACGGGAAACATGAGATACAGGCATCAAAGGGACGTGCCTAATGAGATGCACGGCTGAGACAATAAGCCGGCCGCTCGAGATGGGCCTCGAGCGGCGCCATCTGCCTTACAGTATCAACCCCCTCATCATAAAGACACTTACAAAGGACATGTGTCTTTCGCAAATATCTTGGGAGTCCCAGGGTCGCGAAGCGGACAACGTCCGTTCGCTGGCTACTTGAGGGCAAGAGACAAAATGGATGCCGTATCTAAGATGGAACCCGTGGGTACAGATAGAAATACCCACGTAACAGATGAACGGTTTAGGTTAGTACAGCGAAACTGCACACACTTACTAAACTCGTCATTTGCGGTTCATAGATACCAGACTCGACCATATTCGTATGAGTCGAAAGCACCACTTACAATTGTCACGGAACCTCAGACGCTCCTTTTGCCCTCATGTAGGCAAGCATTAGTCGGAATCATATTCGATATTCATCAGACCATCGAGATGTTGCTGTAGCATAGCTCTGTCCAACTGAGTCCCCTTGGTAACAGATGGTTGTCTCATACACGTTGTAGCACAAAGACCACATAAGGCAGGACCACACTGCACACAAAGGCAACACGTGAACAGGAACACTACCACAACTCCGATGATCATCAGAATTTTCCAACCCCAAGTCGACATCAGGCCCCAAAACCACCCCAGCAGCGTCCAATCCCCTACATCCACGTGTATGGATTCGGAGATCTTATGCAACCTCGAGATGGCTTGATAGACAGTTGGAGCATTATCTGGAATGAAAATGCAGCAGCTCGAATGGATCACCTTACATACCCCACCGCGATCTGCTAAGATGACATCCAAAACCATACGGTTTTGTAACGTCATAAGTCTCTCCGCCTGAAGTTCTGTGGTGATATTACCAAGGGCACTGGCAGTAATATTAGCTGTCGATTCTACCACTCGAGTCAACTGTCTCAGGTTCCTACTGTTAACCATAGGTCCCCAAAACGGGAGGAAACCCTTGAAAAAGTCTCCTGCCTCTTGACCGGCAGTATCCTCTTCGCTAATTACGCCTCGCACAACTCTAGTCTTGTGATAATCGGCATCTACAGTGAACGTCGGAGGCAACAAATTTGCAATGAAACATGAGCCCATGAAGTCAGCGGGCAACCATGCATATGCACGATCATAGCAGATAAAGTATGTACCCTTGGCAGCCAGAAACACAGGGGACGAGGACATCGGCAGAATGTAATTTTCAGTGCAAGCACTTGCTCCAAGTCGGGCTTGCGATCTTCGACCACGACCCATAAGACAGAAATTACCAGTGTGGGGTACGACCCATATTGGAGGCGAGCTTTTAAGCTGCTTTTCGCTAGTGAACACACTATATTCACCTCTACTTAGGACTCTATAGGCTTGTACCTCTTCTTCAGGGATAAGCGAGGGATCATAGATATCGCTATCTAAATCCTCTATGGCTATCGACAAAGGCTTCTGATACGAGGTAGGACCAGAGTAGGGGGAACGTGGTTCTCGAATGGGGTGGAAACCCAGTGCGCTTCGAAACATTGTTTGGAACGCTCGAGCTGACCCTTGGGAACTATACGGTAACACCAGATATGGAATTCCCTTATCCGTAGTATGTGGCATCAACCCACACACCCAACAATTAGTAGTGTTAACCACTAACTGATGCTGGTGAAGGAGCTGAATAAAGGAATTGTTGCGGAATTCTACACGTCTAGCCTGCTCGTGTTCCGGTAACATGTGAAAGGAATGGGGAGAAGCAGTAGAGGTAACATTAGGGTAAGGAGCAGGAGTAGGTGTAGCAGGTAAGAAGTAAGACATCGTATAGTACACCCCACCCGCCAATAATGCAGAAGCAGTCAAAAATAACACAAACAATTGGAATATAAAACATTTGGTACGACTGAGTTGCTGCAGCTTAAACCTGTGCGCCTTAGCTCCCTCCAAATCATTCAGCTTCAAGAATGCCATTCCCTACGACCGTCCGCAACGTTTCTTGACGCACTTCGTTCTGTGTAGCAATAGTCAATCCCTAGGAGTTCCTAGGAACCGACGGCCTTTAACCTAGCGTCAAGACCTACTATCCAGAAGGGAGTACGCGCGCGGCCCTACGGCCTTCAATACACAATATGTATATACAAACACAAAGTCTCTCGGCTGTGGAAGTAAAAAGATACAAGGGAGGAAGCTCAATATATATATATATATATATATATAAAATCACAGTGATACGAATGTTCAAAACTGATCACGGGAAACGGGGATAATGCAGTCGTTAATTCAGCAAAACAAAAAAAAAATTTATTTGTCCTTAGTGCGAGATCGCAAAGAATATCGGTGTTTCCCGGGACGTGTCTGCTCGTCGAACAAAGGATCCGTTGAAGAGACAGCGTCCTGCTGATCAGTCGATTGTTCTGGTCTTGAGTCTTTTGCTGACAATTGTTCAACAGTGCCTTTCTGCTGCGCTGAGGATTCTCCAACAGGCTGCGCGTCGCTGAAAGGTACAAACGCCGGCAATGTTTCTGTTTCTGTTGACGCAATGCCTTTCCTTACCCACGGGTCTGCCAGTAAAGGGATAGGGACTCGCTTCGTATGGGTGGCATGCACCCAATTTTTACGCCCCTCAAGACGAACGGCAGTCCTCGTGGCCAGGAGCACCTGGTAAGGTCCGGTGAACCTCGGGTCCAGATTATTCTTGCGTGAAAAGTTGCGTGTCACCACCCAGTCTCCAGGCTGGAGCTGGTGGCCTGGACCCTCCGTCTGCGTCGGCAGTGCGTCGTAAACCTGTTGGTGAATTAACCTCAGTTTAGCAGTCAAGTCATGTAAATAGTCAATCAACATTGGATACTCAAGATCAGAAAACATTCCTGGCCTAGGAACCCCCCACACATTCGCAGGACGGCCGAACACTATTTCGTAGGGACTAAGCCCTATTCGGGAGTGTACAGTCGCCCTAGTTGACAGTAATGCTAAGGGCAAAGCGTCAGGCCACGAAAGACCAGTTGTAGCCTGAATCTTCGCTAGCTTTAGTTTAAGGGTGCCGTTGTACCCTTCAACCAATCCAGCTGACTGGGGATGATTGGCGCTGTGGAATTTTTGATTTATTCCAAGGCCCTTACACACACTCTTCATCACACTTCCAACAAACTCACTTCCGTTATCTGACCACACGACTCTAGGCATTCCATACCGAGGAAAATATTCCTTCAGTAGGATTTTCGCAGTAGACAAAGCAGTATTGTCTTTGAGAGGATAGGCCTCAATCCATCGGGAGAATGCGCAAACCACAACTAAAACGTATTTCAGGTTATTGCATCGCTCCATATGGATGAAGTCCAATTGAATCACCTCAAAGGGATACGAAGGGGGAGCAAAACTGCCAGGAGGAGTTGGGGTTCCTTTGCCAGGATTGTACATCATACACACCATACAATTCTTCACCAATCGTTCAGCACATTTCGTAATTCCATCATTCTTCCACACAGGCGACAATAATTTACAAATGCCTTTCACGCTAATATGTGCTAACCCATGTGCCATTGTCACAACGGCCAGTACATACGCATCAGGCAACAACCATCTTTTCTGATCCGACAAGTCAATCCAACAACCACTCGCATCCAACTTTCCCGTACTTTCTTTCCACTTCGCCTTTTCAGTCTCGGTGGCCTCATTCTGAATTTCTTTCACACTTTCAATGGTGTCTTCACACATACTCGATTCCGTAGGCCACCTACCCGAACTCGTCACATACATTCGAGTACTAAGGTTCCGGGCAGTCTCCTTAGCAATCTCATCTGCAAACGCGTTACCACGACCAACATCATCCGTCACCTTACGATGCGCACTACATTTAACAATCGCAACTTGCGTAGGCAAAGTCAATGCATCCAAAAGATCATTCACAAGCTGGCCATGCTGAATCTTCGTACCGTGCGACGTCAAGAAACCTCTCTCTCGCCACAATCGTCCAAAACTATGCGCTACACCAAAAGCGTATTGGCTGTCGGTGTACACATTCACACGTTTACCTTTTGCTAACACACATGCTCTAGTGAGAGCAATCAATTCCGCAGCTTGGGCAGAATTCTGATTCAATCTTGCAGTCTCAACAACAGTATTCAATGTTACAACTGCATAAGCAGTAGTCACATCACCATTCGGCAACTTAAAACATGACCCATCCACATACAGAGTGCCATCCGGATCTTCCAATGGGGTGTTTTTAAGGTCCACTCGACCTTTTGTTTCCTCTTCAGTCCTCAAGTAGCAGTCATGTTCTGCTACTTCATCTGACTCTGCACTAATTGGTAACAAAGTTGCCGGATTTAAGACATTACAACGTTTTATCTGAATATGGCTTGCCAATAACGTCAACTCGTACCCAGACAACCTCGCACTCGTCAAGTGCTGAGTTTTCGTACGATTTAAAAGAGTATCGACTGCATGCGGAACCATCACCGTAAGCATATTATCCATGACCAATCCTGCTGATTGTCGGATGGAGACCGCAGCTGCTGCTGTTGCTCGTAAACAACTCGGCAATGCTCTAGCTACTGGGTCCAAGGTCGAGGAAAAATATGCACATGGACGCTGCTTACCACCAAAAGGTTGCGTCAAGACACTCAAAGCACAACCTTCTCTCTCGTGAACATATAATGTAAACGGCTTGCTATAGTCAGGAGTACCTAACACAGGAGCCGAACACAATGAATCACGTAGTTCAGAAAAACTTTTCTGACATTCTTCCGTCCATGGTAAAGGAGTCGAAACATCCTTGCACGTAAGAGCCACTAATGGTTTCGCCAGCAATGAAAAATTAGGAATCCATTGCCTGCAGTACGACGTGATACCTAGAAAGGCACGCACATCTCTTTGGGTCTTTGGCACAACCATTCGTGCAATCGCTGCAATTCTCTCTGGGGTCAATCTCCTTCCCTCCTTTGACAATAAGTGACCTAGATAGGTTACTTCTTGACAACAATATTGGAGTTTAGAAGGGGACACCTTATGATTTAGCTCACAGAGATGTTGCAGTAATGATACCGTAGCTATTTTACAAATGTCCTGAGTATCGGCAGCCACCAATAAGTCATCGACGTATTGGATCAAGGCCGCACCAACCGGCAACCGAAACGCATCCAGTTGACCCTTCAAGGCTTGACTGTAAATCGACGGACTTTCACAGTAGCCCTGAGGAGCGCGTTTGAACCGGAAGCTTCGTCCACCGAGAGAGAAACCGAAAAGGTCCCTGCTCTCTTCGGCAATCGGGATGCTGAAAAACGCATTTTTCAAATCAATCACCGAAAACCATGATGCAGTAGATGGAATCAGAGTCAGGAGCGCCGTGATGTCAGGCACAACAGGGAATTGAGGAACCACAATTTTATTCACCTCCCGTAAATCGATAACAAAACGATAAACAGGCGGTTTTGTAGGATCTGTGCGTTTAAGAATAGGCAGTACAGGGCTATTGCACACGTTTCCCCGAGTCTCTTCAATAACATCTTTCTCGATTAGATCATAAATGATCGCCAACAGCGCTCGTTCACCATCAAGGGAGATACGATACTGGGGAATACGTGGCAATCGCACATTAGATTTCAACTGAACAACATAAGGGGAGATATCAAGTAGGCCCACGTCATTTGGACCCGTCGCCCACAAAGACGCAGGAAGAGAACTCAATTCCGGTGGAAGCTTATCAAGAGACAAGTACATAGGAGAGACAACCCTCTCTCCTAACGTAAGCTTTACACCCGCAGGAGAACAATACAAAGTTGCGTACAAACGTTTAAGCAAATCCAGGCCCAAAAGATTCTCGCCACAACCCGTGGTTAAAATCAACGGAGCTTCTAGCTCACGTGGCCCAATTTGAAGGGGCAAAGGGCGCGAGACTGGATTGCTAACGGGGGCGCCAGAGAATCCAACGGAAACATTTGTTAAGCCAGACAAAGGTGCGCCAGGGAGTTTTGAATGCATGATAGAACTTTTCGCTGCACCAGTGTCCAACAGAAAAGGCTCAACGACGCCCGATGTAGCAACTGCGACGTAAGGCCCTCTCTGATCAACCGGAACTGATACCACTCCCTCTCCTTGTCTTTGGCTGTCCTAGTAATTACTGTCGTCAGTTCCCTGATCGACGTAATAATCGTCTACATTGTACTGCGCAGATCGTCCTTGCGATGATCCACGTTGATCAAAACAGTTATTAGAATTAGATGAGTTATCTGAGCGATCATTCTGAGCACCACGACCTCTACCACGTGACGCCTGCTGTGAACCACCACGACCTCCTTTAGATGAGTTACCACTATTACGTTCGTTTAAAACAGGGCAATTAAATTTAATGTGTCCCTCCTGTCTACAATAAGCACATTGATTGTACCCTAACGATGATCTTTGGGAGGAGGAATCATTACGCGACTGTGACCGATTCGATTGCGACTGCGATCGACTCTGTTGTGAATTATTCTGATTTGACCGTGGAGGATACGCTTGTTGCAACAACACTTTAGTTTTCAGCTCTTTCGTCTTTTTGTCAGCACGGTCATTCTCCTCTTTCTCTCTGTTTTCATAATATTGTGCCGTAGCCAATATCTGAGCTGAGGTGGAAACGGCCCATGCACTCTCCGAATTTCTCAATTTATTGCTCAAGTCGGGCAATAAATTTGAAACAAATTTATCCACAAACAACCTTTGACCACCCTCAGTACCCATATCCTGACCACTATGGTCGATGAATGCTTCCTCAAACCTCGTAAAGAAGTCGGAAACACTTTCATCTTTCTTTTGCTTACAAGCTGACAATTTGTCCCAGTTTACCTTCATAGCTGGCATAAGAGTTTTCATTAACGTAATAATCCTTTGGGGAAGGTCAAGAATCAACTGGTCGGGTTTAGTAGCAGCTACTTGTCCGGCGTCTGCCGCTACAATGGCAGCCCAAGCACCACCTAATTCTGCCGGGTGATTTTCATGTCGAATCTTAGCCCATACCGGTTGCGGTACTACATTGCCAAACAACATATCGATATCGGCAAGGTTCATTATCGTAGCATCTACGAGCTGCGATAATTCTTTGTAATACCCTGTAGGATTTTTGCGAGGGTCAGGCAAAGATTGCTTCACCTGTAACACTTCCGAGCGTTTCCATGGAAGATGTATCCATATTCTCTGGAAATGCGCCAATGTCGGAGGATGAGCATTAGGATCAGCTGGTACCCAAACCGGCGGAACTTCGCGCATAGGATATTGGCCAGATTCATCTGGTTGTTTCTCAATATCCTCAACAAACAATGCATAAGGTATCGGAGCGGGACGAAAAGATAGTAACCGCTCGATAGCACGTCGGACATTGGTATCTACTATCAGTCCAGTTGCGAACTGAAGCCGAAGCTCAGACAGGGCGGTCAGTACCTCGTCAGGCGCATCGGCCTCTATCTGATCATGAAGGAACTTACACATTTCATCAAACACGTATCTCTGGGTTGGTATATTGAATTGACAAAACGTTTCGAGGACAACACGTGGTGGATTTCTCTGCGGATTTACCATCCAACCCATCGCCATATTATATAGCGCGACGCGTTCTCTGTTTCCAGGAAGCTGACTTCGTCTCTGAGGACCATCGGAACCAGCGGACCCATGAACAGGTCCGAGCGAATGAAAGAAGCTAGCCGCAAGAGGAGAATTGCGGCTACGGGTAGAGGGAGAAGAATAAGACACAGGGCTAACAAGAGAAGGGGTAGAAACAGTAGCGACAGCAGGTGTTAACAAAACAGGAGCAGTAGCGGGAGCAGGAGTATGAGGAAGCGGAGGAGCAGTAGGGATAGAAGCAGGCAAAGGAGCAGGAACAGTCGGAAGAACGAGTGCAGGTTGAGGAACAGGTGGAGGAGGAATAGGTGGAAGAACAGGTACGGCAGGGACCACAGGTGCTGCGGTACCCTGTACGTACGGAGGTGGCGACTTCATAAGATAGGACATTAAAGGATCCTCAACTACCTCTTCCTTCTTGTCCGACTCCGTAGGCAAAGCAGGATAACATTTATCTATGGTCATACGCTGTAGTCTCTCAAACACCTCCTTATCCTTATCCTCCTTATCACGCTGGAACTGCTCAGCTTTCTTCACTATGGTAGCAACATTATCTCGCTGACTACGTTTATTTTGTCTGATCTCTTTCTGTCGGGCTTCTTTGCGCCACAACCGAAAGGCATCAAACATGGCCGGCCTTGATTTTCGTTCGAACAACTTCATTTCTAGATTATCTAAGATTGACGCCTCGAAGCTACCGTGAGGTGGCCAACGAAGGTCGCCGTCCTTCTTTGTATATTTAATCCAATAATCGTTAAAGGTAATTGGGCCTAGCCCATGTTTGCTATATAGATCATAAGTAGGAGTTCCAACCGGAGGTATCGGACACGAGTCCTCCAGTCGGGAATCCGCACCACAAGGTCTGAAACAACTAAACAAAGTACTGCGACCAGGCATCTTGCACACTAGCCGAGTTTCACAAACTTCAAGAGTTACGGGATTTACCAAGTCCCAGCAAAGAACAAAACCCTCGGTCGTTGTCGTCAAACAACACAACAAAGTACGCTAGCAAAGTGTCACCGACAAAAACACTCACACAGCGTGTACAATAAAAACACTCGCTAAACAACCAAGAGCTATGGGAGCGACCCACAAATACTTAACTCAAAAATCGATGGCGTCACCAGGAAGGCCCGTCAATCGTCTCGCTATACCAAGGTCTACGCCAGGCGCCAAAACAGGTCTACAGTCAGGGCAGCAATCCGTCGCAGCCGTCAGGAGGCGGGAATCTTCGCGGGAAAAGTCTTCGGGCCACTTATTTCGACAACAGGATCGATGAAGCGGAGTGCACCTTCCCTCGGAGATTTCACACGAAGTTCCTCACGATCGTCGGGCTTGGACCGGTACCACTGATGCAGCCCCACGTTGGGCGCCAACTGAAGGACTGGGTTCTGTAAGACCCAGCGGTGCCAGGGCACAACACCTGAAACCTTCGTGGGTAACCTGCTCCGGCGTACAAGTCACAGAGACACGGGACACTTCCTTTGGCGTCAAAGATTCAAGGTTTATTTGCTGCAGGGAACACAGAGATCACGACAAGTACACAGCGTGCAACTTGGGGAGACTGCTTCAAATTGGTTCTGTAGATCGCTCCTTTTATACAGTTTTTACCCATAAGACAACATTGAACACAAAAGTTTACAACCCGGTTCCCACAATTATTCCCCAGAGGGGTCGCTTTGGTCACTTTGAAACACATGAGGTCCGGAACATTAGTGCGGAAACATTTGGCGGTTCCCAACTGTAAAAACCCATCTTCCCAACATTAGTGCATTCCAATCGGTAGTAAAACAGATCGAAATAGGAACAAGGACAGGTGTAGAGGAAGACGGAGACAGTGGGGAGATCGGAAAGGGTGTAAAAGGGGAGGTAACGGGAAACACGAGATACAGGCATCAAAGGGACGTGCCTAATGAGATGCACGGCTGAGACAATAAGCCGGCCGCTCGAGATGGGCCTCGAGCGGCGCCATCTGCCTTACAGTATCAACCCCCTCATCATAAAGACACTTACAAAGGACATGTGTCTTTCGCAAATATCTTGGGAGTCCCAGGGTCGCGAAGCGGACAACGTCTGTTTGCTGGCTACTTGAGGGCAAGAGACAAAATGGATGCCGTATCTAAGATGGAACCCGTGGGTACAGATAGAAATACCCACGTAACAGATGAACGGTTTAGGTTAGTACAGCGAAACTGCGCACACTTACTAAACTCGTCATTTGCGGTTCATAGATACCAGACTCGACCATATTCGTATGAGTCGAAAGCACCACTTACAATTGTCACGGAACCTCACCATGAGAAATTGAATGGATGGAGGAATCAGGACTCATAGAAACAGATGAGTTTAACTTTTTAAAGTGCAAATTCCCTAAAATACCAGCACTTTACCTACTACCCAAATTACATAAAAAAATCCCTTGAATCCCCCGGGAAGGCCAATAGTCTCCTCCAGGAACAGCTGCCTGGAAAATACATCGAGATATGTTGATTATTTTTTCCAGCCAATTGTGCAGGACCTCCCATCTTATCTTAGAGATTCAGGGGATTTCTTGGAGAAAATAACTAATGTCACAGTGGATGCAGGCTGTTTACTAATGACCATGGATGTTAACAGCCTGTATACCAATATCCCACACGAAATGGGAATCAAAGCATGTAAGCACTTTTTAAGTACCCGATCAGTGTCATACCTTTTCCACACTGAAATGGTTTTAGACATGATATACACATGTCTTACTCAAAACTATTTTTTGTTCAATGGCGCCATCTACCACCAACTTCTTGGGACTTCTATGGGCACTTGTTTTGCCCCTAGTTTTGCAGGAATATACCTAGGGTGGTGGGAAGAGCAAATTGTCAGACAGCTTGATCAATACTGTACCGGAGTCCGTACTTGTCTCCGGTACATTGATGACATCTTCATCATTTGGGAGGGCACAATAAAAGAAGCTGAAGATTTTGTTGCCACCTTGAATGTAAATGAGTTTAATTTGTCATTTACAAGCCATATCAACAAGAATACTGTGGACTTTTTAATTCTGAAAGTTACCATAGAAAACACAAGCCTCGTGACAACTCTGTACAGAAAAGAGACGGCCTGAAACAGCCTTCTCCATGCTCAGAGCTGTCACCCCCGAAACCTGATTAATTCTATTCCTTTTGGTGAACTACTCAGAGCCAGGAGAAATTGCACTAAACAGGATGATTATGAAAAAGAAAGAGCTATCGTGTGTGACAGATTCAAGCACAGGGGATACAGCAAAAAGTGTATTGCAGAAGCTATACGCAAGGTAAAAGAGAGGGAAACAACCCAACCTGTGGCAGAGAAAGATGAAACCAAAGAGACTCTAGAAGGAGTGAGATTTATAACTGACTATCACTCCCAAAAAAGGGAAGTCAGAGGAGCAATTAATAAATATTGGAGTGCCCTCAGAACTGACAAGGATATCCAACAAGGTATCCAAGATTTCCCACAAATCACGTACAGAAAACCACGGGCCTTGAAGGACAAGGTATGCCAAACTTTGGTAGCCAACAAAAAAAAAGAAATCCAGTTCAGGGATTCTATGTCTGTGGTCGCTGCAAAGCGTGTAAATTTAGCCACAACACAAAAGAGATAAAATTGTCCAATGCCTGCGAGCCCTTCAAAATCACAAAGCATTTTACCTGTCATACAGAGTACGTGGTTTATGCACTTAAATGCCCATGCAATAAATTCTATATTGGTAGCACTATCAAACCAGCAAAAGATAGAACTTTACAGCACCTGAGAGCCATAAAAAACCATGACAAGCAGTACCCAGTGGCAAGACATTTTGCTACTCACCACCAGAGCAACAGCAGCCTCCTCTCGTTTGTGGTACTAGACCAAGTACCCCTTAGGGAAAGAGGGGGTAATAGACTGCAAGAGCTCAGACGCTTAGAGTCTAGATTTATAATTAAATATCACACTTTGCAACCCCAAGGGCATAATTGCGATGAGGCACTGGGAGTGCATCTTGGATGAACTGAAATGTTGTTAACAATACCAATCATGCTAAGCTGTTTTCAAACCTTGATTTTAATGGTATGAATGTGTGAATTTCACGGTTTTATGTCATATAATCACTGTATTTTATCATTTGTCACAGGTACCGGTGAATGTGGGAGAGTATGAAAACACAGCACAGTCAGAAAGTATGTGGCAGGATGTATCAAGTGGCAGAACTCACGTTGGGCAACGGTGCAATGAGCGGTGCTACCTTGTATAAATCAAGACTTTGAGCAAGCAATGAGCAGGCAATGGAGTGATAGTATGGTTAAGCCCACTGGGGCTGTATTTGTCTGAAGTAATACGGCAATGTATAACTTTCAAAAGAATATCCGAACAAGTAAGGACAATGAGTGAAAGTGACTTTCGTAACAACATTGTTACACAAATGTTTTGTACTTTTGTTGTTGCTATCCTAAGGCTTTAAGGCTGGCAAGCCAAGAGGTAGCTGAATAGCACTATTAATTGGACCTGAAGCAAGGTCGCGTGTTGATAGAAATGATGCGAGTTCGAGGCTTCGAACTGGCGCTTTTTTTGACCAATTATGGTATTTATTTTACATAGATACGCTTTTTATGCCTAAACTGAATGTCTTAAAGAAATCCTATTTAAGAAATCCATCAGTTTACTTGAATACCATGAGATGCCACATATTGCTGACAATACAAGATACAAGATGAATCTGTTTTCTGAGCTCCAGACATACGATGTATTGGTAGTCTGTTGACTATGTTTATGTTTACCACGCTCACATGATTTCCTTAAATGCTGGATGTAAACAGACACTTGTACTCGTGAGAAAGGGAAGCTGTTCCCGAAACGCGTCGAGTAGGGCTGTGATTAAAATCCAGCTTTGAACACTAATGCTGGCCTGGACATCATTCTTTTTGGAGTGTGAACGAGTACGGTGGAATATATATATAACCTACTGCCGATCGCCAGTAGGTAGTTATAGTTCGGACCTATTATCCATAGGAAATCCACACCATTCTATTTGGAATAACTATGGTGCAGGTTGACGAATCTTTGTGAAACTTTCAGACCTGGTGGCCCGCTCCGGTCCGCTTCTATCCTGAAAGTCTCAGGGTGATTCGCCAAGTGGGGGCCGAGAAAAAAGGGGGGTCCCAAAACATGTTTTCCTCATGCAATTTTCCATAGGAACCGTTAATCGCAGCTACAGCCCAAACTGCTGAATGGAATTACACCAAATTTGGCAAAGAGGTAGCCCTTGGTTCAGGCTTGTGCATTTGACAAGATTTATTTATTTAAGTGATCGGTCTTTTAAAAACAAAAACCATTACACCAAATGACATTTATAATAGTACTATTGAATACTTACATAAACACATTAAATCATTAGTAGAATTTTTACATGGTTGGTCTAAAACATACTACTATACATCAATTATTTAAAATTTAGTTTAAAATGGATTTTTGGGAGGTCTTGTCTTTATTCTAACAACAAGGAGGGACAGATAAAGGACAATGTTTACCGGGGTCCAATGTACGTGTCCTACAACTAGATTTCAATAGAGTGTACAGAGTTCCCCACACGAAGTGGAGTAAATTAAATAAGGGAGTGACTCTCTCTCTGGAAAATGTTTGGTCGTGCAACAGGGAATAAAGTAATCCCTTGACGGTATTAAGGATGCCTCACACAATTAAAAGGCTGGACGACTGTTGCCATCCTACCTGATGATTGTATTGTGTCATCATTGGCCTCCTGCTCCAACGACAGGCTGGCGGTGCAATGCCTGCCGGGTAGCACTGAGTGCTACTCTTTGGCGGAGTTCTTTTATTCCTGGCCAATAGATGCGTGCATGTGAGTCAACGGCGCCCGCGGCATTCTGCTTCTTAAGCAGCGCAGCTACACACCGATCCATCGGCTGTCCTGCGATCTCGCCGCTGTGGTAGGGGTAGGTGCTTACAAGCCTAGTGCCTCGAGCGAACAAGGTAACCACCTAACTGCTCAGGCCCCACAAGGACAGTCTGTGGGGACCGTCTACCAGGGATTAAGGGGCGGGAACTCACGTAGGATTCCTTCCTGCCATACCATGCAGGTTGTATGCGAAATTTCTTTCTAATGGTTCGAAATTTCCTGCTAGTTGATGAACTTACTTAGGTCCTGAAGAATTGCCCTAGAGGCATGAAACATGTTGACCGCACCATAGGTGAGGGTTGAACGAGCCAAATTACCTTATTCTTTGTGCTTCGGTACCCCTCCCTTCACCAATTTTAACGAGGCAGTGAGCCACACCATTAAAGTTTTCTCAATGGACTCCACTGACCTCTTTTAACTCTCCACTCACGCTCACTACTGCACTCTTTTAGGCCCCTCACACGCACGCATCTATTGGCCAGGAATAAAAGAACTCCGCCAAAGAGTAGCACTCAGTGCTACCCGGCAGGCATTGCACCGCCAGCCTGTCGTTGGAGCAGGAGGCCAATGATGACACGATACAATCATCAGGTCGGATGGCAACAGTCGTTCAGCCTTTTAATTGTGTGAGGCATCCTTAATTCCGTCAAGGGATTACTTTATTCCCTGTTGCACGACCAAACATTTTCCAGAGAGAGAGTCACTCCCTTATTTAATTTACTCCACTTCGTGTGGGGAACTCTGTACACGCTATTGAAATCAGGTCTTGTCTTTATGACAGTCTATTGCGATCTCCACAGAGTTTCAGCCAATTTCCTTTAAATACACATTTAAAAGTTTCACCCCCTGCATACTAGAGGGATTGAGGCCCCGTCGAGCCAGGTGCGTATGTTCATGCTATTCAGTTGTGCTTTTATTAGTGACTTCCGTTCTTTCAGTAACTTCAGGCATACACAAAAAATATGTTGAATCGATTCCTATTTGTAGCCACAAAGTCTGCAGTCTCGGTTATCACTTTTATCCTTCCATGCTGGGATTAAATCTTTAGTTTCCCACATGCCCAGACGCAGCCTCATAAATGGATGTTTTAGGGTAGGCGAGGAATAGGCTGATAAACATTCTTGTGGCTTCCTTTTTCCATATGAGCTGATATCCGTCCAGGCATGCCGTCTTATCAGTAAAGTGTTCTCATCCGTTGAGTGAGACAAGAGTTTTATTGTGGTGTTAATTAATTTGTTGAAAGAGTTTTTCCCTATGCTGAGATTCCAAATGTCTATCGCAGACAGATCCTCTATCACCTGGTTTAAATAACTACCCCAGGATCCATGCATCCTCTTTCTTTTTGTCTGCCTGTTTCTTTCCAGCATAGTTGTGGTCTATGGACCCGCTTTCAGAAGCAGGTAACCGCCAACATAATTTAATGAAGGCGCCTTTGCTCCGAAATTCCTTATTTTCTAAGCCAAACTCTAGTCGCACATGGGCTGGCGATGCACATTATTGGATATGAAAAACTTTTTTGTAGACTTTTGTTTGTATTTTGTTCAAGGCAAGGATGTCACAACCTTTCATTATTTCAGTGCTATAAGTTACTGTTGGCATTAACTGTGCCTGCATGACAGTTAATAGGTTACCATATGATGGACAACTTAACTTCTTTTTTAGAACGTTAAAACCACATATCAGGTTTGGAGATTTTGACCTCATTGAGGTGTGCTGTGATTTATAGCTAAATTTTTGTTCTACCATGAACCCAAGATATTTATAGGAGGTGACCGCTTCAACTTTTTTACCCTCTATATGCCATATGAATCTCTTGTACTTGGCATCCACCGACCGCACAACCTTTGTTTTTAGTAAATTCAGTTCTAGTCCTTGTGCTGACAAATATCTGGCTAAGGTGCTCATTCCTCATTGTAAGCCGATTGGAGTTTGGCTTAATAGTATTAGGTCATCGGCGTACTGAAGGCACTTAATTTCCTTATTGGCTATTTGGTTTTTGCCTTTTGGCTTAATGGTGTAAATCCGTTTAGTAGTTGCTGAAAAAATCAAAAGTAAAATCATAGATATAACTATGGCCGCGGTGGATCCGCGCATCCTAAGTACATCCTGAGCGTATCCTTCCGATCACGAGCTGCATGCTAATTGATTGTCAACTGCCTGTCAACACTCCAAACCAGGAAATGTTGGCAGCCATTTTATGCCACGGTAGAAGCGAGGTTGAAGAAATCAGTGGAACAAGTGTGCAAAACGTATAAAGGGGGCAGGGTAGAAATACCCTGACCCTCTAGACCTGCTTACGGGGTCCCACAAGGACACTCAGGACCCATTTTTTTTTTTTAAATGTCAAAATGGGTGCTGGGTGTGCAGATCCTGCCATAAAAAAACAAAAATGAATCCCCGGGGGGTCAAATGCCGGTGCTAAAATATTCAATTTGATGGGGCGGCCGAGAGGGGTCGCCTAGGCCCGGGGACCACCACCCTTATGTGGGGGGGCCTCAAAGGCAAATCTCTCAGTAAAATACATGGGTGGGGGGCTCAAAGGCCCCCACAGCCCCGGGAACTGCTACTCCCCGGAGCTTTAAAAAAATGGGTCCCCTTAGGATCACCACCCCTGGGGCTTTTTATATTTTATATATTGTGGGAGGGGGGCTGCGTGGCCCCCCTCCTGAAGCCATTGAGGGTCCTGGGGACCGCCACCCCCCAGGAGCAGCTCCTGCAGTGTCTCCAGGTGGCCAGTTTTGGGATGCTGCTGTTTGCTATGGCAGGGTGGGAGCCGAGGTTTCCGCCCCGCTATAGCAAACTTGGTTTTGATTTTGAAAGAGAGAGCGGGGAAACCTGCTCTCTGTTTCAAAATGAAAAGCAGATTGCTTTTCCCCATGGGGAGCTGCATGTTAGCAGCTGCCCATGTGGAAAAGCCGGAAGGACGAGGAGAGCCGGCTGGATCTGTGGGGGCATTGGGGTTCCCTCCATGTTCCCCAACGTTGTATATAGGCCCCAGGGGATGGGGTCCCCAGGGAGAATAAAAAATTAGTGGTAGGTGGTAATTTTTCACAGTAAAATTAGGAGTCTCTAAGTTTTGGAATGTCGACAATCCAGTCTCCCACATAAATAGCCACAAAGTATTTAGTGAAGCCCACACTGTGAAGTGTTTCACAAAATGGAAAACAGCAGTGTTTGACTGGGATCAATAAAGAATTGCCCACTGACGAATACGAAGTAGGCAAATTGTACATGGGGTTTTGTAACGCCAGTGGCTGCTCCTCGCGCCCTCTCTTGAGGTTAATTCGAAGAGTTGTGTACTCCTTTTGCTCCTAATGTACACAGCGCTCCGTTGTCTCTGTTTGCTTTCCCCTCTGTCATGAAGAGGCCCATGGGGAAATATGACGGCTTCTCTACAGCCAGTACCTCTGAAAAGGTAGAAGAGCTGCTAAAGAGTCAGCATGGGTATTACACTTCTAGTCATAAACATCATTCTTTTCTTAGTAAAAAGGTGAGCCCAGGCCTTTCTTTTTTATAAATTAAGTACTGTCTTAATGTCACATGAGAATTGGGCGCGTAAGGGTAGGAGAGCGTGACCTTCCCGAGTATTGTTTACTAATTGTTCGAGGAGTTCGAGGCCAACTTAAGTCCGGGGTTTGTCATACTCGGGATCTTAATTTAAATATGCAGGGTGGGCCTCGGCAGTCCCTGAAGCCTCGGTGGTCCTAGGCAATGCCTTATTTGTTCTGTAATCACACGGGCAGTACTTATCCATACCAATATAATAAAGAGAGAGCCCAAACCTTTGAGGCGGGTAATCTCAGGAACCACAGCACCAATCACAACACCCAAAACAGTGTTGGAAAGGGCAGCTGCAGCAGAAGGACATAGGCTATGCAGACGCCCACCATATACATTTAAAAGGTAAAAGAACCGTGCCAGCAAAGTAGTCCCTTGTGGGCGTGTCTGCGTTGTGCTGTGGGCGTGTGCTGGGGACGTGACAAACGCTGGGGGCGTGTGGTACGTTCCGCCCTTCATGCCATGTCTCATATTGTGTGCTAATCCCACCCTGCACCCTTTAAATACCCCTGCGCCCCATAATCATAACCCACCCTTACTCCTTAAAATACCCCAAAACCCTTAAACACTAACCCATCTTAACCCTATAAATATACCCTGTACCCCTAAACCCAAACCTATCCCTAAACCCTAAAAAATCCCTGTCCCCCAAAACCCAAACCTAGCCCTGAACCATATAAATACCCTTGTACCTCAAAACCCAAACCTACCCCTGAACCCTAAAAATACCCCTGTACCCCAAAACCCAAACCTAGCCCTGAACCCTTGTAACAACCGGATTCTCGAACCAGATAGGATCAGCTCCTCAGAGCACCTCCAACTCAGCCGGAACGTAACCACCTCCCTCCTCAGGACCCATCTGTCCAGGCACCTGGGTACCTACCTGAGGATGGGGAACTCGCAATATACAAGCTTATATCATCAAAAACACCACTAAATCTATAGGGATTACTAGGAATACTCACTGATTACTAAGGATGTCCATGCCCTACACCACACTCATACCTCATAGTCTCGCGACCACATGGGTCCAGACTAATCTACCCTGGGGCAGTTCTGATTATTTACCATTACACACTGACCACAGTCAGTGCTCGCTCGGCACCTCCGCAATCCTGCGTGCCTACACACCGGTCTGCAGCGCTAGTGCTCTCTTCCTCACAGCCCGGTCCACAATCCGTCAGACCTAAGCACTGGTGTCCCCCCCAGTGTTCTCTAACTCACAGCCCGATCCGCAATCTGGCGGACCTAAGCACTGGTGTCCCCCGCAGTGTTCTCTAACTCACAGCCCAATCCGCAATCCGGCGGATCTAAGCACCAGTCTCCCACCTGGTGTTCTCATTAATGCCGCTTACCAACGACGCTCACTCTCCTATGAATACCTTCAGCTCTCTCTCTCTCTATGTTGGGAAGTTTCTCTCACTATTCACTAAAGGTTTACTACTACAATAATATTATGGAATGGCCGAATTACTTAGTGTATAACCTATTCTCTTAGCTCAAGGGCTCCTCTCTCTCCCTAATTATTCAGTGGCTACTTACCTGATCAGGGGCAGCATCTGTTCTGGCTGTAACACCTGACTAGAAGGAAAGGTTACCTGCGCTTTAAGAACAAGAGACACACACTGTATGCAAGAGTTATTCCCTAATTTAAACGCTCTTATTTCCTTTTGAGAAAGGTTATCTCTATCATAAGGACAACACATGCACACTGGTTCACTAAGACCTGGGGTATCTTTATTACAATAACAATAAAATGGGAATAGACACATACACAGATCTGCGGGGTCTCTGTAACTAACAGGAACTGTAACACACCACTGAAAGAAAAAGGATTAGACATACAGTATAAGGACAAGGTTAATGTTTGAAAATAAGGAAGGGTATCACCTGAGGGGTGTGAGGTCTTGCTCTAGCTGTCATCTGGGCTCCTCTCTCGTCTGTTCCTTAGCTCGTCTTAGATCCTCTCCTGCACTCTTGGACACACATCTGCGCTGATTACTCTGCACTGGATTCCTCTCCCCCACGAACTCTCTCCACCTTCCAACTTCAGTCTAATGGTTTCTGCCGCTCTGATAACCGTTCGCTCCACTAGCTTCTTCACTCTATTTGATTGTCTCTGTGCTAATGTCCAATTCACTCCAGCTGCTCCCACAGATTAATCCACGATATAACTTCAGTCTCTTCCAAAAGGCATTACTTCAGACTCCAGCTATTCACAACTCCTCCTGATAAGTAACTGCTTCTGACTGCTTCCTTCAGTTCCAGCTCACTGACTGTCTGTCTGTCTTCTCTCTGTTCCAAGTATCTTCTGTCTCTTCTCCTCCTGCAACTGCACTCCTCTCCTCTGCTCCAATTCAACTCAAACTCTTTCTGATTCTCCACTCCTTCTGCAACTCCACTCCTCTCCTCTGCTTCAATCCAACTCAACTGCTTCCAGCTCAAACTCTTTCCAGCTCGAACTCTTTCTGCTCCTCCAACTCAACTAACTAACTCCGCCTCTGCACTTCACTAATATGGAATGCTGTCTCCTCATGGAAAGTTCCAGCCATCAGCCTCCTCCCACCAGGTCCATGCACCAGGCTCCTTGCTCTAGACGCTCCCACAGTGATCAACTGCTTGTTTCGTCTAGAGACCTGAGCGCAGGGACACTTCTTGATTAGATTCAGCTCTGGCCGGTTCTCTCCGGTTCACTTAGGACGAACAACAGCTCAAAACTAAAATATTACCTTTACCCTACAAGCATCTCAGCTCTGCAGGGATAGAAAGCAAAATGGAGTCTCTCTAGTTCTGGGCCTTGTAGGCCTGAGAAGGATGAAATAACACTTAACTCTGTCAGAGTACCTACACAAACCATACCAATATGTAATATAAAGTCAGGACTACAAAGGACACATAATTATGTCAAAGCCAATAGGCAATAGATGGATTAGAGTCAAGAATAAGGGATCTATCATCATATTAAGCAGCTATCCTCTTCTAGGTCTGGAAAAAAGGGCTTAAAAGGGCCAACACAAGGTAAGAATACAGATTATAGATGTTAGCAAGCTTAAAGTCATCATCACTCCGAAATAGAGCCAAAAACCATGTCAGAACAACCCTAAAAATACCACTGTACCCCAAAACCCAACCTACCCCTGAACCCTAAAATACCCCTGTACCCCAATACCCAAACTTCGCCCTGAACCCTTAAAATACCCCTATACCCCAAAACCCAAATCTAGCCCTGAACCCTAAAAATAACCCTGTACCCCAAAACCCAAACCTACCCCTGAACCCTAAAATAACCCTGTATCCCAAAACCCAAACCTAGCCCTGAAACCTAAACATACCCCTGTACCCCAAAACCCACACCTAGCCCTGAACCCTTGTAATACCCCTGTACCCCAAAACCCAAACTTACCCCTGAACCCTAAAAATACCCCTGTACCCCAAAACCCAAACCTAGCCCTGAACCCTAAAAATACCCCTGTACCCCAAAACCCATACCTATCCCTAAACCCTAAAACTACCCCTGTACCCCATAACCCAAAACTGTATCTGAACCCTTAAAATACTCAAACACCCCAAAACATATACCTCAGTACCCCAAAACATATACCCCTATATTGACACTTACCTTATCCAAACATGAAAAAAAACATGCTTTTACCATTCATGCATTTACAACAAATTTTGTTGTAAATGTATGCGTGGTAAAAGCATATAAAATGTAATGCCATGCGTTATAATGGCATTGCGGAGTCATGGTACTTTAGTAATGAAAGTATGCGGAGTGATGGTATGCAGAAAGAATGTTGCGGAATAATGGGTGTTTACTCTCCCCTGGTAAGTACATTGGTGGCATGGCGGCCCACATCTCCAGCAACATACTCATATTTTTTTACCGCCCATTTGAAAAATGCCCAGGTCTCTCTCATTGATGGCCAGCAACAACATACACTTTTCGACACACCTCCCGCCACAAGTTCAAGAATTGCAAACTTTAGAGCTGGGGAGCTACGTTCGAATCTCGGCATCAGTTCAACATCCTGTGATTCCAGGCAAATCGCTTTGTCTCCCCGTGCCTACCACAAATGAATGTGTTCTTCTGTAATGTAAATTGTGCTCATGCCATGTTGTCGAGTTCGCGCTGTATAATATTGCAAGGAAAAATAAAGTAGGGAAACTCGAGTTCACACACTACGGAACGCGCACTCTTAAGTGCATCAGCAGTGGACTGTGAACCGGAGTGTTTCACAGGGCTGTCACAGATAAGAAATGCTATCTAAACGAAATCCTACAAAACAATATACTACTATCTGGCAGCAATTCATACCCGGACAACGTCGGGACTGGCTGCTAGTGGTGTTATAAAGTGATACACTTAAAGAACTCTTGCAGTTGCCTAATTACCCAGGATTCATGTTTCTAACAGTTAATTACAGTATTTTTTGTAGGTGAATTGTAATGTTAAATAGTATTGACTTTAAAATCTTCTATAAACAGATGATTATCACAATAAATAATAGTCAAGTGTTGTCAGAAAAAGAAGACCTATACAATTATTTTTTTTTAAAGTAACCTTTATTAAAACAGAAATAAATAGAAATGTAACTTTAACAGAACAGTATAATAATAAAAAAAAAACGTGGGTTGAACTCTAGTGGAAGCAGTGTAGGTAACCTGAAAGATAAAAATGAAACATAAGTATGTGTGCTATGTAGAAGAGGTAAAGAAAGCTAGTTTGAGTGAAAGGATCATAGTGAAAATGGAAGGGAGGGGCAGTGGGTGGAAGTGAGAAGGGGAGGGAGAGTTAAAAAAAAAAGAGAGGCAGGAGGAGATAGAAAGTCTGCCTATTGCACTCAGCCCTTAGTGTTTACCCTCCGTCACCCGTTTGTCTTGGACGCAGGGATCTGCGAGATAGAGTGTGGTTTAGGAAGTCCTTAAAATTAAATACATGAAGCCAGAGATTTTGGCCTACATTATCAAGGAAGAAAAATAACATTATCGCCGTTTTAACGGTAGGAAACCGCCTCTAAAGTGGCGATAAGGGGTTCATAGTATGCTGCTGTCAATTCCTTTAGAAGCACAGGTTTTGGTGTGAACCTGGGATTCTATGGGAATTCACAAGGGCATATTATCAACCCCTTATCGTCGCTTTAGCAGCAGTTTCCTGTCGCTAAAGTGGTGATAATGTTATCGCCGTTCTTTGATAATATAGTCCTACATTATTAGTTACTGGAAAATCGCTTGTATTCACCTGAGCATCCAGAGTGCTGCACCCCAGTCCCTTCCCCCGCAATGTGCTCAATAGTAGGATTTCCACACTGAGGCTTCACAGCTCACCTGCCACCACTGGTTTGTCCCATGACGTGTTGGTGCATGCTCCGATTCCGGGGTACATTGGTATGGAAGACCAGGTCTCCAAAATGGAACGGTGTCTTGATACTGCCATGGAAGGTGTTAGAATGCTCAGGGCATCATTGCAGGAGAGAGTTCCCGCTCAGCCCCTTTCAGCCCATCAATGAATGTCTGTAAAGGGAGAAATAATTTAATGGTGGAAATGTCTGGAGGTAAATTAAAGTTTATTTTAAGCTTGGGGAGGCGCTAGGGGGCGCACAGCGGAATGGCTGCTTAGACGTGCAGCTCCGCCGGGCGGATCCTATTATCGTTAAAGTTATGCAGTTTTACGGACCATAGAAATTTAAACTGCATATTGCCCTGTCGGGGAACGAACGGGGCTCCTGGATGTGATCGCGGGGTTCTACAGGCTGCACCGTGAATCCGGTAATAATTAAAACTGTGCCGCGACTGTGCCGGCGGAAAATGGCGGCTGGCGACCGAGACGGCAGCTTTTGCGGGGACTCCTGAGAACTTAATCCGCCGGCTCATTGGGAGACAGCAGCGGGACCTCCAGATCGGGAAGCGGAGCGAATAGGGAGGACTCATCTGACTTTAGCGGTGGAGACGCGGATGAGGCGCCTGTTTGATCTGCCGAAGTGACAGCTACCGTTGGCGAGATGGCGGCGATTTCGGCCGGAGCAGTGCAAGCGTGCTTATCCTGGTAGGTGCAGCGGTATATATGCTGGCGAGCTTTCTGCCTATATGTCGCCACCCGGAATGGCCCTGCTTTCTGCGCTGGTCATTGCGCTGAGGACACACCAGGCACAACTCCTGTGGCACACTTGACGCACTCGGCGTTTCCAACAAGATGGCGGCGCCCGCCTGCGGGGATTTCCAGAGGCACATACACAACGCTTGGTGCCGGTGCTAAGGGGGAGGCCCGATCCAGAGGGAAGTACAATTCCACCACATAAGTAAACGATGTGTGTTACAGCTGGGCGCTAAGTCACCTAGAGCGCCGCCACACCGCATTCTGCACCCCGGTCCATGTGCACATTGCACACGCGCCACTGACGTGCCTCTCTCGGCGAGGATCGGGTTCCCCTGCACGACGGAGACAATCCACCCATACATGACATATGGACGTTTATCCAATGCATCGATGTTGAAACAGTGCCCTGGCGCCATCATTGCATGCCACACACACAGCACGGGGAAATCGGATGCATGCTTCTCCGACGCGTAGATGAACCAACGCTACCCCTGATGCCTAGCAAACCTCTTTAAAAAAGCGGGGCACACCGAGGTGATTCTACATGTGAAGGAGCCAACTTTCTTTCAGAGCGCCGGCAACAGCTGCGTGCTCGTATCTGGCAAAGACCGCAGCTATTTGACTGGTGGACTTTCTACTCCAACTGCCCGCATATACATATAGGTGCCCCGAGTTGAGTGGACTGAGACGCCCACGTGATCACCTACGCCTGTATTATCGATATTAGACACTACAAGATGGGGAAACCAGAAAAACAGCAATCCAAACTCACATTCGAATCGAAGAAAACAACTAGGACTCAAAATGAGCAGGTAGAGGGGGAACAAGACATAGACCCTCAAGAAGGCAATGTCATGGAGAATATTCTTAAGGCTGTGCAGGAGTTGCGGCATGAAATCAATGCCAAACTGGACCTTCTAACGGGCAGAGTGGATAGCATGGCGGCGAAACTCGATAAGCAAGGCGAAAGGCTAGACGAAGCTGAGAAAAGGATTTTCACAGATGAGGATGAATCGCGCAATACGACAGCTAAATGTACGGGTATGGAGAAAGTGTTGGAGGTTATCAAGGCCAAGTCGGAGGAGTTGGAAGCGAGGTCGAGAAGGAACAATATATGCATAGCGGGCCTGCCGGAATCAACAAACACTGGGCGAATGGAACCGTACGTGGAGCAGTTATGTAAGGACATTTTTGGCGTGGAAAATCTGTCGCCCATTTTCATAGTGGAACGAGCTCATTGCTCTCTGGCCCCGAGGCCTAAACCAGGTGCCTCGCCTAGACCGATAATAGCAAGGGTCCTTAACTACCGTGACAGGGACACTGTGTTACGCCTGGCCAGGGAGAAGGGGGAGATCCAACATCAAGGAAACAAGCTAGAGTTCTTCCCGGATTTCACAGTGGCGGTACAGCAAGCGCGCAAGGAATTCAACGAGGTCAAAGCCAAACTGCGTGATCTGCGAATACCGTACGCCATGTTATATCCGGCACGTCTGAAGGTTACCTGGGACGACAAACCAGTGTTTTTGGCGACGCCCAAAGCTGCCATGGAGTTCATAAAATCCACGACTGGTAAGGGTAAAAAGAACAATCGCACGTACCAGCATCTAGACTCGGACTAAAGGTAAGACTGTGTGATTCCACCGGTAGTACGCTGTGTTGACTGTTCTGACTGCACGCATGATGGTCTCACAGTGACTACTCCTGCGACTCCTGAACTGCAAATTTGGTTGGCGGGCTGATTCATACCGGTCTGGGACTCCCGTATGTACACGGCCTGTGGGCTACTGGATCTACAACCCAAAACGAGGGAGGGATCCTCGAAGTCGTGGCGAAGAGCACGTTTGACCGGGTGGACCTCTGGCGCCCACTCAGTTATTTACTGCCGGGGATTTAGGGTGTTTGCTAAATTGTGACATTGTTAGATTTTATATACGCCCCGCCAATAGATGTTCAGCTCTTACATGAGTGCCGCTGCATGCGGAGTATGGATCGGGAGTTGATACTGAAAGTTGAAATGCTGGGATTGGTCTGAGGCTTATAGATTCGCCCCCATCCTTTTGTAAGGATGGTGAGTTGTGCCCTCGGCGGACCTCTTCTAGGGCGGTCCCCAGATGGTTATGTTCTTTATCGAAGTTTTAAGGGTACAATGGCTTCGGCAGGATTGGGTTGCTGAAGTGGGAGGGAAGTGGGGTTGTTGGGGTTTGTTAATTTCTGAACCAAGGGAGCGATCGAAATGCACTGCTGTATGCCGAACTGAAACACACAATAACTGCAAACAATTTGGTACCATGTGGTTATGCAATATTCTGCTGGGGTTGAATGGAGTAAATTGTAATGCGTTGTACAATGACACGAACCTCACGTATGCTGATGATGATTGGTCGGGAGCAGGGGAGGGGCTGCCGGGCGGCGGGATGCTGGGACGACTGTGGTTACTCTGGGATTCGGCATTCAATGTGCCTGATGTGTAGCAATGACGGGTAATGGGGACCTGAATTTTATAACGTGGAATGTGAGAGGATTTATCAATCCCAAGAAAGTCAGACAGATCTTTGCTAGTCTCGATAGACAACACATAGATATTGCATTAATTCAGGAAACGCATATAAACCCTGCAACGCAAAGGTCTATAGGCACACGATGGGCGGAATCTGTTTACTCTGCAGCCTATTCCTCATATTCTAGGGGGGTCATGACACTGGTTAAGAGAGGTACTAACTACAAAGTCACACGCACGATAATAGATACCAATGGTAGATATGTTATAGTTTCCGGGGTCTTGAGAGGGCACATTGTGACGATTGTAAACGTGTATGGCCCAAATGTTGATGCACCAGAATTTTTTCAGGAGCTATGGGATCATATATTAGAGTTCGCTGACACTAATTTGATCTGGGGGGGGGACTTCAATGTAGCCTTATGTGCTGCGGTGGATCGGTCCATATCTTCCATAGAACCACACAAAAAGGCTGGGGAGAAAATACGTGATATGATGGAAGAAATGGCACTCCAAGATATTTGGAGAGTGCGACATCCGACGGAGCCTGGAGCGACTCATGTAAACTTGGCACATGGGAGTTGGTCTCGAATTGATTACTGGTTGGGAACTAACGATGCTGTATTGTGGGCCACTAAAATTAAGCCGCTCCCGCGCACCCTATCTGATCACAATCCAGTAGCACTTACACTGCAGATACCACATTACACGCCCCCACCCTTTAGCTGGCTGTTTAATGCGCAAGCACTGTTAGACCCCTTGTATGTCACGGCCATAACTACAGCCATTACAGATTTCTGTCATCTGAATACAGAGTCCGTGGATGATCCCTGTATTCTATGGGAAGCGTTCAAAGCGACGCTCAGGGGAGTGTGCATTAGCACGACGGCAGGTATACTGAGAGACATCAGGGCGCAGATTGCCAGGCTGGAAAGAGACATGTCGCTCCTGGAACAGGAATATGCACGTACAGGCAAGGTAGACCTACTGGGTGACCTCAAGCTTAAAGTCATTGACCATCAGAAATTAGCAGAGGACGAACTGAGATATATCACCAAACGCCCCATGGCCAGACAATTCAGCGAAGGGGGGAGGCCAGGCAGGGTCTTGGCGAGGAAGATATGCAAAGGAAGGGACTCCCAAGCAATAACGCAAATAAGGAACAAGGATGGGACATTACACTATCACCCAGAGGGGATACTCAACAGCTTTGTAGGTACATATGAGGAACTCTACACTTCTCGGCAGACAGCACAACCACGGGAAACATTTGCATACTTACAGGACATAGCACTAGCGTGGTTATCAGACAATCAACGGGAGTACCTAGCACAGCCCATTACGGTAGAGGAGGTCACGGCGATTATCCACTCACTCCCCAATGGGAAAGCGCCGGGACCTGATGGGTTCTCTTGTGAATTTTATAAAAAGTTTGCCGACATACTCGCACCCCATTTGGTAGAAATGTATGGCACGGCATTCGACCAGATGATCTCCCTCCTAAAGCCAGGCAAGCCACCTGACCTCTGCGATTCTTAACGTCCACTGTCGCTATTGAATGTAGATTCCAAAATTTTACCCAAGATATTAGCTGACCGTCTACAGCCCCTGATGACAAATCTGATATTGCCTGACCAAGCTGGTTTCATCCCCACGAGATCTACGTCACACAACACAAGAACGCTATTCGCCCTATCTCACTACCTAAAACCACAAACAAAAGCAGCTGCCGTAATGTTGGACGCGGCCAAAGCCTTTGATTCTATCGAATGGTCCTACATTCGCACAATTTTACAGAGAATGGGCTTCCCGGTGCGATTTATAACATGGATTACACTGCTATACACGTGTCCTGTGGCAAGGGTGAGAGTGAATGGGTACATGTCGAGACCATTTGAGATAGCTAGAGGCACGAGGCAAGGGTGTCCGTTATCGCCTCTGATCTTTGCCCTGGCATTGGAACCGCTTGCATGTGTAGTTAGGCAGACGCACAATCACTCCGCCTTACACTTCCCTGGGAGGCCACTGCACATCTCGCTTTATGCAGATGACATGCTGTTATATGTCAGGGACCCCGAACAGAACCTAAGCCCGCTACTACGGGAATATATACGCTTTGGGCATCATTCTGGGTTACAAATCAACTGTGAGAAATCGTCGATCGTCCCGCTCACTGACTCAACTACCCCGTTTACTCCTGATTTCCCTCTGGACTGGCAGACGGAACCCATGCGATATCTTGGAGTCTGGTACAGTCGTGACCCTGAAGAGGTTCTTGGAACTAACTATGGTAGGGTATTCTAGGAACTTGAAGGGAAGGTGGCTAGGTGGATACAACTCCCGCTCTTGCTGGCTGATCGGATCACCATAGTCAAAATGACCATCCTACCTAAATTTTTATATTTATTCAATAACATACCGATTACTCCTCCCAAAGCAATCTTCACAAACATAACGTCACTAGTATTAAAACTCATCTGGGCGGGTAAACAGGCCCGCATTGATCTGCACACCCTAACACTACCCTACGAGAAGGGGGGGTTTTGTGTGCCGTACTTTCGACTTTACTATCTGTGTGCTCAGGCGCAATATGCTTGGCACTGGTACCACCCCACGACATACCTGACGCACACTGCGGTTGAGGAGGGTGACGCATTGCCAATCCCTCTGATGGCGATAGTGACACATAAAAGACCCCCCCTTCACTCAAAAGATATCAACACAATAGATGCTACTGCACACGCATGGAGAACACTGGGGAGGATGGCTCACAAATTACCGATATATGCACCTGCGCTTCCGTTACACTTTCACCCGGAGGTGTCGGTGACAAACGAAAAAGTAGGTATGGACATGCTGAGGAATATAGGTGTGTCCACCTTCGGGGATCTGTATCACGAGGGGACTTTCCGTAAAGCTGAGGATCTGACATACATAAGTAACCCAACACTACTCTTTCGCTTCACATACTATAGATTACAAAGGGCGATCAAAGACCTATACCCAGGTTACCCACAGGAACCACCGATTCTACAATCTCTACAGCTTATTATAACATCTTCAAACACATCACACCTGGTGTCCCGATTATACAAGGTAGCTCAAAGCGAAATCCCCCATACATCCGAGAGGGCACTGCGTAGGTGGAATGAGTCTTTGCCTGAAGTGCTGACAGAGAAGGACTGGTCCGTCGCCTGTACGCTTCTCAAACTGCTCACCCCAAATGGGAATCTGCGCATTACACACCTTAAATACCTACACCAAACATATCATACACCCCAACGGTTACACAAATATGGATTACGGGAGGATGCAAGCTGTAAAAGGTGCAGAAGTGATGATGCGGATTTTGTCCACCTGGCCTGGTATTGCCCAAAGATTCATGAGTATTGGGAGAGGGTGGTGGCCTGGTTGGGCACAATGGTGGACATCGACATAGAATGCACAATGAAAATCTGCCTGTTGGGCGTGTTATCCACTGTGAGGGCGGGTAAACGGAAGTTCTGTGCGGTGGCCCTGCTGATTGCCAAGAGACAGATATCTAAGTGTTGGGAGGGAAGACATGTGCCCACTATTAGAACATGGATCAAGGACATGACATACTGCAGAGATAAATTAATTACTTATGAAGAGGAGTTGCCCAGTAGTTCGCGTCCTAGAGACTTCTGGTGCAATCTGACGGACTACTTGTTAACTGCTGGGGAGGAGGCAGAGGCACTGTAGAACTGCAGAGTCCGATTTATTGGCTAATGCCGCAGTGTAACATGTGAGTAATCAGCTGCACTTGGACAGGCTATCTTTTCTCATGGTACGCCAAGGTTATGCTTCACACGACTGGCTACAGAGTGTAGAATTACCCTGCGGATCTTAATTTCAATGTTCGAACTGTTTAGATTTCGTTGAAAAAATTTCAAAAAACTGAAGCTTCATGTGATAACATGACAGGTTGTGTCCGAGCTGAACGAATTGTATCCATGGACTGGTACACATGATGCCGCTGGACCCCTGGGTTACCAGCTGAATGGCTGTGTGCGAATGCATAATGTGTAGCTGCCACAGGCGGCTGGCCTCCGGGTTGTAGGCCACTGGCGGCGATAACTGTACCAACTCTATGCCAATAAAGATTTTGTTGAACTTCAAAAAAAAAAAAAAGTTTATTTTAAGCTTCATAGAAAATAGTAGTTGAGTGTCCAGCAGGTCTTTAAAATGAGACAGAGATGAGACTGAATGAGGTGAGAGATCACATCATTATGCCCGGCAATATCGTTTGTTTGCACTTGCGCAGTGACGCTGATGCACCTCACCCCTCTTGCTGCACCGTGTTCAATTGGAGGCCCTGTGCATCTAGGCTGCTCTGTTTACTTGCTGCAAACACTAAAGGCAGCAGGGCTCACAACTTGAATTCTGCAATGGCTCTATACTGCAGACAGCTTTGAATTTAGCCTTGATTTATCAATCTGCACTGCGGGCAGCAGGGTTCACAACTTGAAAGGAGAAAGAAAAACATTGTGAGAGAGAGGAAGAGAGAGAAAGAGTGAGAGAGAGGAAGAGAAAGAAAGAATGAGACAGAGAGAGGAAGAGATAGAGAAAAAGAGAAAGTGTGAGAGAGAGAAAGGAAGAGATGGAGCAGGAGAGGGAGTGTTGACATTGGAGAAAACTTCACAGCTCACCTTTCTGCCACCGGTGTGTCCAACCACGTGCCGGGTCATAGTGCACCCTCAAGTTTAGTGATCTGAAAGATAGTATAGAATTACTAATTGCAGAGTATATACAACTGCACACACATATTTCTGTGTTATGCCTCTGCGCACCCAGGCTGCTGTATTCCATCAACTCCTATGGCAAGGAGGTGTCTGTGCGCTATTTTCCTCCCAGGGTGCTGTACCCTATCCACTCCCACTGCCCAGCGGTGACTTCCCATTACTGTGCACCCAGACATCTGCATCCCATCCACTCCCAGTTGCTGGAGGTGAGTGCCTGTTCCTGCGTACCCAGAGTGCTGCAAAGTACACACTCCCAATGCCCAGAGGTGAGTGCTCGTTCCTACGCACTCAACCTGCTGCACACTATCCACTCTCACTGCCCAGAGGTGACTTTTCATTGCTGCAGAAAGAAGCTTCTCTGCTCACCTTGTGCCACCAGCGTGTTTGAATGAGGGTTCACCATGTGCCGAAGCAACATTCTCAGGCATTGTCAGGTTAGCCAAGCATCATCGCAGGTTCCACAGAAATCGGGCTCTGGTGGTGTTGGGAGGGGGACGCCAATTTGTGAAACACAGCCTGTTAGATAAAAAAGAAAGATAAGATTGTGTGCCATTCGTTCATCAAAGGAGAGGAAGAGAGAGAGAAAAAGAATGAGAGAGTGACACTGAAGAGAATCTTCACAGCTCACCTTTCTGCCACCGGTGTGTCTCCCACCATGTGCCGGGACATAGTGCACCCTGAAGCTCCACATCTGAAAGATAGCAGATAACTAGTAATTCTAGGAAAATTTAGTATGCAGGAATGAAAAGACAGAGACAGTAATTCTCTTGTTGTGAATTGATCCTCAGAATACATTTTGAATGCAGCAAGTTTAAAGGAAGAATGACTGAACCTCCGTTAATTTCTACTTCTGAACCTTCTCATATTTAAAACATAACATTCCGGAAGTGACTCAAGGCAGCCACGAGCTGTGACATGAATGTCACGCTTGTGTCTGCATGCTTTGATGTTCGCAAAACACGTTGCCTCCTTAAAAACAAGCATTTGCAATCCAATAGGTCTCACATTATGAAAGTTTGAACTATTGGCATTGCTAAATAATGCAACACCAATAGCTCAAACTTTAATAATGCAAGACCTATTGCATTGCAAATGCTTGTTCAATGATAGAGTTGAACTTAAAGTGATATTGCAGAAACCATTATGTATAATACAGATTCTTTAACAGGAATAACATGAAGAAAGATATTACAACTGGTGATTGCCACTATGTTAATCTGGACTATAATAACACCGCCCTCTTTACCCCCCCCCCCCATTTAAAACACAATCATCTGCACGGTCACAACTATGTGAATGGGCTTCAATTTATCAACAATTACTAGAAGTAGTAATGTTTTCCATCTGGTTATAGAAAACAAGTGGTGCGCAGCCACACAAATTGTTTCAATTATCACGACAGTGTCTGGGCATGATAATTGAATCCTCATGGCATAATGGTGTCTATTACACGCAGCAAGCGTGTAAAAGACACCAACAGGCCAAAGGCGGAGCAATGTGCCCGCCTCTGGACAATTGCTTGCAGTCTTTTAGAATAACTCGCACGCAAAGACCAATGGGGTAGCACGGAAGGAAACCCACACGTACGACCTTGTGTAATTCCTAGGTTAGGTTCATATACCTGTATTTTCACTTACAAAATGTCTTGAGCTGTGCGAGCAGTGCTGCGCACTACAACAGAGGCACGACCTGTACTGCGCACAGTAACGAGAAAGGAAATATTGTCAAAATAAGATGGTAAATTTAAGTGTACATAATATAAAAAAAATAATACTCATCTACTTTGCTACAGATGTGGCAACGACAGACATTTGGCTGACAATTAAAACTGCCCTGCTATTGGAAAAAAAAAACTAAATACAATAAGACAGAGTATATAGGACTGAGTACGCCTAAATCGGTGCGTCGCCTTTTTGTTACCAGTCTGCTGCACCCCATCTACTCCCTCCGCTGCGCACCCAGGCCTCAGTGCTCACCTTTTCACGGACAGGGCACCTTCTACATCATGCAGTCCAGCTCTGCCACCATGAAGTCTGACTTTTGGTGCTGATTCTTGATATAGCTATGGAAAAGGACATACTTGTGCACCCATCATCATCACAGGTTGCTCAGCTGCTCCTTGCGGTACCACTAACTCAGTG
The DNA here is from genome assembly GCF_964263255.1 of Lissotriton vulgaris. Lineage (NCBI taxonomy): Eukaryota > Metazoa > Chordata > Amphibia > Caudata > Salamandridae > Lissotriton > Lissotriton vulgaris. The sequence goes on along the minus strand of NW_028247490.1, from coordinate 163,968 downwards.
ACCAAAGAGGGCACTCACATGGCGGTGGGCCACCCTGTTCGATGGCTCGGTCCTACATGAGGTGTCCAGACCACCAGGACGGGCCATTACAGCGCATTCGATGGGAGCAACTCTAAAATGGCGGAGAGCATGTGCGCCCGGTCTTTTTTATTGGTAAGGTCATGTCTCTTGTGAGGCCTGTGCTGGATGGGTGTGGTGTGGGTGTATACTAGCCACGAGAGAGCGTCTTTGCCGTTCTGACAACTAAACCTGTGACCAGCAGATAACTACAATAAAAATCTGGGCCGTGTAACGTTGTTTTTTCCTATAAGCGTAAGCGGAGTGGGCTGACCTGACATTTGCCAGTGCTGCATGAGGCTGTGAAGAATGACTCCGGAGCTATGGGCGTGGCTCCGTCGTGAGCTATATTTGAAATCAACTGATTCAGGTATCTGCGTTGTAGTGCTGCGTCACCCGGGTTTTCAACGCAAATGTGTCATTATTTGAGTGAAGTTCCACAACATGGGCAACATGGAAGGAACGGAGAATCACTGACCCTATATTCATGCATAGTTCCACATATAAAAGATGGTGGACATGACGCATTTCTGTGGATATGAATGTTTATTGCACATTCAGTGAAGTGTTGTAGCTGTAGCAATACCGGGCCATGAAACATTCAGGTTGCAGTTTTTGGCACATGAAGGGCAGCTAATTAGAGTGAGGCTCGTGGTCGCAGTTAGGCTGTGTCAACATATATACTTATGTGGTCAGTCGGGTACACTATCGAATTTGGTGCTGGAAATCAGTGTTCGAGCTTCGGAGTCGCGTCCACATCCTGTTATTGCAGGCAAATCACGTAATCTCCGCATACCTGAAAGTGTAATGTAAATACGGTGCTCATGTAAAACGCTGAAATACTTTTGGGTCGAATTCATGCTAGATAAATATGCAACAGAAAAAAAAACCTCTGCCAATCGCAGACACTTATAAATTTACCATATATTTTGCTTGCAGTACTCTAATGATTCAGTCTCTACCTTCGTACTTGTAGAATGAGCGAGAGAAAGTTACATAAAGAAAGGTTTTCCTACTGCCAGAGGTATGATGGTTGCATACGCTGTTTACAGCACAATGTAATGTGGTAGGGCCCAGGGACAGCATTTTGCAAACATAATGAATACACAGACACAGATAGATAGTTGAACTGGGTACGAGCATGTGCGCTTGACTCCATTTTATTACCAGGGTCACATGTCCAGTGATTTCTGTGCTGGGTGCATATGGGGTGAGTGTAAGCCAGCCCTTGGGGAATCGTTGCTGTTGGTAACAAGTACAATAGTAATCATCAAATCAGACACAGATATTCCATCATAAAGGGTTTATGAGTTGTGCTGCGCAAAGGTAGGAACACTACATGTGAAATAATACACAAAAGATTCTATCGCAAAGGGTTCATGACTTGTGGTACATTGAGGTAGGGGCAGGAGATCTGAAATCATGCACAAAGCATTCTATCATAAAGGGTCGATGAATTATGGTACACTGAGGTGGGGGCATCAGAAGCATTCAGCGTCTGCGGACCCAGCTATGATACGTGATCTGGACGGTTTGCACTGGGAACATTGTCTGTTGCCTACTGGACTGCATCATCTGTAATCGCGATTCGAACAAAAGAAGAAACATGTATGCAGTACATTGTCGAAAAATGTAGGTTTCAGTGACATTATAGTTCAAATTGTGAGCTTTGCTGTCCACAGTGTAGACTGCCATTCAGTGTTCGTTTGGACTTGCAAGATGAATTTGATTATTGTACTAAACCTATAACTGATACCAAACAAGTTCTTGAAGGAAGGATACTAAAAGGATATTGTGTAGGTTTGAGGGACATTACACTTAGTTTCGTATTGCACTCTGCAATTAATAAATGAAGAATCAATTTAATTGTGAGCTCTGATGACCGCAATGTAGGCAAGAGGCAGCATTAGCAAGGGCCTACGGCCTCGTGGCATTGAATAGAGCCACACAGTTTTGGAAATCCAGCTTGTGTGCAGCCAGAGATGATAAGTGGTACACTGAGTTAGTGGCACCTGAAGCAACTAGCTTGTGTGGAGCCTGCGATGATGCGTGGTCCGGGCAGGCCGCACTGGTAGCAATGTCTTTTGCCTACTGAATTTTGTCTTTATAGGGCCACGTGGTGATTATTTATGGTGCGCTGAGTTAGGTATACGTCTGGCGCTCAGCGTGTGCGCAACCTGCCATGATGCGTGGTCCTGGCGGGGCGCACTAGGAGCATTATCTGTTTCCTACTGGACTGCATCATCTCTAATCGCGATTCGAACAAAATATGAAACATGTATGGAATACATTGTCGAAATATGTAGGTTTCAGGGACATTATAGTTCAAATTGTGAGCTGTGCTGTCCGCAGTGTAGACTGCTATTCAGTGTTCCTTTGGACTCACAAGATGAATTAAGTTATTGAACTAAAGCTATAACTAATATAAAACAACTTCTTGAAACAAGGGCACTAAAAGGATATTGTGTAGGTTTGAGGGACGCTATACTTAGTTGCGTACTGCACTCTGCAATTAATGAATCATGAGTCAATTTAATTGTGAGCCCTGATGACCGCAGTGTTGGCAGGAGGCAGCGGTTAGCAAGGGCCCACGGACACGTGGCGTTGAGTAGAGCTCTACAGTATTGGCAATTTAGCGTGTGTGCAGTCAGTGATGATAAGTGGTGCACTGAGTTAGTGGCACCTGAAGCAACCAGCTTCTGTGGAGCCTGCGATGATGCGTGGTCCGGGCAGGCCGCATTGGTAGCAATGTTTTTGGCTAGTGAATTCTGCCTTAATAAGGTCACATGGCGATGATTTATGGTGCATAAGCATGGGCGGAAAATCCGTTCCGCTTGCGGATTTTGCGGATTTTCTGTAAATTCGCAATCAGCGAACGCTCGCGAATTTACTGAAAAACCGCAAATTCGCACGCAGCGGATTTTTTTTTCTTGGTGATACAATTTTGCGGCGTGCGGTGTTCACTTACCGTCATTCAGCATTTGCTGAGCTGTTTTTCTCTATATTTTGCGAGTGCTGCGCCATTTTGGATCTTGCTGCGGGATCCCGCGGGAGTTTGGCGACCGCGATTACGTAATCGCGGCTTGCCACCTTGCACAGCACGCATCGCGAGAGTTCGCAATTGCGAACACGTCGATGCGGCGAGCAGCAACAATCTTGCACGTGCGAAATTACAAAATTTGAAATTCTGCACAAGAAATCCATCAGCAAGCAGCATAAACCTTCTGAAAATGATGATTTTTATCAGAATAACTCCTCAGGTTGACATTTGCCTGCACTTCTTTTTGCAAGGAGTCCATTTTTTTGGGGGGGGGTGGGAGGAAGGAAGTGCCCCACAGTCTCCAACGTCCTGCTCCTGTCCAGCATGCTCCTCCCAGTGTTTTCTTCATGTGCTGGTCACTTTCATTTGGATTCTTGACCTGGAAGGATACTTTTTGTGGATGCTGCTGGATATTTGGATTTGAGGCCTTTTTGACTTTCTTTGGATCACTTTTGGATTAGAAATTTCACAAGTAAGTTTGTTTGGGGCATTACAGTTGCTGCAACTACAATTGTGGAATTTTCGATTTTTGGGCTGTTGTTGTGGCCTTTTGACCAGGGGTAGTGAGTGGTGCATTGGCCTAGTCTTTCTGTGGGGTGTCTTAAATTTAAACATCATGGATGGCATGGATTGTGCTGATTTTTCTGTGTTTTTCGTTTTTTTGGGCTGTTGTTGTGGCCTTTTCACCAGGGGTAGAGAGTGGTGCATGGGCCTAGTCTTTCTGTGGGGTGTCTTGAATTTAAACATCATGGAGGGCATGGATGGCATGGGATTGTGCTGATTTTTCTGTGTTTTTCGTTTTTTTGGGCTGTTGTTGTGGCCTTTTCACCAGGGGAAGTGAGTGGTGCATGGGCCTAGTCTTTCTGTGGGGTGTCTTGAATTTAAACATCATTGAGGGCATGGATGGCATGGGATTGTGCTGATTTTTCTGTGTTTTTCATTTTTTTGGGCTGTTATTGTGGCCTTTTCACCAGGGGTAGTGAGTGGTGCATGGGCCTAGTCTTTCTGTGGGGTGTCTTGAATTTAAACATCATGGAGGGCATGGATGGCATAGGACTGTGCTGATTTTTCTGTGCTTTTCGATTTTTTGGGGTGTTCATGGGGACAGGCCGTGTGGGTGGGGGCCATTTTAAGTGCTGGTACAGGCAGGCCATGTCCTGGGAGGCAGGGGGCCATTTTGAATGCAGGCAGTGTTCTTAGGTCTGCAACCATTTTGCCTAGGTTTCAACCATTATGGCCAGGGGTAGTGAGTGGTGCATGGCCCTAGTCTTTCTGTGGGGGGTCTTGAATTTAAACATCATGGATGGCATGGAATTGTGCTGATTTTTCTGTTTTTTTCGTTTTTTTGGGCTGTTGTTGTGGCCTTTTCACCAGGGGTAGTGAGTGGTGCATGGGCCTAGTCTTTCTGTTGGGTGTCTTGAATTTAAACATCATGGAGGGCATGGATGGCATGGGATTGTGCTGATTTTTCTGTGTTTTTCAATTTTTTGGGGTGTTCATGGGGACAGGCCATGTGGGTGGGGGCCATTTTGAGTGCTGGTACAGGCAGGCCATGTGCTGGGAGGCAGGGGGCCATTTTGAATGCAGGCAGTGTTCTTAGGTCTGCAACCATTTTGCCTAGGTTTCAACCATTATGGCCAGGGGTAGTGAGTGGTGCATGGGCCTAGTCTTTCTGTGGGGTGTCTTGAATTTAAGCATCATGGAGGGCATGGAGGGCATGGGATTGTGCTGATTTTTCTGTGTTTTTCGATTTTTTGGGGTGTATAACTGAACTGATGTTCCTCTGTCTTCCATTGCTTTTAGGTGCACAAGACTCAAGAGAACCACCAGTGCCAGGAAGAAGTCCTGCAGCGGTGTGTGTGTGCAGCATAACGTCACGCGACGTCACGTCTGGCCACAGACAACTCTGCAACTCGTGCAACTGCGGCCTGCTGTTCTGACCTCTGAAGAAGATGGCCCCAAAAAAAGTTCCCCGTAGCTCCTCTAGCAAAAAAGTTGCCAGTAAGGAGCAGAAGAAGCAAGTTACCAAGGAGACTGGTGTGCCGCCCGCCACATTTTTTGGGAGTAAAAAAAAAAGTACACCTGCAGCAGCAGCGGGATCTGCTGGGGACCAAGCTGGGAGCAGCACCTCGCTCCATTGGGCTCAGTGCCACCACCACCACCACGCCAACTTAAGTCCAAGCCCTTGAGTGCTGCAGAGGCACTTAGTCTAGTTGTTCAATCATCATCGACCAGTGATGTTGGCTCATCGCAAGAAAGTAGCAGCAATGTCCCCCAATCAACACAGGTTGTTGTAACTCATCTGACGAGTGTTGAACAACCACAGCCGCGACAACAACCACATGTGCAAGTACAAGCCCAAGTACTTGTGGAAGGAGAGGCAGCGCAAGGAGATGCGCAAGCAGAGGTGCATGGAGGTTCACAAGTGCCCCCAATTGTTGTTCCTCCAGAAGTAGGGGCACATCAGGAAATCGACAATCAAGCCGAGGTATCATTTGAGGGAGCACCTCCTCCTGATGATCATTCATTGTCTTCGACATCCATAGCAAGGAAGAGATCAAGTGTGGTGTCTACATCTACTTCAAGCACACCTCCTTCTGATGATACGGATCAAAATTGGGAACCAGCACCACTGCCGTCTAAGAGTGAGGCACACCATGATCTGACAAAGGTAGTTAAGCGTAAAAGGAAGCTCGTATAAAGTCTCATAGTTATGGAGTGTGATGAGGCTCAACAAGAAGTGGCGGATACTGCTGCTGATGAAGACTCTCACGACGACGACCCAGTCATCATAAAGGTCGCTGCAGCCCCAGCGGGCATGCAGCAAACAGACATTTTGACCCTAGCCCGAGAAGCTGCTGAGCGTGATGATGTTGTCGACGAGGAGGCAATGGAAACACCACAATCATTGGAGTTAACTAGTACACCAACACGTACCGCTTCCATATTTCTTCCTCGCCAGAAGGGTCCTCCATCCACCTCGACCTCAATTAGTGGTGGTGAAAGTGCCCAACGTACTAAAGTTCGGCAATCCACATCCTCCACTTCATCTGCCATTAGCAGCATGACCACCACCCCCAGTATCGCCGCCTCCTCCGGCCCCCACAGACATTTCAAGTCCGCAGTTTGGGACTTCTTTAGTGTTTGCCCAAAAAAGGAAAACTTCGCCATTTGTAGCATTTGTAAGCATGCAGTTAGTCGTGGTAAGTTTGGTACCAACTATGGTACCGGAGGCCAGAGAGGTCATCTTGAGAGACAGCACGCTGTCCAATGGTTTGCGCACCTAAAGGAGATCAAGGAAGCCCGAATTGCAAGTCAAGAAAACGTTGATGTTTCATCTGATGATGACGAGGAGGAAGAAGTGTCAAACACTTCACTTACACCCAGTACCCCTGTCAGCAGCACACCCCCTGTAAGCCACACTAAGAGTGTGGGAGAGAGTGAGACACCAATGCGAAAAAGTTCATCAGCGAGCGTAACTGGGTCAAAGAAGTCATCATCATCATCATTCCGTAAAAGCATGGTCCAGGGCAACATTAGAACCATGTTGTTTTCAGCAGCGCCACATGATCGCAACCACCCACTGACGCGTCTGTATAACACTAAGCTGGCTAAAATGCTAGCTCTGGACCTTCTCCCTTTTACTTTTGTAGAAGGGGTTGGTTTTCTAGAATTAGTGGCAGCGCTCTGCCCTAAATGGAAGGTTCCTAGCCGGTTCTATTTTGCCAGAGTTGCGGTTCCAGCACTACATGAAGATGTGCTGGAGGTGATTGGGGCAGCTTTGCAGAAGAGTGCTGTTCACACTATACATCTGACAACAGACATGTGGACCAGTGGCGCAGGCGCTGATTACATGTGCATCTCTGCACACTGGGTCTCTTTTTCAGGGGTTAAAGCAAAGCTAAATGCAGGTGTTGACCCGGACCAAGTTTTTAAAGCTGCTCGGAAACATGCAACACTAGCCATGTTTGGCTTGGAGAAACGTCACACGGCAGAAAACATTTTGAATGAGTTTAACACAAAGGTCTTTCACTGGCTGTCCCCCAAAAAATGCCAGATTGGTTATGTTTCCACGGATAATGGCGCCAATGTAGTTAAGGCCATGGAGCTGGGTCAATATTTCAGAGTGCCGTGTTTGGCGCACTGTATAAACCTGGTTGTTAAAAAATTCTTGAGTGATGAAGACAGTCCAGCGTGCGAGTTAGTGGCCACCTGCCGAAGAATGTGCAACCATTTCAGCCATTCTTTTAAGGCCCAGAAGCATCTGAGGAGCCTGCTACATGAATGTCGAATGCCAGTGAAAGCACTCATCCAGGAGGTGGCAACACGTTGGAACTCAACCTTCTACATGCTTGAGCGTCTGTATGAGCAGTATACGGTACTCGATCACTATTTCTTAACACTGGGTACAGCTCAGAAGGACCTGAGGCTAGATGCGGCGCAATGGAACCTAGTTAAAAGCCTGACAGACATGCTTCGTCCTTTTGAGGTCTTCAAGAGTGCAGTCAGCAAGGAGGACTGTAATTTGGGAAAATCTATCCCATTGTTGCGCATGCTGGAGCACCAACTGAAGGCGGTGTTTTCTATGTTTCAAAAAGATGAAAAAAAGCAAGACGCTTTTGTTTTGGCTGAGAAATTATTAGAGCGCCTACTTGGTGATGAACGTCTTAAAATGATCCACTCAGAACAGCATTACATTTGTGCTACTTTTCTGGATCCACGCTACAAAAAGGCGCTGGCAGGCAGAGCATTCTTTCCTTTTGGTGATGAAGATGTTACAAAGTACAAACGTTGGCTAGCCTTGTCAGCCAAGAGGTTTGAAAGAGAACGGCAGCAAATTGAAGCAAAAGGCAGTACATCAGCATCAGCAGGCCATCCCCAGTCAAAAGAATCCACTCTGCACCTGTGGCTGTGGCACAAGTGATCTCTCAGCCGCTAAAGACACCGGCAACCGGATCATCTGCACCAGACACAACAGTAACATTGGATGCGGAAGAGGATTGGCTAACTCGGCTTGGGTTTGGTTCTCAAAAGGTCACAGCAAAAAGTAAGCAAAGTGGAGGAACCTTGGAGGACCTTGAGTCGATGGTGCAGGACTATCTGAATGACTCAACAGAGGTCTATGTTAATGCTGACCCATTGGCGTATTGGCATGGGAAAAAAGAATTGTGGGCACAGATCTCCAACCTGGCTATAAACTACTTGCCTTGCCCACTCGCAAGCGTGTCTTCTGAACGTGTTTTCAGTGCTGCTGGTGGCATTGTAACTTTCAAACGGGCCCGCCTCTCGCCCAAAAATGTGGAGAGGTTAACAATGATCAAGATGAATCAGCACCTCATACCACCAGATTACAACGTACCAGAACAAACGCCGGATGAAGACGAGGAGGACAGCAACTTAGATGAGGGAATTTGTTCTCTGTTAGGTGACACTGACCTACTCCTGCCTAAATTCGCAGAGTATGAGGACAAATTCTTATTCCTATTCCCTGACACCGAGCCCTGAAAATGAGCCAATGAATCAATAACTTTATTTTTCGTCCTTTTTCACTTTTATTCCTGTGTGTCTGTCTTTCTTTGTTTTGCACAGTTAATATAATTAAAACTTTAATCACCTAATCACAAAAACAAGCCCATCAGCAGACCTGTCTTCACTTGTTTGCTTATTGATTTGAAGGTGCCGCAGTCTGCATTCCTCAGGTTTACAAACTCACAAGAACATGCTCCTCTATCCTCCTCCTCCAGACTCCTATTTCCCTCAAAGAAGAGGGCTGGATTACGCCCAATGAAGAAAGACTCTGCACTTGTGGGGGTGTTCTACTTCTTTGCGGGTGAGTTGGCGGGTCTTGGGGAGTTAGGGCCTAGCTGCATAGCCCGCGCAGAGTGATTTTGGAAATTGCCATGAAAATGACTAAGTCCCCATTTTTGTACTTTTGCTTTTTGGCTGTTTGGGGGTCTTCTACTAGTTTTCGCCTGGGTTGACGGCTCTGGGGCCATTGCTGGGAAGCTCTAATACCAGATAAAAGTGGTTTGGACCAAATCGGAGGCAACATTTTTTTTGCGTTTTTTCTGACTTGCTTGCCTTTGAGGTGCTCTTTGGGGGGGTTCCGGGTGTTTGTGGGTGAGTTTTGGGGTCTGGGAGCACTGCTGGGACAGTCTAATTTTGATTGCATTTGCTTTTCAGGAAATCCGTGGTGGAAAACGGGAGTTATGACCTAGCTGCACAGCGCGTTTGGACCGAAGGCCGATAAATATTGTAAGTATGATATTTTCCTTTTTGGCTGTTTGGGGGTGTTGTGCTTTTTGCGGGTGGGTTGGCGGGTCTTGGGGCATTGCTGGGAAGGTCTAATACTGGATAGAAGTGGTTTGGACAAAATCCATGAGGGAAAAGTTTTTGCTGTTTCCGACATTTCGCTCAATGTAGCATTTTCGGGGGCCTGTTTGGGGAGCTTCCTGGTGTTTGTGGGTGGGTTTCGGGGTCTGGGAGCACTGCTGGCTATGGATACTTTTCATTGCAAGAGGTTTGAAGCAAATCCATGGTGGCAGAGGGGAGTTAGGGCCTAGCTGCAGAGCGCGAGCGGAGTGATTTTGGAAATTGGCATGAAAATGACTAAGTCCCCATTTTTGTCCTTTTGCTTTTTGGCTGATTGGGGGTCTTCTACTAGTTTTTGCCTGGGTTGACGGCTCTGGGGCCATTGCTGGGAAGCTCTAATACCGGATAAAAGTGGTTTGGACCAAATCGGAGGCAAAAAATTGTTTGCGTTTTTGCTGACTTGCTTGCCTTTGAGGTGCTCTTTGGGGGGGTTCCGGGTGTTTGTGGGTGAGTTTTGGGGTCTGGGAGCACTGCTGGGACAGTCTAAGTTTGATTGCATTTGCTTTTCAGGAAATCCGTGGTGGAAAACGGGAGTTATGACCTAGCTACACAGCGCGTTTGGACCGAAGGCCGATAAATATTGTAAGTATGATATTTCCTTTTTTGGCTGTTTGGGGGTGTTGTGCTTTTTTGCGGGTGGGTTGGCGGGTCTTGGGCCATTGCTGGGAAGGTCTAATAGCGGATAGAAGTGGTTTGGACAAAATCCATGCAGAATTTTTTTTTGCTATTTCTGACATTTTGCTTAATGTAGCCTTTTCGGGGGCCTGTTTGGGGGGCTTCCTGGTGTTTGTGGGTGGGTTTCGGGGTCTGGAAGCACTGCTGGGTATGGATAGTTTTGATTGCAAGAGGTTTGAAGCAAATCCATGGTGACAGACGGGAGTTAGGGCCTAACTGCATAGCGCGCGCGGAGTGATTTTGGAAATGGCCATGAAAATGACTAGGTCCCCATTTTTGTACTTTTGCTTTTTGGCTGTTTGGGGGTCTTCTACTAGTTTTTGCCTGGGTTGACGGCTCTGGGGCCATTGCTGGGAAGCTCTAATACCGGATAAAAGTGGTTTGGACCAAATCGGAGGCAAAAAATTGTTTGCGTTTTTGCTGACTTGCTTGCCTTTGAGGTGCTCTTTGGGGGGGTTCCGGGTGTTTGTGGGTGAGTTTTGGGGTCTGGGAGCACTGCTGGGACAGTCTAAGTTTGATTGCATTTGCTTTTCAGGAAATCCGTGGTGGAAAACGGGAGTTATGACCTAGCTACACAGCACGTTTGGACCGAAGGCCGATAAATATTGTAAGTATGATATTTCCTTTTTTGGCTGTTTGGGGGTGTTGTGCTTTTTTTGTGGGTGGGTTGGCGGGTCTTGGGGCATTGCTGGGAAGGTCTAATAGCAGATAGAAGTGGTTTGGACAAAATCCATGCAGAATTTTTTTGTTGCTATTTCTGACATTTTGCTCAATGTAGCCTTTTCGGGGGCCTGTTTGGGGGGCTTCCTGGTGTTTGTGGGTTGGTTTCGGGGTCTGGAAGCACTGCTGGGTATGGATAGTTTTGATTGCAAGAGGTTTGAAGCAAATCCATGGTGACAGAGGGGAGTTGGGGCCTAGCTGCATAGCGCGCGCGGAGTGATTTTGGAAATGGCCATGAAAATGACTAGGTCCCCATTTTTGTACTTTTGCTTTTTGGCTGTTTGGGGGTCTTCTACTAGTTTTCGCCTGGGTTGACGGCTCTGGGGCCATTGCTGGGAAGTTCTAATACCGGATAAAAGTGGTTTGGACCAAATCGGAGGTGAAAATTTGTTTGCGTTTTTGCTGACTTGCTTGCCTTTGAGGTGCTCTTTGGGGGGGGTTCCGGGTGTTTGTGGGTGAGTTTTGGGGTCTGGGAGCACTGTTGGGACAGTCTAATCTTGATTGCATTTGCTTTTCAGGAAATCCGTGGTGGAAAACGGGAGTTATGACCTAGCTGCACAGCGCGTTTGGACCGAAGGCCGATAAATATTGTAAGTATGATATTTCCCTTTTTGGCTGTTTGGGGGTGTTGTGCTTTTTGCGGGTGGGTTGGCGAGTCTTGGGGCATTGCTGGGAAGGCCTAATACCGGATAGAAGTGGTTTGTACAAAATCCATGCCGAAAAGCTTTTTGGCACTTTTTGTAACTTAGGGTTCGTTAGGGTTAGCCCTAGCAGCAGGATTGCCTGTGTTTCGGGGTGTTCTAGATTTTTGCAACTGAGTTCTGGGGTCTTCTTAGAGCACTCGTGGGAATGTGTAATTTTGGTTGCAAGTGATTTGAAGAAAATCCATGGTGGGAAAGGGGGATTTGGAATAGTTAAAGAAAGCGTTTTCCACTATTCCTAACTTAGGGCTCGTTAGGGTTAGCAGTATTTGTATTGCATGCGTTTGGGCGGGGGGCTATTTGTGGGGGGGTTTGTGAGTCTTGGAGTGATGCTGGGTATGGATACTTTTGCTTGCTTGCAAGTGGTTTGAATACAATCCACGGTGGGTAAGGGGGTATTTGGGCCTACTTTTACTTTCAAAGTACGTTTTCTCACCAGTTTTCTACTAGGCCTCGTTCATTGAGATCTGATTGGGGGTCTTCTACATTTTCGTGACTGGCTTTAGTAAGGGTCTGTGTGGGAGCACTGCTGGGAAGGTCTAATTTTGTTCTAAAACACAGTTTACAGTACACCTAGCTTGAGGGGAAAGATCCGCTAAATTAATTTGCCCATACTTATTTATCCTTCAAAAGGAGACTCAGACAGAGTACGCACTTTCAAAAATATTGTACTGTCTATTAGGAAACTCAAATTGTGACTTTTTGCACTATACAGCGTACATACCTTATATTTATTTGTCAGTGGTGTTCTAATATCACTTCCTGTTTTTCCATCAATAATTACAGGCCGGGTTTCAGTCTGTGCAATGGGAAAATGTACATGTATTTAAAAAAAAGGATGAAGTCAGGCTTCACGTTAGCGAGCCGCAATTCAGCATCCGCCAGGCATGCAGTGGACAGGGTGTCTTCTGGTCACCAACATTGATGGACAGAGCATCAGCTGGAATGGAGGAGTGCCGCTAATAAGAGGAATGGTTTGATGCGTGCAACTTACTTACCAAATTCAACAGGACAACTACAACAACATACAGATACAGTATCCATTCTTTTGTAATGTTTTTTTAAGTAATGTTATTGCTGTGAACTTCTATGAGTGTGAGCATTTCTTGGATCTCTCTCTGCTTCTAAATTGATCCCTACAGCCATTCTATAGGTTTTACTTCGGCTATTTTTTAAACCTAATTTAATGTAAGAATTGTTTCTCTGAGTGCAGAGATAGGCAAGTGAAAACGTTGCAGCCCTGTACTGTCGCATTCTGTCATTCACGGTTGTCGAAAGTACTACTTACTTTTCAGTAACAATGCATGCAGTAGTACATGCACTTCCTTTATGTCACCTAAAAGATTTATGGTTAGCTTTGTACCCAAAGATTTCTTTATCTTCAATTATTGTTTATCCATGCTGTGCTTTTTTTTTCTTCTCTCAACAAAACCTACCCAAAAAGAAATCCCCATTCCCATCCATTTTCCAAACCCTAACCCTCTTCCCCCGGGCTGTGTGGTTTTGATTGATGTGTGACTAAATGACATCAATAATTCCACACACTTGCTGGGGAGGATAAGGTCATATCAACAGGCTGGTGAAGGAATCCGAGGATATATTCTAGACTTACTCAGCTTCAGTACTATTTCTTGTAGTAGTAGCCAATGTCAAAGAAATTCAAAGCAAGTACTAGTTATACTTTCAATACTTTACCATTTGTTAGGCTACATTGTGGCACTGTTCTAGTGTACTGTCACCTGCTATATTCTCTATTGTACCATTGTAATGCTCCAGTAAAGAGACAAACCAGGTTTCATTTTCTTTTTTTCCATAGGCATGCAACTGCCACTGTGTCACACCACTAGTACCACCGGAATGAGGACATTTCATCCGCCCAGGATTGCCAACCTTAATCGCCATTTCCCGTGGAGCCAGCCCTGGGCCTAGCCCTACTTTCAAACACAAATTACAGGTAAGATAAGCGTTTGGTGGGAGGTAGTATAATGGAGTATTAGGAGAGATGAGAGATTGACGGTAGTACTACTAAAGTCCTAGGACTCTTGAATTCACTTACTCTGTGAGAGGCACTTAGTGTTGAAAACATTTAGCCATTTAAACTTAAAGGAAGAAAATGACACAGACTTAAGTTTCAGGAAAACAAACTTACTGTTAAACCCCCACCCACCAGACTCAAAAGCAGTAAAAAAACAGGTATGCTCAGATAAAGTTTCAAAAAGTATATTTGTGTAGCCCTAACAAAATAATCTCCTGCAAGACCCTCCCTAACCCCAATGATTGTCCTTCAAAAGTCCCAAATACAACCCAACTCCCAATTTCCACCCCCCAAAAGTCTCTAAAAAAGGGACAAGGGACACTACGGCAGGCTGCTGTTCACTTTAGCGGCCAGGGCATCATACTCCTTGCGGAGGGTGGCATGGTCGGAGCGGAGGCCCTCCACCAAGGTCTTATAAGTTAGGACCTCCTGCTCCAGGTAGGACACTCTGAGGCATAAGCGGTGCTGGCGTGCCTTGCAACTCCTGTGGGGGGCAGCTGCTGTCTTTGCTGCTCGGCGGTGGCGGTTGGCTTTGGTAGCCCGGCTCCGTACCGCTGGAGCACTGCGCTGGCTGGCAGCCCGTGGGGGCCCGGAGGAGGATGCAGCTGTCCCAGTGGATGTTGTACCAGTAGACTGCGTGTCCTCCTCCTCCAGGGCCACCAGCCGCCGATATTCGCGACAGTGGCATCCAGCCTCCGTTGCCGGGCCCTTCGAGCCCGCTCCTTCCTTGTTGGTGTTGTTGATTTGGAAGGAGCAACTATATGAAGAAAGAAAGACATAGTCTGTAACCAATGCTCCTTAAGATTAACACAAAATGATTGAGCAGAAAGTTGTGTCGCAGTACAACTAGCAACTTGAAAGCACAGTACATAACTATTGAGGCCAGTGTCTATCTAACCTCCCACTTCTTCATCCTTGCTCTAACATTAGTGGTAGTATAAGGAACAAATTATACGAGCACTATGGACTTCCATTACAGTTGACTATGACAGTACACCAGTCTTATTCTTCTTCTTCTCTCTTGTTTAGGAAAATTGGTACGTTATCTTATGCAAGCTGGCATAATGCCAGCGCAGTGAACGTGCACCCGAGAAAAACAGACGCACACCATGATGAGTGAGATAGACTTGCGTTACTGTACCGGTCCAGTACATGCAGGTGGTGAAGCTCTTACTTTTCTATTACGGGTGGCACTGAGAATACTCTGTTAAAAGGGCTACTGCTTAATTAACTTAACTTTCACCCTACAGTGCAAATGAGTACTAGAAAAGGAAAATGAAGAAGCTAAATAATATGATTATCTATCACTTCACATGGGATGTATTTGATTACATATGGGATGACTTTAGGTCCTTTGCTTTTTATTGAGTGAACAGTGATACACCCACACATGAATGACCTACTACTACTAAACTAAACTTATTAAGAGAGGTAGGGAGTGTCCACCGTAATAACCGGATATATGCTGTGCTTGCATTTGCAATACAAACTACTGCTACTATTAATGGTAGTATTTGGACAAAATTACAACTTCTTTTCCTTGCCTTTCCTACACTGGAACGGACGTGTGGGTGCGGTGTTACATGCTCTTCAAAGTAACACTTAGTTCATCCAGTGACCGTCTACTCTCTCTAGATACACATATGCTATCTAAGAGTCAGACAGTACCATGATCCAGGCATCCATCCATTCAAAGTATATGCACACATACAGTTTCTGTTTCACCCACCCAGGCTGTTCTCCTTTCACCCAACCTTGCTTCATCATTCACCCAGCCATGCACCATACCATATTCTTTCCTTCCCAGCCACCTCAGGGACCAAGCAAAAACACATATCATTCTTCTTTGCCAGTCATCATTAAATTTCTCGTCCTTCCACACTTATTTACACCCTTCTTTCGCTTTTCGTTCATCCCATCCATCAAGTTCATCTCAGATCTGATTGGGATTCTTCTCGCCAAAAACTTCACAGCTAAGTCGAAGTGGTAGGGTGTTGAAATATCGGTTACAAAAATATAGTTGACATAAATATAGTTGTAAAAATATCGTTTACAAAAATATCGACACCCTGTACCTAAACAGGTAAGTACATAAATATCTACTCAAAAATATCGTTGTAATAAATATAGTTGTAAAAAATATCGACTTTTTAAATTAATTAAAATTACATTAAATAATAAATAAATATAAGTACTATTAACAAAATACATTACATTACTTTTATTTTTTAACTATTTAAAACAAATTAACTACACTTTTTCATTATAAACTTAATAAATGTGTACATATACATATATTTAACACATTACTTTATATAACAACAATAATACATACATATAATTAAAATATACAATATATTATTAGTTAAAACATTTGATAGCGTAGGTGTAAAAATTACAATTCCCACTCCAGAGGGTGCAACAGTAGGGAAAGCGTTGGATAGCGTAGGGGTAAAAATTACTATTCCCACTCCAGAGAGTGCAACAGTAGGGAAAGCGTTGGATAGCGTAGGAGTAAAAATTACTATTCCCACTCCAGAGGGTGCAACAGTAGGGAAAGCGTTGGATAGCGTAGGGGTAAAAATTACTATTCCCACTCCAGAGAGTGCAACAGTAGGGAAAGAGTTGGATAGCATAGGGGTAAAAATTACTATTCCCACTCCAGAGGGTGCAACAGTAGGGAAAGCGTTGGATAGCGTAGGGGTAAAAATTACTATTCCCACTCCAGAGGGTGCAACAGTAGGGAAAACGTTGGATAGCGTAGGGGTAAAAATTACTATTCCCACTCCAGAAGGTGCAACAGTAGGGAAAGCGTTGGATAGCTTAGGGGTAAAAATTACTATTCCCACTCCAGAGGGTGCAACAGTAGGGAAAGCATTGGATAGCGTAGGGGTAAAAATTACTATTCCCACTCCAGAGGGTGCAACAGTAGGGAAAACGTTGGATAGTGTAGGTGTAAAAATTACTAAATGTATTTACTCATTTATAAATTAACACATTTTTATTTTTATTTAATTAATCATTAATTAAATAATTATTCAATTAAAATGTAATTAATTCACTGCATTTTCACTAAAAAATTCTAGTATACACACCTAAAATTAATTAAACAATTAACATAATTAATTTACATAATTATTAATCAATTAACTAATTGAAATGAAATAACTATTATTTATTACACTATTTAAATTACTTCCCACCCTACTCCCCTATAAACCCACAACCCACTACGGAACTATTAACACTAAATTCAACATAAAATACATTATTAACTAATAAAATACTACAAAAAATACTACTTTGACAACCAATACTCATTAAAAACACTATATTACTTATAATTATTTAAAAAACAATATTTTTGTAAACTATGTTTTTGTAAACGATATTTATTACAACTATATTAATGTTATCAATATTACTTTTCTGTCTGTCGATATTCTGGTCAAACTATATTTTTGTCATCGATATTTCTTCCTGTAGATATTTCTGCGGCGATATTTAGGTTAGTCGATATTTTTACGACGATATTCCCGCTCTGTACCAGTCGAAGTACATTTAGAGGAGGGTACTACCTGGTTGATTTATAATACACCCGTGCAGATAGAGGGCGCAGGCTCCATGCACTTGCTGGTGCGCCCCCTCCCCCTCCCAGAGCCCCAGATAGCACACTCTGCTGTCTTCAATCTCAATAAGTAAGGAATATATAGCTTACCTCTGCCCGCCACCACCGTGTGAACCCTCACAGGCACATTGGTGTCGTCCGGCACTTGCACCGCATCCTCCCCAGAAGTGTTCCCCTCATCCAGCACCACCACCTCCGTGCTGGCCCCGCCACCAGATGTTCCACCTACAAAGTACATTTAAGAATGTTAGAATACACCACTCACTACTATATAATATTTGGTCTAGGAATAAAGAAATGTTAAAAAAACAGAAAACAATGTAATAATTTGTGACTGTCTACTCTAAAGTAAAAATGTCCCTTTTTCCAGGGAAGGCTGTTGTCTTGCTGCACTTTTTGGCACAACTGATGAATGCTTGCTTTTTATTTTTAACACGCACCACTTTTTCTCCTAACAGACAGAAGCTTGACTTCTAAGAACATGAGCAAGATCAAGTTCAAACCAGGTGAGAGCTCGGCTCGACCACAAGAAATGTGTTCAATTAATCGTCAGCACTAAGCACTTTTGCATTTTCAGTTAAACGTTTAGTTTTATGACAAACTTGATTTTAATAAATGTGTTTACTTTTAATAAAGCTTTTAAACTTAAATATACTCTGTGGTTTTTGGTCCTCCAGACTAGAGTGGCTGAGCTAAAGGTTTTGCAATTTTTGCAAGCATGAGTCCGTGCCTCTGACACTTCTTGACTCTGACTCCATACTCTTGTCCTGCGTTGGATAATCATCATTGGGGATCAATCATCGGTGACTTTGGGAGCTAAATGACTCTGCCACATTATCTAGTCAGTAAGGAGATTGGGCGTTCAACTAGAACGTCTGTTATCACTGAGGTATGTGGAAAGTCTAACAGCACCTATTATAATTGATAAGCTAAGCAATGCATTATTTAGTGTCCATAGTTCTGTTTGTGCAGATTTATCCTAGTAGAATGGAATGTCCTCCTATCCAAACCAAAAGTAAAGTAGTATCCTATTCTTTCTTGATGGTCATTCACCTCTTTATTGTTGGCAATTGTCAAAGCATAAACATTTAGAAGACTTGAAAAGACATTATGGACAATCCCAGAGGACTGCACTCAGTGCATAGAGCTATTGCTGACTAGAATGGGAGTCCAATGGAATTGCCAAATGTGCAATCTTAGTTAGCTACACAGACAGACTAATAAGAATAATCTAGTAATACCACAGGGAGTCATAGTCGAGGCAGGATAAGAATTTAGATACAGTCTACAAGAAGATCAAAGACGATTTAGAAAATATCGAATGAGGAACGCTAGGAAATAATAGGTACTCTATATTAAAATTAAAACTTACCGGGGCCAGCAAAGGAGCCCTCGCCTGCCCGATCCTGGCCTGCATCCTGTTGAACAGCAGCCTCCATCTCCTGTGTCCTCTTGCCCCTGGGGGGAGCTGATGTACAACATGAAAGAAAGAAAGACCAGAAAACATGGATGATATTTGTCAACCAAATCAAACATTTCAAAAGAACAATAAAAAAATATTTTGGTGAAATAGCAAATAGACAACTATTCCACGGGATATATTGACTGATCTCATGCGGTCTACTACGTTATTAGTATTGCTTGATTTGTGGACCGTCAACTTGGAAAGTTCTTATGTAACTCACTAAACAAAATTCTAAAAAGGTTCGCCTAGGACTGGCAGGCAGCAGTCCGCAGCACGCGAAGTGACAGACAAAGTCCATCGTGATTGCAGATCAGCGACAACACTAAAAAGTTTCCTACTACATTAACCAGTTATTAAAATACTCAAACTATCAATCCACCACCACTATTTCTTCTTATCGCTATGTGTACAAAGGAAGGACTGGACTTGAGTCTGTAGGGGCTGATTTAGAAGCCCCTTGCGGCTCTTTTGCTCCATTGTTGCATGACTTTTGTGACGCAGCGGCAGAACAAAAGAGGCGCCATGGTGCGGCGTATATTAACAACGTGACGCATATGGGAGATGCATCACGTTGTAAAGCCCTGCCCCATCAGGGGGCGTTCCGGCGCAAGGGAGGGCGTTCCTGCGCAGGAACGCATCCTAAAAGTGGCTGAGGGAAATCTACAAGATTTCAATCAGTCACTTTGAGGACAATGATGCGTGACTCAAACCCTGCGCCTGCTTGAAGCAGACGTACGGCTTGACGCAGCATTGGGGAGATAGGGCACCCCAGAGCATTGCTGGAGCTGTGCCATCATTGCGACGCAACTCCAGCAATGCGCCGCCTTTACGGCACAGATGCGTAACGCTTTGGTGACGTTTTGGGCCATTGGTGCGCCGCATTGTAAATACGGCGCACCATGGGTGGTGGTGGCGTGGCGCACAATTACTGGCGCATCCCTGCTACTTTGCCGGGATGCGCCGGTAATTAAAAATCTGACCCTTAGTGTCAAGCATTACGCAGTTCTTTAAACTACACTCATACATAATTTCACAGGCCAATGAAATGAACACAAAATCGAAAACAAATAAGCATAGTAGCAACGCTACTGAGAAGGAGAGCAGTGCACCTGAAATGCACAGAACATTTTGAAATATAATTTACCTACAATGTAATCAGCAGCATTAATGCTCTTGGTAAAAAACAAAAATTTGCAATATAATAACACACAGAGCAGGAGAAAACAGAGTAGTAAAGAAATAGCTACTACTACTCACCAAGCCCGGGGATCTCAAGGCCGAGCAGGTCGAGTAGATCACGCTCCCGGTCCAGGAGATCCGTCCAACGGTTGGTGGCCTGGTTGTAGGTGCGCCGGACCCGAGAGTGTTGGTACATGGCCCGGCACACCTTCTCCGACCGCTTCCGGCGCTCCTGGATCCCGTACCCGCGAGCGATCTTGCCGCCTGCCATGATGGTCCTAGGGAGGCGGCGCTGAACATAATAAACTAGTGCGGCCACCTCCTCCGGGCTGAATATCTCACGGGGTGTGACCTGCTCCCCCCTCAAACGCCCGCACGGGAGCCGGGCACGGGGTACGGGTCCCTTCCCCTTCTCGGGATGCTTCCCGGCTCCCTTTACCATGGTCTGGGCAGAAAAGAAGCTAAATAATAAAGAAAATAGAATAGGGAAGAAGAAAAGAAAAGAGTTTAAAAAAGTAGTTTAAAATTAACCAAAAGTAGCAGAAAACACAAAAATATAGGGCTAGAAAAATAGAGGGATAGATAATAAGTAAAATAGATAAAAAAAAACTTCAAACAAGCAACGGATGGCAGAGATTCAGAGAGGATAGAAAAAGCATGCCCAGAACCATAGCAATGAATGAGAAACAAGATGGCCGCGCCCGTTCACGACCGCGTGGGTAAGTTCGCGCAAAATTGTACTAGCGAGCCGCACACTTTGCGAGATTACACATCGCGCCCAGAAATGGAAATACGTCATGCAAAAAAGATGGCCGCGCCCGTGAACGACCGTGAGGGTAACTTCGCGGGACGTTGCGCTACAAGCGGCTCGCTAAAACGAACAAAACCTTGCAAACTAACACGAAGCAAAAAAACAAATCGCATATTCGCACGAATTCGCAGCTTCCGAATTCGATCTCGCGCACGTTCGCGCCCCGTGAATCCCGCGAAATTGCAGAAAAATGAGTTTTGCAAAACTGAAAGCACTCAGCAGGTGCAAAAGTTCAAACTCATCATTAGTAACCATTCCCTGTAGGGCTTCCTGACTGGGGCCCCTCCAGAGTTCAGTTGCTAGTTGCAACAATTGTATGACCCTGCTCTGACCCTCACAGCAGGCTCATAGAACAGCTACAAGTAGTCCACAAAGGTCCTGGAAAAAAAAATTGCACTGCAACAGAAAGCAAATTACAGGTAAGGAAGCAGGTGCCAGACTGGAATTTTAAAACAGTGACACATTAATAAATCAACCCCAAATTAATTCATGTCAGTTGAAGCAGGGCAGGTGTGCTTGCTTCCCCCCCCCCAAAAATCTACAGTGATGATGAACCAGAGGGTGGCATTGATGTACCAGAGGGTGGCATGGGTGAAACAGAGGGTGGCAGTGGTGAAACAGAGGGTGCTGGGAACCTGTGATGATGAACTAGACAGAGAAACAACATAGTCGCGACCGTTGCGAGCCGGCAAGTACGTTCGCAATTGTGAACTGGTACAAACCCCTCGCGAACTGACAGAAACCCTTGCGAACACAAAAAAAACGCTAATTCGCGAGAACTCGCGGATTTTGCGGATTGCGAGTTCGCAAATACGCAAATTCGCGAACACCAGATTCGCAAAATTCGCCCATGCTTAATGGTGCACTGAGTTTTTAGTACCTCTAGCGCTCATCACCCTGCGATGATGCGTGTTATGGACGGGCCGCACTGAAGCAATGTCTTCTGTCTAATGAATTTTGCCTTAATAAGGCCACGTGGCGATGACTTGCGGTGCAGTTAGTTAGAGGCACCTGAAGAACTTAGTGTGTGCGCACCCTACCATGATGTGTGGTCCGGTCGGGCCGCACTGGTACAATGTCTCTTGCCTACTGGACTGCGTCATCTGCAATCGCCATTCCACCTGAATCGTGAGCCCTGCGTTTCACAGTGTAGATCGAAGGCAGTAGTCAGCACAGACATCGAGGAATGCTTTTGTCACATCCTTTAACAAAATCTGAGGATATAGAGTACAATTGTCTCTGCATTAAATAAATCAAGGCTGAATTACATGCTGTCCGTAGTGTAGATCCAAAGCTGAATTCAAGTTTTGAACCCTGCTGTCCGCAGTGTAGATCTGTGGTGCTGTGCGCTAGGTTCGTAGGGGGCCTGTGTCGAGGAGGCCCATGGTAATGGCGGCAACCACGTGGCAGGGTGAGGGCAACCGCTCTGGCAGACTATTTTGTCTTCGTACAAGTGAACCACGCCATGGACGTGGCCTTTGTATTTATACTCTGATTACGCAGTGCTGTACATTGGACCAGCATACTCTGCTTCCGCTTCAAGGGGGGGGACAACACAGCTACATGACCGAGATATTCCCCAGTGTCTAAGATAATATGGTTGCGTCCACTGTGCAGTACACTACACGTATCAATACTATATCTCCACATGGAAAGGTTTGTTGTTTGTATAGTGAGTTGTGTACAGAATATCACCGGTACACTTGGGATTGTGTGAATTATTGTTGATGTGCGAGTTCCCTCCCTTATACATAGTTGGTTGCCACATCTCTGAACATTTAGCTATTGTGCGGTTGACAGGATATGGTATTTTGGGAAGGTCCGTTGTCCTGTTTTGCCCAGCCTCTGAGGTAGTGGGGGGGGGGAGTGGTTCCGGGGGCTGGTTGTGTTGGTTGTGGCGCTGGGTGTTGTGATTTTGTTGGGTGTTGGAGCAGCATGATTAGTACCTCTATCACATATTCGTCTTTAGATATGGGTGTGAGTTGAGTGTAATTCACGCAGTAGATAGTCGACCTTCTTCTACCAGTTAAATGTTGATGTTAATGTGTTACTGGTAAGTGGGGCTATCGGCTGTTTTTAGGTAGCATTGCAGATTTGGCTGGTTGTTGAAAATATGAGAAAGTGGTGTTTTCGTGTTTTTTTTCAACGGGAACGCCTAGTTTGTATATAATTAGCGTTAGTTGTGGTTCTGGTTTGTGGCGATTTTGTTGCCGGAAGGTATCAATGGAAGAGTGGTGATGTTTGCAGTTTTTACTAGGTTGAGAATGGGATGATAATTAAAAAAGACAGAAAAAAACAGATAAGCTTACTGAACATTATAATTAGAAATTGTCATTTAGAAAACCTTTCAAATTCACTGAAAAAAAGCATTGGTTTCAGGTATGTTATAGTTAGGAATTAGCATTTGAAAACCTTAGAAATTCACTGAAAAAACCATAGGTTTCAGGGGTGTTATAGTTAGCTGGACATTTCACTCATACAAAACCATTCAAATTCCTCCGTTATAACTCGCGCGCCCGCAATCCACTGCTGATGATGTCACATATTACATCATTCATGACATGGTCAGTGACATCACTGATGACATCTCAAATGACATCACTGATGACATCACTATTGACATCATCCATGTGACAATCTGATACACCTGATCATACACTAGTATAACCTTTCATCACTCACTAAAAAATATAGAGTACCATCTTTAAAACAATGACACATCAATACAACTTTCTAAAAACCCACTCACTGCTTTGTAGATCTACACATTCTAAACACTTACGTATACATTTACTCATACAGGCTGACAAAGATCAAGAGAACACTATTAAATATACTTATACACCTATATTGACATTACAGACAGGCACACATTTTATTGACTTATATAGTCATTCTACTCACTTATGCAAATAATAGATCATACTTACATTTACTCAGATACACATTTATACAAACATCACTTTATTTATTCATATAGATAGTAACTCATTGTTAGTGTGTTATAAAATCACTATTACAAGTATACAGTTTTCCATACAGTCAGTCGGACAATGACTGACTCTTATGTGTACTTATTTATATACAACAACTGTCACATACACTGCCTTTTATATTTCTACTTTGTTGGACATGTGTCAGTGAGAAATGTATTTACTCATCAACACACCAATAAAGATATTCACTGACCCAAACAACTGTTTCCACATGCAGTCTTCACCTCATATACTTACTAAGTCAACTATTTTCACATCTTTGGACAGTCAGACACATCCCACCGAACCACACACGCCTTCACTCTCTTATACAAATAGTCACTTAACTAATTAAAAACTAATATAGAGTTTCACATAGGTAATAACCAACTTATGCAGTAGTTTACACAACAAGAGACAGAGTGATACAGATATTCACACAGTTTAATCACTATCTTTTAGAGATCATCATTCAGCTCCACGCAGGGAACTATGCCAAAATTAGGTATGGGAAAGGGGGGGATCTCACCATTCCCATCTCGGTTAATAGGGGAGTTAGACAGGGGTGCGTCCTGGCCCCCACCTTATTTTGCATCTACATCAACGGCCTGGCGCGTGCCCTGAGCCAATGCAAGAACATCGATGCCCCGAAGTAGAAGTTGACCCTCCCATGGCACCTTCTCACTATGATACATTCACTTTTAATGAACTTAGAAGTTTATGTTCACTCAGGAAACTGAGACAAGGACAAAGTCCAACCTTGAGACACCTGATAGATCTATTAGTGGAGTATGATACCGAAAAGGCAGCAACCCCAGATCAGACAGGTAGCGGAGGGAGGGGGCATCCCTCAACAGAGGATTCCCATGATAACCATCAAGGGGGTACTGATGATGAAGAGGATGATGATCAGGTCCAAGTTGGAGAACTGAACCAGGTCAACCTAGGACTACATGGGACTGGAGGGGAGAGAATCCAAGCTAGGCCCCCAGGTAGACTTAACACTGAGCACAGAAGGGGGAGATCACGTTCCAGTGGATCCAACCACTCTGGTGACTCAATGGGGTCAAATGTCTCAGCTCTGAGGAGAATGACTTCCCCTGAGAGAAGAGAACATAAAGCAAGGATGAGAGAAACCAAGCTTAGGATCAGGAGGCACGAAGTTGTCCTTTAGAAAGAGACCCTGGCTCATGAGAGAGAGAGAAAATTAAGTGGGTTAGCACCCACTGGTGGCAGCAATATCCCTAGGAATAGAGAAAGGTTATTTGACCATAGAAACTTTAGTAAGATTGTCCCTCCCTACAAGAGTAGGGATGACATCCACAAGTGGATAACTGCTTTGGAGAGGGCCTGTAAAGTACAACAGGTACCCCGGAGTCAGTGGGCAGCTATACTAAGGCTCTTCTTTTCAGATAAAGGCAGAGATAAGCTCCTCACAGTTAGTGATGAGGATGCTGACAACTACACTGTCCTGAAGAGTGCTCTGATAGATGAGTTTGGCTTAACCACTGTGTAGTATAGGTTGCTGTTCAGAGACACCCAGAAGACACAGACTCAGGACTGGACTGACTTTTTAGATTGTGCCACTAAGGCTCTGGAAGGCTGGTTACTGGGCAGTAAGGTCAAAGACTATACAGGATTGTAAAATTTGATTATGAGAGAACACATTCCTATTAATTGTCAGAACCAGTTATTGCATCAACACCTGATTGACTCTGATCTGACCTCTCCCCAAGAATTGGGAAAGAAGGCAGACAAATGGGTCAGAACCAGGGTGAAGCAGAAGGTACACAACCAAGGTGGTGATCAGAAGAAGCAAGACCAAAAGGATGGGGAGAAAGCAAAAGACCAAAAGCCTTTGCTAGGTCCCCAAAAAGCTTCTAATGAGGGGGGTTCCAAGAAATACAAAAAGAAAAGAGGTCCAAAGAAACCTTGGTGTAATTTTTGTAAGGTTAATACTCACTGGACCAGTGAGTGCACCAAGAAGGAGGCAGCTCCAGCCACCATTGCCCCTAAGGAAACTGTTCCCCCTAGTACAGCTAATAGTGGGGGTTCTCAACAGAAGGGAACTGGGAATTGAGATGGATTCTGGCCTAGTCAGAATACCAACTCAAGCTGTTCTTGTCTGTGATGTGGACATGGCTATGTCCTCTACTGTGAGCCCCAGTAACTTGGGCAAGTACAGACAGACTCCTTTGATTAACAATAAAGTGGCTCAGGCCTACAGGGACATATGTGCCAGTGTCACCATGGTGACGCCAAATTTTGTGGACCCTGGACAGTTTATACTAGGTGAGAATTACCTAGTGACCAATGCAAGCAATATCACTACCACCCATAGTATGGCACTTTGTTAATTTCTCCTGGGAAGGGGTAACTGGCCTCAAAAGAGTTGTTGTTAGTTCAGACCTCCCAGTACTTTTGTTGGGCAATGATCTGGAATTGTCAGTCTGGTCTGAAGTGGAGT
The DNA here is from genome assembly GCF_964263255.1 of Lissotriton vulgaris. Classification (NCBI taxonomy): domain Eukaryota; kingdom Metazoa; phylum Chordata; class Amphibia; order Caudata; family Salamandridae; genus Lissotriton; species Lissotriton vulgaris. The sequence continues at coordinate 137,843 of NW_028247490.1, read as the reverse complement.
ATAGGACTCATGCAGAGATGCTAGGTATATCAGCACATGTCCTTGCTGTGACCAGGTCACAGGCCAAAAAGTGCAAAACTGAACAGGCCCTGGATTCTGAAACTATGGACCTGTTGCCTACCAAGAGAAAGAGCAGTAGGGTTAAGGGTGTGCCTTCCCCCTTGCCTCAGGATGAGGATCAGTCTTCCAGGGAAGCTGACTGTGAGACCCAAGAGGGAACTGTCCTAGAAGAGCTTGAGCCTGATCAGGTTGAGTTTCTTGGGACAGGCGGACCTTCAAGGGCAGACCTGAGGCAGGCACAATTGGACTGCCCCTCTCTTGAACCCCTCAGACAGCAAGCTGCTGCTGAGGCTGCTGGGAATGCTACAGTTATCCATAGAGTGTATTGGGATGAAGTGCTCCTTTATTCAGAGGCTACAGACCCCAAGCCTGGTGCTTCCAGGAGGTTGGTCATGCCTTTGGCTTTCAGGGGCTTCCTTCTTACCTTAGCCCATGATACTCCCTTAGCAGGACCTCTTGGCCAGAACAAGACTTGGGACAGGCGTGTCCCTCACTTTCACTGGCCACACATGTCAGAAGATACCAAGGAGTTTTTTTGCTCCTGTGTCACCTGCCAAGCCAGTGGCAAATCAGGTGGCACCACAAAGCCCCCCCTAATACCACTACCTGTGGTGGGGGTTCCCTTTGAAAGAGTTGGGATAGACATTGTTGGACCAATGGATCCCCAAACAGCATCTGGGCACAGGTTTATTCTGGTGGTAGTGGATCATGCCACCAGATACCCAGAAGCTATTCCTTAAGGGCCACAACAGCACCTTTTGTGGCAAGAGCCCTCCTGGGAGTTTTCTCAAGAGTGGGTTTTCCGAAAGAGGTTGTCTCAGATAGAGGTGCAAACTTTATGTCTGGATGTTTGACTGCTATGTGGAAGGAGTGTGGAGTGAACTATAAGTTCACCACACCCTATCACCCACAGTGCAATGGTCTGGTGGAGAGATTCAACAAGACTAAGCATAGGCGAATTTTGCGAATCTGGCATTCGCGAATTTTGCGAATTTGCGAACTCGCAATCCACAAAATCCGCGAATTCTCGCGAATTTGCGGATTTTTTTTTGTGTGTTCGCAAGGGTTTCTGCCAGTTTGCGAGGGTTTGGTACCAGTTTGCAATTGCGAACTTACTTGTCGGCTCGCAACGGTCGCGACTATGTTGTTTCTACGTCTGGTTCATCATCACAGGTTCCCAGCACCCTCTGTTTCACCACTGCCACCCCCTGTTTCACCCATGCCACCCTCTAGTACATCAATGCCACCCTCTGGTTCATCATCACTGTAGATTATGGGGGGGGGAAAGCAAGCACACCTGCCCGGCTTCAACTGACATGAATTAATTTGGGGTTGGTTTATACATGTGTCACTGTTTTAAAATTCCAGGTCCGGCACCTGCTTCCTTATCAGTAATTTGCTTTCTGTTGCAGTGCAATTTTTTTTCCAGGACCTTTGTGGCCTACTTGTAGCTATTCTATGAGCCTGCTGTGAGGGTCAGAGCAGGGTCATACAATTGTTGCAACTAGCAACTGAACTCTGGAGGGGCCCCAGTCAGGAAGCACTACAGGGAATGGTTACTAATGATGAGTTTGAACTCTTGCACCTGCTGAGTGCTTTCAGTTTAGCAAAACTCGTTTTTCTGCAATTTCGCGGGATTCGCGGGGCGCAAACTTACACGAGATCAGATTCGGAAGCCGCGAATTCGTGCGAATATGCGATTTGTTTTTTTGCGGCGTGTCAGTTCGCAAGGTTTTGTGCGTTTTAGCGAGCCGCTTGTAGCGCAAGGCGCAAAGTTAACCTCGCGGTCGTTCAAGGGTGCGGCCATCTTGTTCGCATGACCTATTTCCGATTCCGGGCGCGAAGTGTAATCTCGCAAAGTGTGCGGCTCGCTACTACAATTTTGCGGGTGTTCGCGAGGAAAATCTCGCGCAAACTTACCCGCGCGGTCGTGAACGGGTGCGGCCATCTTGCTTCTCATTCATTGCTATGGTTCTGGGCATGCTTTTGGTATCCTCTCTGTATCTCTGCCATCCTTTGCTTGTTTGAAGTTTTTTTTAATCTATTTTACTTATTATCTATCTCTCTATTTTTCTAGCTCTATATTTTTGTGTTTTCTGCTACTTTTGGTTAATTTTAAACTACTTTTTTCAACTCTTTGCTTTTCTTATCTTCCCTATTCTATTTTCTTTATTATTTAGCTTCCTTTCTGCCCAGACCATGGTGAAGGGAGCCGGGAAGCAGCCCGAGAAGGGGAAGGGTGCCGCACCCCGTGCCTGGCTCCCGTGCGGGCGTTTGAGGGGGGACAGTCGCACCCCGGAAGATCTTCAGCCCGGAGGAGGTGGCCGCACTAATTTTTTATGTTCAGCGCCGCCTCCCCAGGACCATTATGGCAGGCGGCAAGATCGATAGCGGGTACGGGATCAGGGAGCGCCGGAAGCGGTGGGAGAAGGTGTGCCGGGCCATGTACCACCACTGTCGGGTCCGGCGCACCTACAACCAGGCCACCCATCGCTGGACGGATGTCCTGGACCGTGAGCGTGATCTGCTCGACTTGCTTGGCCTTGAGATCCCCGGGCTTGGTGAGTAGTAGTAGCTATTTATTTAGTACTCTGTTTTCTCCTGCTCTGTGTGTTATTATATTGCACATTTTTGTTTTTTACCAAGAGCAATAATGCTGCTGATTACATTGTAGGTAAATTATATTTAAAAATCTTCTGTGCATTTCAGGTGCACTGCTCTCCTTCTCAGTAGTGTTGCTACCATGCTTATTTGTTTTCGATTTTGTGTTCATTTCATTGGCCTGTGAAAATATGTATGAGTGTAGTTTAAAGAACTGCATAATGCTAGACACTAAGGTTCAGATTTTTAATTACCGGCGCATCCCTGCAAAGTAGCAGGGATGCACCAGTAATTGTGCGCCACGCCACCACAACCCATGGTGCGCCGTACTTACAATGCGGCGCACCATGGGCCCAAAACGTCACCAAAGAGTTACGCATCTGTGCCGTAAAGGCCGTGCATTGCTGGAGTTGCGTCGCAACGATGGCGCAGCTCCATCAATGCTCTGGGGTGCCCTATCTCCCCAATGCTGCGTCAAGCCGTACGTCTGCTTCAAGCAGGCGCAGGGTTTGAGTCACGCATCATTGTCATTAAAGTGAGTGATTGAAATCTTGTAGATTTCCCTCAGCGACTTTTAGGATGCATTCCTGCGCAGGAACGCCCTCCCTTGCACCGGAACGCCCCCTGATGGCGCAGGGCTTTACAACGTGATGCATCTCCCATATGCGTCACGTTGTTAATGTACGCCGCACCATTGCGCCTCTTTTGTTCTGCCGCTGCGTCACAAAAGTCACGCAACAATGGAGCAAAAGAGCCGCAAGGGGCTTCTAAATCAGCCCCTACAGACTCAAGTCCAGTCCTTCCTTTGTACACATGGCGATAAGAAGACATAGTGGTGGTGGATTGATAGTTTGAGTATTTTAATGACTGGTTAATGTAGTAGGAAACTTTTGTGTTGTCGCTGATCTGCAATCACAATGGACTTTGTCACTTCGCGTGCTGCGGACTGCTGCCTGCCAATCCTAGGCAAACCTTTTTAGTACTTTGTTTAGTGAGTTACATAAGAAGTTTCCAATTTGACGGTCCGCAAATCAAGCAATACTAATAACGTAGTAGACCACATGAGATCGGTCAATAATATATCCCGTGGAATAGTTGTCTATTTGCTATTTCGCCAAAATATTTTGTTATTGTTCTTTTGAAATGTTTGATTTGGTTGACAAATATCATCCATGTTTTCTGGTCTTTCTTTCTTTCATGTTGTACATCAGCTCCCCCCAGGGGCAAGAGGACACAGGAGGAGGAGGAGGGTGCTGTTCAGGATGCAGGCCAGGATCGGGCAGGCGAGGGCTCCTTTGCTGGCCCCAGTAAGTTTTAATTTTAATATAGAGTACTTGTTTTTTCCTAGCGTTCCTCATTCGATTTTTTCTAAATCGTCTTTGATCTTCTTGTAGACTGGATCTAAATTCTTATCCTGCCTCGACTATGACTCCCTGTGGTATTACTAGATTATTCTTATTAGTCTGTCTGTGTAGCTAACTAAGATTGCACATTTAGCAATTCCATTGGACTCCCATTCTAGTCAGGAATAGCTCTATGCACTGAGTGCAGTCCTCTGGGATTGTCCATAATGTCTTTTCAAGTCTTCTAAATGTTTATGCTTTGACAATTGCCAACAATAAAAAGGTGAATGACCACCAAGAAAGAATAAGATACTACTTTACTTTTGGTTTGGATAGTAGGACAATCCATTCTACTACTGTTGCAGGGACAAATCTGCACAAACAGAACTATGGACACTAAATAATGCATTGCTTAGCTTATCAATTATAATAGGTGCTGTTAGACTTTCCACATACCTCAGTGATAACAGACTTTGTAGTTGAACCCCCAATCTCCTTACTGACTAGATAGTGTGGCAGAGTCATTTAGCTCCCAAAGTCACCGATGATTGATCCCCAATGATGTCAGAGGCACGGACTCAGGCTTGCAAAAATTCCAAAACCTTTAGCTCATCCACTCTAGGCTGGAGGACCAAAAACCACAAGTCTATTTAAGTTTAGAAGCTTTATTAAAAGTAAACACATTTATTAAAATCAAGTTTGTCATAAAAGTAAACGTTTAACTGAAAATGGAAAAGTGCTTAGTGCTGACGATTAATTGGACACATTTCTTGTGGTCGAGCCGAGCTCTCACCTGGTTTGAACTTGATCCTGCTCGTGTTCTTAGAAGTCAAGCTTCTGTCTGTTAGGAGAAAAAGTGGTGCGTGTTAAAAATAAAAAGCAAGCATTCATCAGTTGTGCCAAAAAGTGCAGCAAGACAACAGCCTTCCCTGGATAAAGGGACATTTTTACTTTAGAGTAGACAGTCACAAATTATTACATTGTATTCTGTTTTTTTCACATTTCTTTCTTCCTCCTAGACCAAATATTATATAGTAGTGAGTGGTGTATTCTAACATTATTAAATGTACTTTGTAGGTGGAACATCTGGAGGCGGGGCCAGCGCGGAGGTGGTGGCATTGGACGAGGGGAACAACTCTGGGGAGGAGTGGGTGCAAGTGCCGGACATGCCTGTGAGGGATAACACGGTGGTGGCGGGCAGAGGTAAGCTATATATTCCTTACTTATTGAGATTGAAGACTGCAGAGTGTGCTTTCTGCATGGGTGTATTATAAATCAACCAGGTAGTAGCCTCCTCTAAATGTACTTCGACTTAGCGGTGAAGTTTTTGGCGAGAAGAATCCCAATCAGATCTGAGATGAACTTGATGGATGGGATGAACGAAAAGCGAAAGAAGGGTGTAAGTAAGTGTGGAAGGACGAGAAATGTAATGATGACTGGCAAAGAAGAATGATATGTGTTTGCTTGGTCCCCGGGTGAAACAGAAACTGTATGTGTGCATATACTTTTTTTTAATTTTATTTTTTATTTTTTTTTATTTTGCAGTTACAAATATTCTTAACATCAGGAAGCCTTTCATTTTGATTATCGCCCCCCCCCCCGCCCACCCCTGGGAGCCCGGTATTCCTTCGGTGCTAATTGTTCCCCGATTAATGACAATCAAAAATAAAAAATAAAAAAACAATAAAAAAAGCAACAAACTTCGTGTTATGCATGTACAAGATAATGAATGAAAGTAGGTATTGATAGCAGAAAAGAGGTGAAGGATTAAAGAATTAAGGAAAGGATGAGAGCCATACGAGTTTCAAACATATTTTACATGTAACATTCTCCTATAGATTTACTGAGCCTGATTGCCCCCGTTGGTTTGTCCAGGAGGAGAATCTCTCCCATACTTCCAACCCTATCTTCTTTTTCCTTCTTCCTTTCCTGGCATAGACTGCTTTTTCTAAGTGGAAAGTGGCAGCCAGCTTAGCCAGCCATTGCGCGTGGGAGGGTGAGTCTGTGTCTAGCCAGCTTGAGGAGATACATAGTCTCCAAATTGCCATAGCGATAAATACCAGCCCTTCTTCCTTTATTCTTGGTGAGTCAGATTGTGTACCAAGGAGAATAATTGTGGGGTTTAAGGAGACTGGATATTTCACTATTTCGCTAAGTGTATTCTGTATTTTGAGTAGTGTCGGAGCTATAGTTAAACATGTCGCAAAGATGTGTACAGAGTCAGCCCCAATTTCAGAGCAGCGTGGGCATAGTGTTCCTTTACCAGTCCCCCATTTGATGATCCTACTGGGTGTCATGTATAAAAAGAAGATAGTTTTAAAGTGTTGTGCTTGCAGCTTGGCAGATATTAAAATCTGTTGTGATAATGCGAGGGAGTTGTAAAAGGTACTTTCTGGTGAATTAAGTTTGAGGTGCCATTTTGCAGCAATGGCCTCTAGGTCATCGGGGGTTTGTCTATTGAGTATGATATTTTTGTAAACGATATTTTTACAACTATATTTATGTCAACTATATTTTTGTAATCGATATTTCAACACCCTACCACTTCGACTTAGCTGTGAAGTTTTTGGCGAGAAGAATCCCAATTAGATCTGAGATGAACTTGATGGATGGGATGAACGAAAAGCGAAAGAAGGGTGTAAATAAGTGTGGAAGGACGAGAAATTTAATGATGACTGGCAAAGAAGAATGATATGTGTTTGCTTGGTCCCTGAGGTGGCTGGGAAGGAAAGAATATGGTATGGTGCATGGCTGAGTGAATGATGAAGCAAGGTTGGGTGAAAGGAGAACAGCCTGGGTGGGTGAAACAGAAACTGTATGTGTGCATATACTTTGAATGGATGGATGCCTGGATAATGGTACTATCTGACTCTTAGATAGCATATGTGTATTTAGAGAGAGTAGACGGTCACTGGATGAACTAAGTGTTACTTTGAAGAGCATGTAATACCGCACCCGCACGTCCATTCCAGTGTAGGAAAGGCAAGGAAAAGAAGTTGTAATTTTGTCCAAATACTACCATGAATAGTAGCAGTAGTTTGTATTGCAACTGCAAGCACAGCATATATCCGGTTATTACGGTGGTGTAATGACCGGATTCTCGGACCAGATAGAATCAGCTCATCAGAGCACAACCAACCCAGCCAGAACGTAATCACCTCCCTCCTTAGGACCTATTTACAACAGGTATCTATGTCTCCTACCCAAGGATGGGGAATTAGCAATGTACATGCCTAAGTTTTCTACAATATCACACTCATACCAATTAGTCTCGCGGCAACTCAGGCCCAGACTGTTCTACCCTGGGGTAGTTCTGATCATCTACCATTACACACTGGCCGCAACCAGTGCTCACTCAAGCCACAATCTTGTGGGTATAGATACCAGTATCCTCCCTGGTACTCTCTTTTACAAGCCACAATCCTGTGGGTATACACACCAGTGTCCCCCTTGGTGCTCACTTACTTACATTACAAGCCACAATCTTGTGGGTATAACGCCGCATCCCAACGACGATCACTGTCCTATGAATACCTTCAGCTCTCTCTCTTTATGTTGGGAAGTTTCTCTCACTATTCACTAGAGGTACAACACTACGATATTATGAATTACACCATGATAGCCAAATTAGATGATGTACAACTTATCCTTCAGTTCAAGGGCTCCTCTCTCCCTCATTATTTAACCACTGCTTACCTGATCGGGAGTTGCGTCCGTTCGCGAAGCAGTAACTAACTAGAAGAACAGGTTACCTTTTCATATAAGAATAAGAGGCACATGCCGGTTCACTAAGAACTGGGGTACTTTATTTATCAGAACAACAATATCAATATAACACTATACTATAACATATAGCCTGCAAAGGAAAATGAAAGGTTAGAATGTGCACGCTAATACGAAAGGGTCTACGTCACCTTATTAATATGAAGTCTGGACTCAGCAGTCATCTGGGTTCCCTTCTCGTCTGTGTCTTGGCTCGTCTTTAAGGTCACACCTCTGCAGTCACGGATACACGTCTGCACCGCTATGCTCTGTCTCCTTCGCCTCCCTCCAATTCACTGGAACCTTCCTCTCATCAGCTGCTTTCTCTCTGTCTGTTCTGCATTACTCCTCTCTCCTCTCAATCGCGGACCATCTTCACTTCTCGGCTTCGATCTTATAACTCAGTTTCGGCCACTCTGGTATTCGTTCCCTTAACTAACTGCTTCACTCTGTATACTCTGACCTAAAGGTCAAAGCTCGCCAACTGCTCCAACTAGAATAACTTCAATCTTTCTAAGAGAGTAACAGCTTCTCGATCTGTCTCGGACTTTAAAATGGCGACTGTCTGCCCTGAAATAATTAATGGCATTGATGCTAATGGCTAGCTGCCGCCTACAGACTGACTGACTCACTGTCTCATGCTTTCACTAATATGGAAGCTTGTTCCTTCATGAAAAGGTACGGCCAGTAACCTGCCGCCCACCAAATTCTTGTACCTCCCCGTACCAAGGACACTTTCCCAGACGGCCGGCCTGATGTTGTGTCTTCGGAATGGAGAAAAATACAGTCTTTCGATAAGGGCCAGCCTGAGCTGGTTCTCTCCAAGCAAACAACACCTCGTAACTAAAACATTACATTTGACCTAGAAGCATCTCAAGCTGCTGGGGCAGAAAGAAAGATGGAGTCTCTCCCGTTTGAGGCCTACCAGGCCCGAAATAAGCATAACTCCATAGAAGATATACTAATACTCTTACAAAGGGACTGATTATCACTAATACTAATGAATCTATCCCCTAACATAAGTTTATAAGCCCTGATCTAAAGATCTAAAGAAAAGGGTACGGAATTATATCAACACACCTTGTGAATAGGCTCTATTTACGGTTCTAATCCTTCCACTAGAATGATAGTAGACTGAAGTCACCTCCAATCACCTTTCCTCAAGGAAGGGCCGAAAAAGTCGGTCAGAACATTTCACCCTTGACTTTAGGCTACTGATCATTCGCTAAATGGAGCTAACATGGAGCTAACATCTCTAGAAGAATAATAAGAAACAAAACTAACTGATCTATTTCTTGTACCAAATCTACAGTACTGGAGTAGGGAAGGAATGCATTGAATAAAGCAGCAAATAGCAACTAAAATGCTAATAGTAATCATAATACCCCCTAATATTTGTCATAAAGAATGTAAATCAGGTAACCAATTGAAGAGCCAGTCGAACCAGCCCTGGTCAATGTGCAGTCAGAACAGTCATGTCCATGTTTGAGCAAAAGATAGTCAATAGCAGCCCGGTTCTGCAAGATAGCTCTGCGTTCACCCTGGGCGTCTAGTAACATGTCAGATAAAATTGTAGAAGTATGATTAATAGATTTCACCATCCAGCAGGCCATCTTCCCAATAGACTTAGCATTGTAGACAGCCAAGGCTGGAACACCAATAATTGAAATAGCTAAACTAAGGTATTCAGATTTGGAATATAAATGCAGGGAAGAATCACAGTCTTCATGTAACATAGTCTAGTGATGGCACAAGGGCCCCCGGAAATGTTTGCAGGAATGTAGCGCCAGGAAGTATCACCACAAGAGAAAAGCCATCCAGAAGGTAACAACATTGTATGATAATGGCTAGGGGCAATTACTAAACTTTTGCAGGTAACAGAAGTACATGATTTCGGGGGTCTTCGGGAACATAAAGTTATACATTCAGTAATTGCATTGGGATCACAGGTAAGGAAGAAACATAAATCTCCTTGAGTAATATTATATATAGTAATTTGGGAATGAATCGGTGGTATTGGATCTAAAAGTACAGTGCATAAAGGACAATACTCATGGGTCGCGAAATCACCAAGGATCACGTTGGGGCGGGCACTTGATATATTAAAGATATGGGTTAAAGTCTCCAACGAAGGGGGGACAGCAACCAAACAGGTCGCTAGAATGTCAGTCACCAAACGCATCGGTGTCAAGCAGAAATGTGGAGAATTGGTAACTCGTTTAGCTAAAGTAGTCCAAAAATTAGATGATGAATCCCACGCAGCAAAGGAACGCGGTACTCGGGTTATCGAATCAACCAAAGTCTGTGGATTCCCTCCTTTCCCGACGTAGCAGACCAAAAGGAGTCCAACGCCGACACATCCTGCAGCAACAGTCCAGAGAATGATCTGAAAGAAAATCAAATACAGGCATTATTCATTCTCGTAGGTAACATTTGTCGGCCGGGACAGCTTCCCAGCTATCTTTCCCTGGTCTCATGACAAGAATGGTGTTATCATGACCGGTTGCAATAATTTCAGCTTGTTCAGGGGGATTTTTAGGCAATTGCACCAATACTCTAGCTCCAGGATTATCCGTAGAGCCAAAACCTTTTTGTCCTCGTACAGTTAGCAATGTTGGGGCAGTGCCTTTTTGAATCTCACCACTGAAAACAGGCATTATCAGCAACTGAGCAATTCGGTCAGTTTTATGAATCGATAAATCAACCTCACTGCTATTCAGCAGGAGCACCTTAATCTCTCCCTGATAATCACTGTCAATGACTCCTCCGAGTACTTGCATGCCTTTTAAGGCCAGGCCCGATCTAGGGGCAATCAATCCAAAATTTCCAGTTGGTATACAGACACCAACACCAGTTTCAATGATAACTCGATCTCTGCTTTTAATAGTGGTATCATTCATGGCATGCAGGTCCAAACCTGCGGAACCTGAGGTTGCTCTGCATGGAGCCAGTGCTCCGTGGGAAATTTCCCAGTACATTACAGTATTGCCAACAGAGTTTGGCTTTGCATCAATAGCTGGAGGAAATAAACGCATTAATTGAGATTCAGCATTTAAAAAGGGACGATTATTCAGAATTAACAGTGCTTGAAACAAATAATCTCTCCAATTCTTATATTTGTTATCAGTTAATTTTCGCAATTGATCTTTTAGCAAACCATTCATTCTCTCAATAAGGCCTGATGCCTGTGTATAATATGGTATATGAAACACCCATTCGATGTTATTTTCCACACAAAATTCCTGCACCAATCTTCCACGAAAGTGGGATGCATTATCAGATTGAATTTGAAAAGGAACACCATAATAGAGCATAATCAATTCCAAAGTTTTAATGGTATTCACTTGAGTAGCTTGTTTACAGGGAAAGGCCACTAAAAGGCCACTGTATGTATCAACAATGGTGCAAACATATTGGCAGTTTTTACTCATAGGGAGTGGACCAATATAATCAATCTGCCAAATTTGAGCTGGCAATTTTCCTCGATGTAAATGACCTTTCACAATTTGAGGTACTTTTCGTTGTCTAGAATGTTGGCAAATAGGACAATGCAAAATGGTGTCTTTAATCAAATTTAAAGGAATATAAATTCCTCGATCGGCGGCCCACCTGCTAGTGGCTCTCTCTCCAAAATGTCCTGCTTTCTGGTGGGCCAACTTCGCCAATCCCGCCAAATCAGAATCTTGCATGTCCACCACTGCCTCAGCAATTTTAGATTTCTCATCTGCAATGTTATGAAAGAATTTGTCAAGGGAGTCTATCGAGGTATGAGCATCCACATGAAAGATTGTAACAGTACTTTGTGGGAGCATTTCCCAAATTTCTTGCCATAATTCTTTTCCCCACAGTTCTTTTGAATGCAATTCCCAATTATGAGAATGCCAAGTCGGTAACCAAACCGCCAGTCCAGTAGCAGTGGACCAGGAATCAGTAAAAATATGACATGTGCCAGGTAACTCTTGTTTCAAAACTTGATAAACAGCATATAATTCAGCAAATTGACTACTCTTTCCCTCACCAGTTGTACTCAGCAATTTTTGTGTGATGGGATTATAGGACACTGCCTTCCAATGCCGTTTCTCTCCTATGTACCTCGCTGAACCATCCGTAAACCACACATGGTTTCTGTCCTCCGCAGGCAAATCATGAAATGGCTTACCCCACTTAACAGGAGATTCCTGTACTACAGGTACGGAGCAATCACTCCCAATCTCAGTCGATGGCCACTTGCTCATGTAAAGATGCCACACCTTTCGGTCCTACACGTGCCCTGTCTTGTATGTACCACTTCCACTTAATCACACTCGCCTCTAGAGCATGGCCAATTCGGTGAGTTTTCGGCGAACTCAAAACCCATTGCATAATAGGAATTTCAGGTCTCAAAATCACATCATGTCCCAAAGTCAATTGCTCGGTATTCACCAGAGCCCAATAACATGCAAGCAATTGTTTCTCAAAAGGTGTATAACGCTCACCAGCATCGGGTAACTTTTTAGTCCAGAAACCTAATGGTACTTTACTTCTGCCTTGTTTTTGCCACAAACTCCAATTTGCATAAAGACCTTGCACGGACACATTCAAATCCACATCACCATCGCACACAGGCCATGAATCCAAAGCATACTGGATCGCTTCTTTTGCCAAATTAAACGCATCCTGCTGTGATCTACCCCATTCAAACACATTCTTTTTGCGAGTGACTCGGTATAAAGGGGCCAAAATCTGACTCAAATGTGGAATATGCTGGCGCCAAAAGCCAAATAAGCCAATGAAGCTTTGGGCTTCTTTCCTGTTTCTTTGGACTGCAAAATCAAGAATTTTCTGTTTCACTTCTGGAATCACTTCTCTGTGACCCTCATGCCAATTAATGCCTAGAAATTTCACATTTTGAGATGGACCTTGCAACTTATCGGGATTGATTTCCCAACCTTTTTCGCGCAAACAATCAATAATTTGATCTAACTGGGTCTGAACTTGATCTTGTGTCTCACCTTGAATTAAAATGTCATCAATATAGTGACATATCTGGATTTGCGGGTGTACAGGTACTTCGGACAAATGTTCCGCCACCAGCCGGTGACAAATCGTAGGACTGTGTACATAGCCTTGGGGAAGACTTCTAAACGTCATTTGACGTCCATTCCATGTAAAACTGAATTGTTCCTGGCATTCGGGGGCAATCGGAATTGAAAAGAAAGCATTGGCAATATCAATGGACGCATACCATGTACCTGGATGTTTTTGAATTCTTTCAATTAAAGTAATGATGTCTGGTACTGCAACAGTCAAAGGGGTGTGCGTTTGTTCAATTCGCGGTAATCAACAGTCATGCACCAAGAATTATCACTTTTGCGCACGGGCCAAACGGGATTATTCCAAGCAGAAGTAACCGGAGTTATAACTCCTGCATCCACCAAATCCTGAATAGTAGCACTAATTTCTTCATGGCCACCTGGAATACGGTACTGTTTCTGAGAAACAATTTTTGTAGCCTGGGGGATTTTTATGGGGGGCATTCTTAAACGACCAACCCGTACAGGTCTGGACGATATATAATGTTTGGTTCCAAATTGATAACAGGCGTAATCTAAATATAAGTCATTCCTTTTAAAATGTCAATTCCGATTATGTATTACAAAAGTGGTACAACTAACACAGAATATTCTTTTCGGGGAATTCTGCCTATTCTCATTTCAAGTGCAGTTTGCACTGCGGGGGTTTCCTTTCCACCTAAACCAGTAATTGTGAAAAATTGGCCTTTAAATTTCTTTGATTTTCCATGAATAAGAGTGGCCTCCGCTCCTGACTCTACCAATGCTCGGGCCCTTTGGATATTACGATGTTTCCAGAAAATTTCAATATCTACATAGGGTCTATTGTCTTTGTGAGCCCACCTGCGTACTGGAGCTTGACCTATTTCCTAGTCATTTTTACTGCGTTCTGTCAACCAGGACAAATCAGGATAAATGCTCTCATATTTCTTGGGTGTTAAAGCATCATGTTCATATCCATCTCCATTACGAAATGGATTCCTGTCATCTGTATGGTACTGTGAATTTCGATCGGAAAGTCTGTGTCGATCCTCCCTTCTCCTTAACTCAGGGGACTGATCCCTTTCCTCTCTATATCTGCTGTTAACATGGTCATCTCTCCCCCTTTCTCTTTCCCCCTCTCGCCCTCTCTCTTTTTCACGCCGAGGGGACACATCACGCTCATACCGTCGTTCACCACGACGATCAGAATTATCACGACGTCTTTCGTCTCCACTGTCATCAGAATATCCACGATCACAATCATTCTTCCGCACACGTCGGGCACCCTCCTTTCGATCCAAACCGCGCTTGCGAAACATGTCCCACAAGCGATTATTAGGTTCACCATCAATGTCTTCCTGTTTCACACCATCAGCCAACAGTGCAAGAAACATATCACGTCTAGGGAATTTATGCTCACCAGTAGTACGACCCTCGGGTCTGGACTGCCTCTCAGGTTTAAACCAGTCACCCAACTCACCAAGCTGACGAACAGATTCAAGCACCATAGACAAAACATTGCCAGTTTGATTGATTAACAAAGTCATCATAACCTGCTTATAAGCAACAGGGGAAGAACGGATGATGCGATTACGCACAGAAGATGTTAACAAACCGTCCAACAATCTGTCAGCGGTACTCAGAAAAATCGCAGTTTTCATCACCTCCTCTTTCAGCCGTTGCGCCGCATCGCGCAAGGTATACCACGGCTTGTCATTCACAGGCCAATCAGATTCAGTAGGGTATTTGTGATTACAGCCATCAGTCGCTAACTGGAGCTGACTAATTTGGCCAGCAGCATTATAATTTCGGAAATGATCTTGTACAGTAGAATCGGAACAAAAAGAGCAAAATTTCAAAGTATCTCCTGCATCTAACATGATACCTGCAGCGCCTAGCTCATAAAGGCGCACCATCCACGTAAGCAAGGCCTCACCCTGTGGTAAATAAAATTACCTGGTACTTAATTTCTATGCGGTAAAGTTCAATAAAATAGCTTAATCAAAATAAGAGACACAGAGTCCGTGGCATCTGAGTTTTAAGGGGTTTTATTCCATAAAATGGAATTGGTTCGAACCAGGTAGCATGACCACGAGGGTTCAGGAAGGGAATCATGGACATGTACAATGATTTATTAACAGTACACAGTATATATAGTATCATTACAGTGGTGATGGGTTCAGAAGGCGTAACAGCTGAAAGAAACAAGATAAGAAACATGTGCGTAACAATATGTAATCAGAAGGCGTGCACAAGGGTGTACACGGAGGTAGGTGCCAGAAACGTCACATAGAAGAAAAAACATTTCAGCATTTCAGTCACAGAAGTGACGCAAGTGGGTGGATTCCTAGAAGAATCCTGCAGTGTCAGCAGAAATATATGGCAGAGATGCGTGCGCAGCAGCATGACGTGTGACTGACGTGGGACTGGAGGGTGAAGGGGACTTGACATTTAGCGCTAGGATTAGAGACAGAAGTCTGGTGGGTCAGATCGACTTGTTCCTAAATCATATCTGGTATTTTGTGTTTGGAGAACTGTATTATCTAGAAGCAAAGGTCTCTCGGGCAGAGGCTATTCTATACTGACTGCTAATGCGTGCATATGTGTCTACGTGTAATGCGAGGGGCCATGGGCCTACCATGGTAACAGGAGCTATGAATTGCTTACATGGAGACAGAAAAACCGGGCCCTTTACTCTGCAGCTGGGGGATGTTTACCTAAACTACTGGACAAGAATGTATTTTCGAGGAGCGGAGCAGATAACTTTGAAGGCTGAATACAGTTTTGGCAGGCAGTCAGGCAGAGCCAGGCAGCACCGCTAGCCGCGCAGGAAGTAAGACAAAGTTCAGGGCTACAGATGCAGGTCCAGGCTGTAGCATCCAGAGGCAGAAGGCAGGGAAAAGCTCAATGGCAGAAATCAGGGCCTAACTTGCCAGAGCTGAAAAACGTGAAAGTGTACCATATAAAGACGGTGGCAAGGCATACTTAGGAACTGAATATTCGACCCATTCATGGTGGATCTGAAAGAGGACATGTTAACGTTGGACGCAAATGTATTTGCGTCTTCATAGCTAGAAGTGGAGGGAACTTACATGTACTTGAAGTATGTACATGGAGCCGATGGGGTACGTAGTAGGGGACACAATTGAGCATAAAAATTCATATTACCTCATTCCCTCCTTGTCCCCTACGGACCCTTCATGATATATCAATCCTCATTAATCCATCTATTTGTTCATATAACATCATTTGCTCTTCCTTTTTCTGACGGGAATTTGAACTCGAACTTGAATGGGGAATACATCGGCCAAGATGACGTCAAGAACAAGACGATTTTGAAGAACAACAAGTCTCATAGCAGACTGTTCCTCTGTTAAGTTGTCTAGGGCGGAAGTAGTTTCATTTATTACTGCTTCAAGGGTCTGGTTAAGTGTCGTATCAGTTTACTATTCGATACAGTACCTAAATAGGGGAAGAAACCTTTATTGAAGTCTGTTTATTGCTCCCATGCCGTTTCAGTATAGTCGACAATCGGGAGTTCTCTCTTGTGTCTAGTATGTACTAGGTGGGAGTTCCTATGATAGTCAGGAGGAGCTAGGAAAACAGGTGGTAGAAGGAATGCAATGTAACAAGTACCATCCCAATCTAGGGGTAAACGTATGTATGCTGTATGGCCACAGACAAAATAAGAATGACAGGAAGCTTTGAATGTAGACTTGCCTTTATCACTAAATTCAACTACAGTGGTACATTCGCTATGGCCTAGGTGTACTGAACCATTCTTTCTGACACACAGTTCACCCTTGACTGGTAATACTGACATAGAGGGCAGGACTGATTCGGCTTCGGACTGAACATTCAGAATCATGTGGTTAAGTGTAAAGTTACCTAATCCATATACTTCGTTTTCTAGATCTGTCCCTGTCCTTTTGGGAAGACCCTCCTTGTCAGGGAAACATACCTTGTGCAGAACAGTGTTCAGGTTTCCCCATACCCAATTGCCTTGGTAAACTACGGAATCAGAATCTAAGGAATTAATTAAACTAAACCATGCACCACATGAACCGTTGTGTGTGAACGGGTACGGAAAGAGGGGCAGAACTCCCTTGTAGTTCTGATAGGGGGGGAGTCGGCCACATATCCAACAATTGGTAGCATTGCTGGTCTGATGGGAATGGTGTAACATACTGATGAATGTATTGTTGCGCAGCGCAAGTCTGTATGACAATTCATGCGGGGGTAATTCACTGAAAGTGTGCTCGACAGTGACATTTGAAGAAGAATATGTACGCTTGAATATAGGATAGTACAAGTGTAGCAGTATACTTGCAGCAATAATCATAAGACTCAGAAAAAACATAATCAATAATGTCACTATACAGTGACTGCGGAGAGATTTACAATATTCACGTTTCTTGAGTTGTTTCTGTCTATCTCTCTCTGTATTGGGGTCTAACGGGAACATGTCAGAATCAGGTCTAACCGATTCACCTAGGGGAGGACTTAAACAATTAAACTGTCTGACTTGCTAGACCGTAACTTGGATTAATACTCCTGATGCAGAGTTTTTCTAGAAAAGGGTGTTTTGAGTCACTGGGGTCATTGTCATTTTTGGTCAAAATTAAAGTTCCAAATTGTCCATAGAATCGCCATCCTTTACGTCCTTGATAGCAGTCCTCGTGGTGTGTAGCACAAGCTTCGGCGTCCTCCAATGCGGCTCAAGGGGGCTTGATCGGTCAAAAGTTCCGCTCATAGATAACATCTCCAGGGACTATGGCAGGCTCCTGGACTTGGGTGTTGTCAGGGAAGGCGGCGGCAACCTGTGAATGAAGAGAGAGTAGTGCAGATATCAAGGAAGCTAGGTAATCTGTCAGCATGTTATTGTCAACATCAGATATTTTATTTTAGGCATAGGCGTACCCCTAATTTCGTTTTAAGTGTCTGATTATGGCTTTCTACAAGGCCTGCTGCAGTATAATCTGGGACTGGGTACGCTTCTGTCCATCTAGTTAGTGCCCACACTAATTTGTCCATTTGGATGTAATCCATCTGGAGGACTTCAAAAGGATGGTCAGGAGGATGGAATCCACCTTGTTCTACGGGAATGCCTTTACCTGGGTTGAACTGACAACAGATCATGCAAGTACGCACTTTCTGTTTTGCTGCTGCTCGTAAATGTTTATTGAACCAAAGGTTTTGAATACTGTCTAACATGGCTTTTTCTCCTAAATGTGTAGGACTATGTGCTGTGGTAATAATAACTTGAACCATAGAGTCGGGGAGAAACCATGTGGCTTTTCCCTTCGTCATCCATCCCTGTTCTGTTTGGATCCCTCCTAGTTCAGTCCATTTCTTGATTTCGTCTGGTGTAGCATGTGTCTGTATGTCAATTACATCTAGGGCGGGATCCTTAACTGTCATGCAATGAGTTGGCGTCGGGACTATTGTCTTTGTCAAGTCAGGTGTGTGAGTCTGTGCTGTAAGCTTGGCTGTTCGGTCTGCCAGGTCGTTGCCCTGGGAAATGATGTCAGTGACTTTAATATGTGCTTTACACTTCATGATGGCTATTGCTGTAGGCAAATGTATTGCTTCTAACAGAGCTTGAATGAGGGGACCGTGCTGGATCTTGGCACCGTGTGAAGTTAAAAAACCTCGTTCTTGCCAGAGGACTCCGAAGTCGTGTACAACTCCGAATGCATAACGGGAATCTGTGTATATGTTAACTTTCTTGTTCTTGGCTAAAATACAGGCTTGGGTCAGAGCAATGAGCTCTGCCGCTTGGGCTGACAGGTTGTCAATACGATGTGTTTCTATGACATCAGTTTCTGTTGTTACTGCATATGCAGCCACTAACTCTCCTGTACTTGTTCTCATACATGAACCATCCACATAAAGTGTCAGGTCTGGATCTGGTAATGCGGTGTCTGTCAAGTCTTGTCTGGGTTTCGTCGTAATGGTAATGACTTCGACACAATCATGTGCCAAAGGGTCTGTCATATTTAATGGCAAAAGTGTAGCTGGATTCAATGTGTTACAGCGTCTGATTTCTATGTGTGGCTGAAACAATGTCAATTCATATCCTGTCAGTCGTGCTATAGTCAAATGTTGAGTTTGTGTTCGGTTTAAAAGAACTTCCACGGAATGTGGAACTTGTACTGTCAATTGGTGTCCTAACACTATAGAATCACTTTGTCTGATTGCTAAAGCTGTTGCTGCTACTGATTTCAAGCACGCAGGCAAAGCCTGGGCTACTGGATCTAATGTACTAGAAAAATAGGCACACGGTTTGTGTGAACCTGCTTGGTCTTGAGTGAGGACTGACAATGCAGTACCTTCACGTTCTGTGACAAAAAGTGTAAAAGGTTTGCTGTAACATGGTGTCGCTAAAACTGGCGCTTGACATAAGGCTCTTTTTAATTCTTAAAATGCCAAGGTGTGTTCTTGTGTCCAAAGGAGGAAAGTCGAAGACACTGCCTCCTGTGTTGTCAATTGTATGAGTGTTTTGGCTAGATAAGCATACTGGGGAATCCTTTGCCTACAGTATGAAGTGAGGCCACATGAAGGCCCGTGTCTTGGGCTGTGAAAGATTGGCAATTAACTGAATACGTACTTGTGTCAGCTGCCCACCCCTCTTGGACAGCAAGTGTACAAGGCACACACCACTTGCTGTGCACTTTGAAGGGGACACTCTGTGCCCCTTGTCTGCCAGGAACTGTAAAACTGTCAGTGATGTCTGTTTGCAGTCTGTCTCTGATCATGCTATGATCAGGATACTGATCAGTACTGTATTGGTAGGCATGTTAATACTGTCCAGCTGTCATTTTAATGCTTGACTGTAAATGCTAGGGCTCTCTGTAAAACCTTTAAAATAATTTAAAGCTACGTCCACTTAAACTGAATCAGAAGAGATACTGGCTGTCTGGATGAATTGGAACACTGAAAAAGACATTTTTCAGGTCAGTTACTGTAAAGAATGATGCTTCAGAATCAATAGCAGTCAGTAATGAAGAAATGTCTGGGACCACTGGGTATTGTGGTACTACACATTTGTTCAACTACTAGTCTGTAAACTGGTGGTGCATTAGGGTCTGATCGTTTAAGGATAGGAAGGACAGGTGAGTTACATATATTTGAGTCAGTCTCCACCACCACCCATGTGCAATGAGTTCGTCAACAATCTTTAATAAGGCTACTATGGCATCAGGTGGTATCTTGTACTGTCTGATATGTGGGAGTACTACTCCTGCCTTGAAAGTGACACGGTGTGGTGTTATGTTCATGTAACCTACGTCAGTTGGACCTTGTGCCCATAGGTGCCGTGGTACATTCTGTGGTCTGGGGTCAAAATCTTTCAGAACATAATGTCCCTTAAAATCACATAAGAACAGTTGCACTCCTTCTGGAGAACAACAAATAACTGCTCCTAGTTCCTTTAATGTCTTTATACCTAGCAAGTTTTCTGGACATGATTTGGTAAGTACCAAGTCTGTGGTACGTGACAGTGGACCAACTCCAAGGGAAACTGGCTTTGACACTTCATTAACAATAGGCTTTCCTGAAAATCCCAAGGAAATATTTTGTGAGCCTGAGAGAGGTGCCCCTGGAACCTCTCTCATGCTTGATGGTAGTTCTGCTCGCCCCTGTGTCAATCAGAAACTTACTGTCCTGTCCTAGTACACAACCTTGTACATAGGGACCCCTTTAATCTACAGGAACCTCAATAAGGGACAAGCCATCTACCCTCTCTAGGCTGTTTCATGAGAAAGATTGGTATTCCCGTGTAGTCTGACTGCATGTACTGCCTCACTTCTGAGAAGCAGCCCCCACCTCCAGAAAGTTGTTCGCGCTCGGAGCTTGAATCTTATCCAAGCGTAATAAGCTACAGTGCGATGTAATTTTGAATCACTGCCAAATGCTGATCTCAGTGCAGGAGCAACACTCCCTGCCAATTATCCTGTTTACACTACTGAGGGAAAAACTATTCATTTGCAAGCATCCTTTATCTTCATGCGAAGGGAGCCTGAGTCAGTTGGAGGATTTTAGCCCCTCCCCTTACATAAACATTTCTTGCGCGGAGAGAGATTGGAACATATCCAGTAATAACAAGACAGGCACTGGTCGGTGATTCTGTCGCTGGGAGCTATGCTAACTTCAAGGTCAAAAACACATTCTTTGTAACTCAAAACAAAATCTGTTCCCAGGCCAGACCACTATTCTCAAACTAACTGAAGGAAATTTAAAACGTGATGTAAAGCATCCTAAAATCAGTAATTTAATAAAGACATATTTTTTGGCTTTGTAATTCAGACACATGCTGGCATTTTAAAAATAATTCTGTTACAATGTACTGTTACTTAAAAGTTCCACTTTCTAAAAAAAAAAACACTTTTGTCTAACTAATGCAGCTAGAAGGCAAGACATTTGAAACATGGGCATTTATTTAGCATGCAGATTAACACACAAAAAAAAGGGACAATTTGATTCTGAAAAAAACGAATTATCATGGACTGTTGAGTTTAATATTTCTCTGCACATATCAATTGAAATTTCTCCACTAAATGTTTTATCTGAAACCTCCTGTGTGAGCATTACAGTCTAACTGACCTCTGAATCAGACATAATAAATCCTATTTTCAAAAGCTGGTGGACATATATCAGGCAGCATGTTTAAAAAGGTTTGCATTGTATAACAAAGAAGTCAAAATTTAGTGTGCAAGCCTTTCTATTCTACCTATTAAAAGGGCCTAGTTCATTAATTTTCAAACAGCCATTTTTTCTAACTAAGTGAGTGCGATAACTGTCACACACTGGTATGCTGTATGTCAGAAACATTTAAATTTTTTAAAAAAAAATTCAGCTTGCAGTAGGAAAATATCCATATATATCTTCTATAATATTATTTTCTATAAAAGCACACGGTTGCATTTCACTAATTAAAAGCACATTCTATGATGGGTCTGTTTTATAAATTCTTCTCTACCATTTCTTTCTGTTCTCCATGCAAGATGTTACCATGCTGTCAAAGCACATAGGCAGAACCAGTAACCAATGAAAAAGTGAAATCAAGGGGCAAGATGGCCGCCGAGACGCCGTAAGGGAAGGTCGCACCCCACCCTGCTCCTGATGGTGGCTTGATGGATGAAAGAATGCTCGCCTAGTTGATAATATTTTCATAAAAGTTTTGGCGCAAGTAGTATTTTATATCCTGCATTATATCCTGGAGTGCCCGTGGATGAGATGTTTACTGTTTTGTCGGACTGCCTTCTAATATTTAAGGACTTTACGCATGTTAAGAACTCAAATAAGGGGAGAACTTTTTTGGAGACACTCAAAGCATTAATTGAAAAGTCATTTCAGGCGGGACGTGCGTTTTATTCTACAACAATGGCCCCTAAAGTATATCGCACGAACAACAAAAGCAATGATTTGGCACACTCCGAGGACGATGAAATGCCTGCAGATGGTCCGGGAGCCTCGACCAGCAATATGAGAGCTAAATCAAGGTCCAAAGCTCAGTTAAGAAGAGAGGCAGCGAAAGAAGCAAAAGAGGCAAAAATACGAAAACTAAAGGAAAAGGAGCTGATTAAAAGCGGCAAGACGGAAGGTGCACGAACCGGTAAAAGTCAACGCAAGGGTGTTGCTGACCTGAATTTGGCGGAATTCGGAAAAGAACCAGCATTACGACAGACTACGATAGTGGAGTCCTTCTTACCTGTGCCAGGACTAGCGGCAGGAGCCTCGGCGATTGCACACGCGGAGCAGCAGGCGCCGTCCATCCCCACGCTGGCGGCTATGTGCGGAGAGAGGCTGGGTCACACGCAAGGACTGAGCGTTGCAGTGACCGCCGCTGGGGCCACTGAGGCTCCGGTGGGGATCATGATCACAGGCAGCCTGGCGAAGCACCTCGCAGGGGGAGAGGTTACAGAATCAGAGGGAGCAGCCCTCCTTTCAGCAGCGGCAGTAGCGGGGGCGGAGCTACGGATTTAGAGGGCCAGGAGCCCGATGCAGATATTGCCTTAACAGGGAGAAAACAATCCTGCAGATCCATCTTCAGCCCTATACTTGATTAGAGATTCTGAACCTAGAGCCACGAGTAATACGCTGAGCGAGGTTGTGAGTACCGCCCCCCCTGGTGATAATGGAGGTATGCAGGTCTTGGTTTTGGAAGTGCAGACACAGGTAGAAGCACAGGCACAAGCACAGGAACAAGTACAGGAACAAGTACAGGAAGTAATGGATCCATTCAAGTTAAATAATTACAATTTAGGAACTACAAGCAAGAATACTGGTAACATAGAGGATCTACAAAGTATTCCGGCGCCATTATTGACATCACCTGGTGAAGAGATTTTCTTCACTGGGAATGATGAAGCAGACAATGAAGAAGACGAGGATGAGCTTGATGGAAGCGAAGCATACAGCTCGGATTCATCTATTTCAGATTCAGGTACATCAAAGTCTGTGGCAGGCTCAGGCTTAGATTCAGAAACTGATATATCCAGGCTTGGTAACACTTCAACCCTCTCGGATAGCGATACTGATTCATTGGAGCATGAGACAGTCCAAAAAGTCGTAAGGCTAAAAGTAAAAAAAGGCCTAAGAGAGGAGATTAGGAAATCAAAAGACAATGACTTTGTATATAAGGGTAAAGCGAAAACCGGCAACCCAAGTTGCAGGAGACAATCTAAAGCACCACACAGAAGACAAGCGAAACCAGTTGCAAAAAAACTTGTTTGGGATGATACGGCAGAGTGTGGAACAACCCAGTCTGGAGCTTTTGGTAATACTGAAACAAGTGTTCAGGAGTTTACCTCTCATGGAGCTGAGGGAGGTTCTGAAAGGGGTACCTCAAATTTCGAAGTCCTATTCTCAACTCTAAAGCAAATCCAAACGGAGGCACGTATTGAGAGTCAGAGATCTAGCAGGAGGGCCAAACGTGCAAATAAAAAGATACAATCCTCTCTGCGTAAGGTTAACAAATTGTATGAGGACATGGTTGGGAGAGTATCCGAGCTGGAGGTTAGAACAAGTAAATTGGAAGACGACTTTGTTAAGCTGAAAGATGCTGGTGATGATAAGGATAAGACAACCTCTGACATGCTTTGGAAGCTAGAGGACTTCGAAAACAGACAAAGGCAGAATAATGTCAGACTAATTGGAATTCAGGAGGGGAAAGAGGGGGGGGATGTGCGAGCTTTTGTCATTGAATTACTGAAAGGTGCATTTCCCGAACTAGCCTCATGGGACTGGGAACACGAGATTCAAAGAGCACATCGTTTTCCGCTGGTACGAAAGGAATCACAGGGCAAGCCCCGCGCAATATTGATGTATGTTGGTAATTTCCTTTTGCGCGAAGAAATAATTAACAAGGCAAAACCACAGTCTAAACGCTCTCACAAAGAAACTGAGTTCTTTGCTCGTCCTGATTTCTGCCACGCCACCGTGGAAAGAAGGTGGCGGATGAGGCAGCTCATTACTCCGTTTCAAAATATAGGCTATGAGGCTTTCCTTTTGTTTCCTGCACGCCTAAAAGTAGGACTAGAGGGTAATTTCAGAGTTTTTCATTCCGAAATTATGGCACAAGAATATCTCACCTACTTGAGAGAGAATAGGAGCCGTCAAAAGTCTCCACGTAGTACTTTGGAGGTTCAAAATGTACAAACTGGCCCTATCAAAAACTTACCCCGTAAAAAGTAGTTGATATGGTTAATCTGTTGTGGCTGTTTAAGTTAGTTGATATACTTGTTTAAAGCGCAAAATCATTACCTAAGGGGTAGAAGTTGTTGACAAAAAGGAAGGGGGGAAAAAAAAAAAAAAAAAAAAAAAGAGATAGAGGAAAAGAGGAAAGAAGTGGATATCTGTCTAACTATGTTTATACGTGAGGGAGCATTCTGAGTGACGTTCATAGTTAAGGAAATCAGGGAGGGGGGGTGGGACAACCCGGTGGCAAACGCAGGCCAGACATAGGTCTTATGGACCTATTTGCCCGTAGGGGGGGAGGGATCCTCAGGGTGGGCTCTCTGGGGGGGGGAGGGAGACCTTAGGGACAGGGACAGGGCACAAAGGCAATGAAATTTGTAGGGGTCATGGTGGGCACACGATGGAAAAAAGGACTCAGTGGCAGAGTGTTAAGGGAGGGAGTATCGAAATCAATATTCAGGCATTACATGTAGCAGCAGCACGAAAGTCGAAGTTTGTTAAAATTATGACAAGTGAACAAGCAGTTATTGGTTCCAGGCAATTCAGTAATGACACTTAGGTTTGTAAAGTGGAATGTGAGCGGCTTAAATGATATCCAAAAGAGGTACAAGATAGGTGTTCGTTTACGCCAGATGAATGTGGATTTTATTTTTCTGCAAGAGACGCACATAATGAGTACTCAGGAGTTTTGTTTGAATCAATTGGGTTATCAGCTCATAGCTAGCTCTAAACAAGGTGCCAAAAATAGAGGTGTTGCCATTCTCTCAAGGAGGAAGAATTTGATAATAGGGAGAAAATTAGAGGACAAATGGGGAAGATGGGCTATAGCAGAGATAGAGATAGATGGGATCTGGACAACTATGGTGTCAGTATATGGATCCACGCAGGATGATCCGGAGGTATTACAGTTTTTAGACTCTGAACTAGCTGCGTGGCCCCCACAGGTTATTTTAGGAGGAGATTTGAATATTAATGGGGCTGACGGGTTAGGAACTGGTTATAATAGATGCTATAAAGGCCGTAAGAAAAGAGTCCATAAGGCACTGGTTGATCTCCTGTGTAACAATAATTTGAATAATGTTTGGGGTACAATTAGATCACAACAGAAAGGATATACTTACTACTCTGCACCACATCAAGTTTGCGTTAGGCTCGACTATTTTATGATTTCTAACAATCTAATGTCAAGGGTCAAGATTGAAAGATTGCCAAGAATTTTAAGTGATCATAATCCGTTAATTTTGGAATTAAAATTAGAAGGAGGTAAAAGACCTAATCGGGTCTGGACTTTTGAAAGAAGACTTCTCTTAGAAGAGGATTATGTACTACATATGACGAAATGGATCACCGAGTTTTTTGAATATAATAAAGGATCTGCATCGGTGGGAGTCATATGGGATGCTTTCAAGGCAGGTGTCCGTGGAGAAACATGTAGTTATAGTATTCATAAACGTAAAAAGGAAGGGGCACTGCAAAGAGAGTTAGAGAGAGCCGTCTCAGAAGCAGAAGAACAACTTAATAACTGTCTTATTAGAGGGGAGCCGGTCGAACAATATCTGATAGACCTAGTAAAAGTTAAATGCGAGGCGGAAGGGGAATTGGCAAAAAAAGCGGCAGTACACTATACAATCCGTAGGGAGAAGTGTTACGAATATAATGAAAAAGTTGGGCACGTGTTGGCTATGCGCACTAGGCAGATAGCGGCAGCAGGGACGGTTAAGCAAATTAGAGACGAAAACGGTAATATACAAACTGGCCCTGAAGAGATAAGGGAAGTATTTAGGAAATTTTACCAGACCCTTTATGATCATCAACACCCTTGCAGTAGTGAAGAGATTAGCGATTACTTAGAGAATATACCAGCTGAGAGGGTTTCGGATGAAGAAGCAGATAGATTAGAAACTCAGCTAGACATGGAAGAGGTTAAGGAAGCCATGGGTAAACTCCCTTCAGGTAAGGCAGCTGGTCCCGACCAGATACCTCTAGAATTTTATAAAACTTTCTGGGGAGTGCTCTCTCAAGAGTTAACTAGAGTGATTCAATCCACACAACTTGGACAGTCTATACCAATGTCGTGGGGGGGTGCAGATATTGTCCTGATTCTCAAAAAGGGTAAGCCGGATGATGAGCCTGGCTCCTACCGCCCTATTACATTAATGAATAATGATACTAAAATGTATTCAAAAATGTTGGCAATGAGATTTGCAGAAGTGATAAGCTCTTTAGTTTGTTATACCCAACATGGTTTCATTCCTGGTAGAGGAACGACCCACCATACCAGGAAAGTAATAACACTATTAGACTCCACCGAAGTCACAGGAGACCCGATGGCAGTAATGCTGCTTGACGCTGAAAAAGCGTTTGACCGGGTCTCGTGGGACTATTTGTGGTACACTTTGGTTAGAGCCGGAATAAGGGGTGGGTTTATAAAAGCATTACAAACTTTATATAAAGAACCAGCCGCGGCTCTAAGAGTTAATGGAGACACCACAGGACAATTATTAATTAAAAGGGGCACACGGCAGGGGTGCCCATGTTCCCCATTATTGTTCGCTATGTATATGGACCCATTGATCCGTAAATTAGAGCTTTGTCCAGAGATAACCCCACTGCCAACGTTGTTAGGCCCATGCAAGATATTGGCTTATGCTGATGACGTGGCGGTGATAACACCAAACCCCACAGAGGCAACTGTCTATATAGAAGAAGAGGCCCGTAGTTTTGGAAGGATATCCGGGTACGCTCTAAATGCCTCCAAGACCCAGATTATCAAAAACTCAGTGACTATGTGTGATGATAATCGTGTGGTTCAGGCGGGGACTTATCTTGGAATTAAAATATCAGCTGATTTAAATAATTTAGTAGAAAATAACATTGTTCCAATAATAAGTAAAACAAAGAAGGACCTGGACCGATATGAAAATCTACACTTATCCTTAGTTGGCCGGGTCAATCTCATCAAAATGATGATTTTGCCAAAATTTTTATATATATTTAGGGCTATCCCACTGCTATTTGAAAACAAGTGGTTTAAAATATGTGAACAAATGATCAATCGCTTTGTTTGGGCTAAAGGAAAAACACGCAGGGCACTGAGATATATGTCTTTACCGCGGGAGCGTGGGGGCTGGTCTTTACCAGATTTAAAAGTGTATTATTGGGCCGCTGCATTCCAAAACATGCTGGGATTGGTAGGGGGGGCGGATATAGACGACTGGGACAATGTAGGTTCACTTGCAATTTATGGTTTAGTTCTTGGTAAAAATGCGGAAAATATATTTTTGAGATTCACTGAGGAGAGTTATTATAAAAGAACGCGGTTTAAGACCCTAATGGCAGCGAATAATGTTTGGAAGGGAATATCAAAAAGGATAGGTATCGGGAAATATAATTTTTACACTAGGTTTAAAGATAACCCCTCACTTCCTAGTATGGTCTTTTCGGGAGCTGTATTCCAAGATTGGGAGAGGCGGGGGATAAGAAAGATTGGAGATATTTACGGACCCCAAGGTATTTTACAATTTGTTGAGCTACAGGCTCGATATACTCTAGATACAAAACATTTTTTTAAATACCTTCAAATAAGGAGCTGTTTGATAAATAGGAAAGGAGGGCCTTTGGGCTTTGAAAGAAATACAATGCTGGATATTACAGAAATAGGCTCAGATTGCACCATAAAGAGATTCTATTCGGAGATGACTATACTAAAGAAAGATGATATGGAGAAATGGATTAATAGGTGGTCTGCAGATTTGGATATACATAGTGATATTTTTTCAGATTCTTTAGAGATGGGAAGAAAATTGTTGTGCTCATCATCACTACAGGCTCAACACTATAAGACCCTATTTCATCTGTATTATACACCTGGGAAAATTGCTCAATGGGGGGGTATTTCGGGAACCACTTGCTTCAGATGTGGTAGTCCGGGGGCGGACCTAATACATATTTTTTCACTTTGCCCACATTTAAATAATATAAAACATGATATTGAGCAATTTTTACAGAATGTATTAGCAAATACAATAGAATTAAAATCAGACCTAATGTTATTAGGAGTCAGCCTTGAGATGCACGTGGATAACGAAAAGTTTATATTTGTAGCAATGGCGACTCTCAGACTATTAATCGCTTCGGCATGGTTGGATCCTAACCCGCCTACATACCATCAATGGTTGGGGAAGTTACTATCTACCCAAAAGATAGAATCAGCTATTTATGTGAGGAGGGGGAGAAACGGTAAGAAGTTGGGTCTGCAAATATGGGAGCCTCTTGTTCGTTGGAAACAAGGTCCCGATTATTGATCATGGTCTTACTGGTGGGGGGGGGAGGAAATGGAGAATATAGTGTACAGAAGTTATGTATTCCTGGTATACATGATTTGCTTTGGAAAAACTATGTATGATTTAATATTATATTTGTTATCTACGATTTGTATAATTCCCAAATGTATATATGATTTTGCGCTGCATTGACTGTTATTGTGCCCTGTCCATATTTCAGGGGGGGGGGGGAAGATGAAAAACTTCAATAAAAACATTTAAAAAAAAAAAAAAAGAAAAAGTGAAATCAAACCATCATACATTTAAACAATCACTGACTTTTAGTGTCAGCTCACATAACCATGCATGTTTAAACAGCATGTAAAAAATAAATACTGCCTTGACCTTGTCTAGTTCTCTCTGCTTGATGAATTTCTTTCTCTGTTCTCCTATGTGACTCTTTGCGCCATAACTCAATGGCATCTTTTCTGTGAGGGTCTTGATTTCTTTTTCCATAGAGCTTCTTCTACTCTCATGATGCACTCAGCATCCCATGTCCCTGTAACAGGCAACCTATATTTCTCTTCTAAGTGTTTGGTATAATCGACCCACAAGTCTGAGTACAGTATGGCATCTAAGCCATGCTTGTGGTACATAAAGTGCCCTGGAGTGTCCCTAGGTGGAACAGGCACTGCTTCTTCTAGAATCCCCTTTCTAGTTCCTATCTGTCGTAACTTACTGAACAGCGGCATTTTTGAACCTTGATACTTGATACTTACTCGAACTTGAACACCATAAATACAATATACACAGTAATGCAGATCAAACAATCACTCATACCACGACATTAAAACACATTTAAAGATTTGAACAGAAAACCACATATTAACTAGTAACATTTACTTGATGTACTGCTAAACAGCACAGATACACTGCTAAACAGTGCAGACCGGGTCTGTGTACCCAAACTCGTCTTGACCGGGGCAAACTAATGCACCCGTCTAGATGCGTCCCCAGCAACGGTACTCACCGGGAAGCACGGAACAGAAGGCCTCGGAAAACTCGACACTTGACTGGACCCTGGACCGGACTCGACTCGCGACGTGACGTAGGTACTTCGGAACTTCGGAACTGGTGGGCCTCAAGACACCTCGGACCTTGCGCTCTCGGCTGGACTCGGGTTGGGATCCTCCGCACTCCTCACCGCCTCGTCTGGGTGTCGATCGCAGTCTCAGTCACCTCCGTTGGCCTGAGGGAGATACAGGAAATCCTGCGGATGCGGATGAGTGTCCGTCCGGCTGTGGCAGGGGACTAGGCCTGCAACGCACCGCCAGCGCGTAAGGTGGGGGAGGGTCCCATCTGGGGTGCCAATTTATGTGGTAAATAAAATTACCTGGTACTTAATTTCTATGCGGTAAAGTTCAATAAAATAGCTTAATCAAAATAAGAGACACAGAGTCCGTGGCATCTGAGTTTTAAGGGGTTTTATTCCATAAAATGGAATTGGTTCGAACCAGGTAGCATGACCACGAGGGTTCAGGAAGGGAATCATGGACATGTACAATGATTTATTAACAGTACACAGTATATATAGTATCATTACAGTGGTGATGGGTTCAGAAGGCGTAACAGCTGAAAGAAACAAGATAAGAAACATGTGCGTAACAATATGTAATCAGAAGGCGTGCACAAGGGTGTACACGGAGGTGGGTGCCAGAAACGTCACATAGAAGAAAAAACATTTCAGCATTTCAGTCACAGAAGTGACGCAAGTGGGTGGATTCCTAGAAGAATCCTGCAGTGTCAGCAGAAATATATGGCAGAGATGCGTGCGCAGCAGCATGACGTGTGACTGACGTGGGACTGGAGGGTGAAGGGGACTTGACATTTAGCGCTAGGATTAGAGACAGAAGTCTGGTGGGTCAGATCGACTTGTTCCTAAATCATATCTGGTATTTTGTGTTTGGAGAACTGTATTATCTAGAAGGAAAGGTCTCTCGGGCAGAGGCTATTCTATACTGACTGCTAATGCGTGCATATGTGTCTACTTGTAATGCGAGGGGCCATGGGCCTACCATGGTAACAGGAGCTATGAATTGCTTACATGGGGACAGAAAAACCGGGCCCTTTACTCTGCAGCTGGGGGATGTTTACCTAAACTACTGGACAAGAATGTATTTTCGAGGAACGGAGCAGATAACTTTGAAGGCTGAATACAGTTTTGGCAGGCAGTCAGGCAGAGCCAGGCAGCACCGCTAGCCGCGCAGGAAGTAAGACAAAGTTCAGGGCTACAGATGCAGGTCCAGGCTGTAGCATCCAGAGGCAGAAGGCAGGGAAAAGCTCAATGGCAGAAATCAGGGCCTAACTTGCCAGAGCTGAAAAACGTGAAAGTGTACCATATAAAGACGGTGGCAAGGCATACTTAGGAACTGAATATTCGACCCATTCATGGTGGATCTGAAAGAGGACATGTTAACGTTGGACGCAAATGTATTTGCGTCTTCATAGCTAGAAGTGGAGGGAACTTACATGTACTTGAAGTATGTACATGGAGCCGATGGGGTACGTAGTAGGGGACACAATTGAGCATAAAAATTCATATTACCTCAACCCGGCCGTTGTCGAAATCGTTGCAAAATGTCACTAACCTCCTGTTGCGTAAAATCTTCTAAACTATCCAAAGGAATACCATTTGGATTACCAGGAGCTTGTTGAAATTTCCGTCGAAAAACCGGATGCGCAGAAACCTCCGGACGAGCATCCGAAGAAGCCCGATCCATAGATTTAGAAGAAAAATCAGAATTAGAAACATCATTAGAACGGGAAGAGCGACCTCGGTCGCCGGAATCATCATGTTTATCACAAGAAGCAGATTTACAGTCACGTCCGGAGCGAGAAAACTCACGCCTGTCAGATTCCTCAGCCGAGGAACCAGAATCATTCGAGTCCCAGATATTACCATCCCATTCATCAGAATTCCAGTCCAGCCCGGATTTTGCCACGACTAGACGCACCTTCCATTTGGAAACACGACCACGACGATTCTTATATTTGTATTTCGCAATTCGAACAGCAGCCCTTTCGGCAATAGTCTGATAAGTTTCAAGTTTGTCGGAAAGCAATTTATTTTGACATCGCAAAAGAGTATAAGCATTCTGCACTTCAACAAACTTTTCCTCCATATCAACATATTGCTTCTGTAATTTCAAAAGTTTCTCATGTACAATCCTGTACGCAGTTGAAACAATCCAACCTCTGCGTCCTAAAATAGGAAGCTCCTCACCCTTCACTACTGGCGCTTTCTGTAAGCAAGAAATCACATTAGCTGGCTCCGCCAGCTCCAAACAAGAACTCCAATTCTCACTCAAACCAGTAGAATCAGCCCACTCACGGGCCAAGGCCTCGTAAGGCGTTGATTCCCAGCCGGGAATTTCAACAGGCAATTTGAAAGTAGATTTCGACCTTCGCAAAAACATTTTGACAAACCAAAAAGATATATACAACCATTAACAAATAATATACAAAATAAACCGCGTACGAGCCGAGCGCAAACTAACAAGATAAAAACAATACAGCGCACACAGGCTTCGTAAACAGTTCGTGACGCCAGATGTAACGACCGGATTCTCGGACCAGATAGAATCAGCTCATCAGAGCACAACCAACCCAGCCGGAACGTAATCACCTCCCTCCTTAGGACCTATTTACAACAGGTATCTATGTCTCCTACCCAAGGATGGGGAATTAGCAATGTACATGCCTAGGTTTTCTACAATATCACACTCATACCAATTAGTCTCGCGGCAACTCAGGCCCAGACTGTTCTACCCTGGGGCAGTTCTGATCATCTACCATTACACACTGGCCGCAATCAGTGCTCACTCAAGCCACAATCTTGTGGGTATAGATACCAGTATCCTCCCTGGTACTCTCTTTTACAAGCCACAATCCTGTGGGTACACACCAGTGTCCCCCCTGGTACTCCCTTACTTACATTATAAGCCACAATCTTGTGGGTATAACGCCGCATCCCAATGACGATCACTGTCCTATGAATACCTTCAGCTCCCTCTCTTTATTTTGGGAAGTTTCTCTCACTATTCACTAGAGGTACAACACTACGATATTATGAATTACACCATGATAGCCAAATTAGATGATGTACAACTTATCCTTCAGTTCAAGGGCTCCTCTCTCCCTCATTATTTAACCACTGCTTACCTGATCGGGAGTTGCGTCCGTTCGGGAAGCAGTAACTAACTAGAAGAACAGGTTACCTTTTCATATAAGCATAAGAGGCACATGCCGGTTCACTAAGAACTGGGGTACTTTATTTATCAGAACAACAATATCAATATAACACTATACTATAACATCTCACTTCTCCAGACTATCTTAGATAAATACACCTCACAAAACTCACAAAATTCACAGACAGTGTACGCGGCGTTCATTGACTATTCTACTGCTTTCGATCGTGTCGATAGACCTGCACTGTGGAAAAAGCTAAGGAGATTGGGAATTCCTGAATACTTGCTGCAGATCATAATCAATCTCCATACTAATACTTGGTCACAGGTGCAAATGAGGAGTAAAAAAGGACTAACCAAATCAATCGGAACGGCTAACGGGCTTAAACAGGGGTGCCTTTTAGCTCCGATATTATTTTCACTATATCTTAGTGATTTACCAAATCATCTGCAACAATGCTCTAGTCTGCCTCCTAAGGTTGCCTCGCATAGAGTACACGCTCTGCTCTATGCAGACGACATTGTCATGTTGGACCTAACCCCCTTTGGTTTACAAATGCTCCTGGATTCTCTAAACGATTATTCAAAAGACCACTATTTAATTCCAAACTTAACAAAAACCAAAGTGGTGGCATTTACTGGTAGGAAAAAAAGTGTCAAATATTGTTGGAACCTCGGCGGGATAAAAGTTGATGAATGTGACGAATATACCTACCTTGGCAGAATTTTTACAAAGAACTTGAAAAACACAAAACAGATAAATAATTTAATGAGAAAATCAGAAATACATGCTGGGGCTCTTTCTAGACTGTACTCTGCCACAGGAAATAGACACTTCTCTTCATTTTTAAAAGTGTACAGAGCAAAAATTCCTCCTGTTCTATCTTACGCTACCGAGCATATACCAATAAAGCAATGGACTTATATGGATTTAAACGAGGGGAAATTTTGAAAAAAATCTTAAAGGTTTCTAAATCAACACCGGTTCAAGCCCTAATATTAGAGTTTTCAATAACAAGTTCTTACGCTACAGCCGTCGCCAATGTCATCAGATGGGCTCATAACATCTTGCACGGGAAGGAAGGAACATTGCGCTCCTATTAAAAACGGAGACTTTTTCATCAGGCGCATCAAAGCTCAACTTTTACAGGAATATGACAGCGGCATTTGAAATCGCTAAACTTACCAAAGAAATTTTGCTATCCTGGTCAAATTCCCAACTGAAACTCTTTCTAAAAAACTTTACACCAAGATTGAGCTTCGACCTTGACTTTGCACATTGTAATAAGTTACCATCATACAAACTTTTTGCTGAGTCCTTGGAATACAAGCAAGTACAGCCATATATAGGGTTCTCCCTTACGCATGGTACAAGAAGGGCAATAACAATGTTACATTTAGGAATTTTACCCGTGTCAACCTTTACCTCTAGATGGTCACCAGATGGATTTCCTACATGTAAATTCTGTCTAGGAGGCGATCAGAATATTGAACATATTTTATTTGTATGCCCCTATCCAAATATAGTTACAGCACGGTTAAGATATTTAGTTCCGATATACAATAAATGTAGAATTACCACAGTAAAAAATCTGATATTACTGTGTAAATACCCTCCCAATGAATGGGTCTGTTATAACTTTTACAAATTTCTAAAGTCTTTTCTAACATTATATTAGCTTTTGTGATCTAATAGTGGATGTGTCTGTCAATATCTTTATGTTCTTTTAAAGCCTTTTAAATATTATATTAATTTTCCTGATTATTGATGTAAAATGCTTTTAAATATTTGTGGTCCTCAGTAGAGTAACAAAACAAATAAAAAACTTTTGACTTGACTTGACTATAACATATAGCCTGCAAAGGAAAATGAAAGGTTAGAATGTGCACGCTAATAAGAAAGGGTCTACGTCACCTTATTAATATGAAGTCTGGACTCAGCAGTCATCTGGGTTCCCTTCTCGTCTGTGTCTTGGCTCGTCTTTAAGGTCACACCTCTGCAGTCACGGATACACGTCTGCACCGCTATGCTCTGTCTACTTCGCCTCCCTCCAAGTCACTGGAACCTTCCTCTCATCAGCTGCTTTCTCTCTGGCTGTTCTGCACTACTCCTCTTTCCTCTCAATCGCTGACCATCTTCACTTCTCGGCTTTGATCTTATAACTCAGTTTCGGCCACTCTGGTATTCGTTCCCTTAACTAACTGCTTCACTCTGTATACTCTGACCTAAAGGTCAAAGCTCGCCAACTGCTCCAGCTAGAATAACTTCAATCTTTCTAAGAGAGTAACAGCTTCTCGATCTGTCTTGTACTTTAAAATGGCGACTGTCTGCCCTGAAATAATTAATGGCATTGATGCTAACGGCTAGCTGCCGCCTACAGACTGACTGACTCACTGCCTCATGCATTCACTAATATGGAAGCTTGTTCCTTCATGGAAAGTTACGGCCAGTAACCTGCCGCCCACCAAATTCTTGTACCTCCCCGTACCAAGGACACTTTCCCAGCCGGCTGGCCTGATGTTGTGTCTTCGGAATGGAGAAAAATACAGTCTTTCGATAAGGGCCAGCCTGAGCCGGTTCTCTCCAAGCGAACAACACCTCGTAACTAAAACATTACATTTGACCTAGAAGCATCTCAAGCTGCCGGGGCAGAAAGAAAGATGGAGTCTCTCCCGTTTGAGGCCTACCAGGCCCGAAATAAGCATAACTCCATAGAAGATATACTAATACTCTTACAAAGGGACGGATTATCACTAATACTAATGAATCTATCCCCTAACATAAGTTTATAAGCCCTGATCTAAAGAAAAGGGTACGGAATTATATCAACACACCTTGTGAATAGGCTCTATTTACGGTTCTAATCCTTCCACTAGAATGATAGTAGACTGAAGTCACCTCCAATCACCTTCCCTCAAGGAAGGGCCGAAAAAGTCGGTCAGAACAGGTGGACACTCCCTACCTCTCTTAATAACTTTAGTTTAGTAGTAGTACGTCATTCACGTGTGGGTGTATCACTGTTCACTCAATAATAAGCAAAGCACCTAAAGTCATCCCATATGTCATCAAATACATCCCATGTGAAGTGATAGATAATCAGATTATTTAGCTTCTTCATTTTCCTTTTCTAATACTCATTTGCACTATACGGTGGAAGCTAAATTAATTAAGCAGTAGCCCTTTTAACAGAGTATTCTCAGTTCCACCCGTAATAGAAAAGTAAGAGCTTCACCACCTGCATGTACTGGACCGGTACAGTAACGCAAGTCTGTCTCACTCATCATGGTGTGCGTCTGTTTTTCTCGGGTGCAAGTTCACTGCGCTGGCATTATGCCGGCTTGCATAAGATAACGTACCAATTTTCCTAAACAAGAGAGAAGAAGAAGAATAAGACTGGTGTACTGTCATAGTCGACTGTAATGGAAGTCCATAGTGCTCGTAGAATTTGTTCCTTAAACTCCCACTAATGTTAGAGCAAGGATGAAGAAGTCGGAGGTTACATAGATACTGTCCTCAATAGTTATGTACTGTGCTTTCAATTTGTTACTTGTACTGTGACACAACTTTCTGCTCAATTATTTTGTGTTAATCTTAAGGAGCATTGGTTACAGACTATGTCTTTCTTTCTTCATATAGTTGCTCCTTCCAAATCAAACAGACCATCAAGGAGGAGGGAGCTGGCTCGAATGGCCCGGCAACGGAGGCTGGATGCCACTGTCGCCGAATATCGGCGGCTGGTGGCCCTGGAGGAGGAGGAGACGCAGTCTACCGGTACAACAACAACATCCACTGGGACAGCTGCATCCTCCTCCGTGCCCCCACGGGCTTCCAGCCAGCGCAGTGCTCCAGCGGTACGGAGCCGGGCTACCAAAGCCAACCGCCATCGTCGAGCAGCAAAGACAGCAGCTGCCCCCCACAGGATTTGCAAGTCACGCCAGCGCCGCTTATGCCTCAGGGTGTCCTACCTGGAGCAGGAGGTCCTAACCTATAAGAACTTGGTGGAGGGCCTCCGCTTCGACCATGCCACCCTCTGCAAGGAGCATGATGCTCAACAGCACCCTGCCGTAGTGTCCCTTACCCCTTTTTTAGAGACTTTTGGGCGGTGGGAATTGAGAGTTGAGTTTTTTTTTTGACTTTTGAAGGACAATCGTTGGGGTTAGGGAGGGTCTTGCGGGAGATTATTTTGTTAGGGCTATAAAAATATACTTTTTGAAACTTTATCTGACCATACCTGTTTTTTACTGCTTTTGAGTCTGGTGGGTGGGGGTTTAACAGTAAGTTTGTTTTCCTGAATAGTCCTAGGACATTAGTAGTACTACCGTCAATCTCTCGTCTCTCCTAATACTCTATTATACTACCTCCAACCAAACTCTTATCTTACCTGTAATTTGTGTTTGAAAGTAGGGCTAGGCCCAGGGCTGGCTCCACGGGAAATGGAGAATAAGGTTGGCAATCCAGGGCGGATGAAATTTCCTCCTCATTGCAGTGGTACTAGTGGTGTAACACAGTGGCAGTTGCATGCCTATGGAAAAAAAGAAAATGAAACTTGGTTTGTCCTTACTGTAGCATTACAACGGTACGATAGAGAATATAGCAGGTGACAGTACACTAGAACAGTGCCACAATGTAGCCTAACAAATGGTAAAGTATTGAAAGTATAACTTGCACCCTCCTTTCGATCCAAACCGCGCTTGCGAAACATGTCCCACAAGCGATTATTAGGTTCACCATCAATGTCTTCCTGTTTCACACCATCAGCCAACAGTGCAAGAAACATATCACGTTTAGAGAATTTATGCTCACCAGGAGTACGACCCTCGGGTCTGGACTGCCTCTCTGGTTTAAACCAGTCACCCAACTCACCAAGCTGACGAACAGATTCAAGCACCATAGACAAAGCATTCCCAGTTTGATTGATTAACAAAGTCATCATAACCTGCTTATAAGCAACAGGGGAAGAACGGATGATGCGATTACGCACAGAAGATGTTAACAAACCGTCCAACAATCTGTCAGCGGTACTCAGAAAAATTGCAGTTTTCATCACCTCCTCTTTCAGCCGTTGCGCCGCATCGCGCAAGGTATACCACGGCTTTTCATTCACAGGCCAATCAGATTCAGTAGGGTATTTGTGATTACAGCCATCAGTCGCTAACTGGAGCTGACTAATTTGGCCAGCAGCATTATAATTTCGGAAATGATCTTGTACAGTAGAATCGGAACTCAAAGAGCAAAATTTCAAAGTATCTCCTGCATCTAACATGATACCTGCAGCGCCTAGCTCATAAAGGCGCACCATCCACGTAAGCAAGGCCTCACCCGGCCGTTGTCGAAATCGTTGCAAAATGTCACTAACCTCCTGTTGCGTAAAATCTTCTAAACTATCCAAAGGAATACCATTTGGATTACCAGGAGCTTGTTGTAATTTCCGTCGAAAAACCGGATGCGCAGAAACCTCCGGACGAGCATCCGAAGAAGCCCGATCCATAGATTTAGAAGAAAAATCAGAAATAGAAACATCATTAGAACGGGAAGAGCGACCTCGGTCACCGGAATCATCATGTTTATCACAAGAAGCAGATTTACAGTCACGTCCGGAGCGAGAAAACTCGCGCCTGTCAGATTCCTCAGCCGAGGAACCAGAATCATTCGAGTCCCAGATATTACCATCCCATTCATCAGGATTCCAGTCCAGCCCGGCTTTCGCCACGACTAGACGCACCTTACATTTGGAAACACGACCACGACGTTTCTTATATTTGTATTTCGCAATTCGAACAGCAGCCCTTTCGGCAATAGTCTGATAAGTTTCAAGTTTGTCGGCAAGCAATTTATTTTGACATCGCAAAAGAGTATAAGCATTCTGCACTTCAACAAACTTTTCCTCCATATCAACATATTGCTTCTGTAATTTCAAAAGTTTCTCATGTACAATCCTGTACGCAGTTAAAACAATCCAACCTCTGCGTCCTAAAATAGGAAGCTCCTCACCCTTCACTACTGGCGCTTTCTGTAAGCAAGAAATCACATTAGCCGGCTCCGCCAGCTCCAAACAAGAACTCCAATTCTCACTCAAACCAGTAGAATCAGCCCACTCACGGGCCAAGGCCTCGTAAGGCGTTGATTCCCAGCCGGGAATTTCAACAGGCAATTTGAAAGTAGATTTCGACCTTCGCAAAAACATTTTGACAAACCAAAAAGATATATACAACTATTAACAAATAATATACAAAATAAACCACGTACGAGCCGAGCGCAAACCAACAAGATAAAAACAATATAGCGCACACAGGCTTCGTAAACAGTTCGTGATGCCAGATGTAACGACCGGATTCTCGGACCAGATAGAATCAGCTCATCAGAGCACAACCAACCCAGCTGGAACGTAATCACCTCCCTCCTTAGGACCTATTTACAACAGGTATCTATGTCTCCTACCCAAGGATGGGGAATTAGCAATGTACATGCCTAAGTTTTCTACAATATCACACTCATACCAATTAGTCTCGCGGCAACTCAGGCCCAGACTGTTCTACCCTGGGGCAGTTCTGATCATCTACCATAACACACTGGCCGCAATCAGTGCTCACTCAAGCCACAATCTTGTGGGTATAGATACCAGTATCCTCCCTGGTACTCTCTTTTACAAGCCACAATCCTGTGGGTATACACACCAGTGTCCCCCCTGGTGCTCACTTACTTACATTACAAGCCACAATCTTGTGGGTATAACGCCGCATCCCAACGACGATCACTGTCCTATGAATACCTTCAGCTCCCTCTCTTTATGTTGGGAAGTTTCTCTCACTATTCACTAGAGGTACAACACTACGATATTATGAATTACACCATGATAGCGAAATTAGATGATGTACAACTTATCCTTCAGTTCAAGGGCTCCTCTCTCCCTCATTATTTAACCACTGCTTACCTGATCGGGAGTTGCGTCCGTTCGGGAAGCAGTAACTAACTAGAAGAACAGGTTACCTTTTCATATAAGAATAAGAGGCACATGCCGGTTCACTAAGAACTGGGGTACTTTATTTATCAGAACAACAATATCAATATAACACTATACTATAACATATAGCCTGCAAAGGAAAATGAAAGGTTAGAATGTGCACGCTAATAAGAAAGGGTCTATGTCACCTTATTAATATGAAGTCTGGACTCAGCAGTCATCTGGGTTCCCTTCTCGTCTGTGTCTTGGCTCGTCTTTAAGGTCACACCTCTGCAGTCACGGATACACGTCTGTACCGCTATGCTCTGTCTACTTCGTCTCCCTCCAAGTCACTGGAACCTTCCTCTCATCAGCTGCTTTCTCTCTGGCTGTTCTGCACTACTCCTCTCTCCTCTCAACCGCGGACCATATTTACTTCTCGGCTTCGATCTTATAACTCAGTTTCGGCCACTCTGGTATTCGCTCCCTTAACTAACTGCTTCACTCTGTATACTCTGACCTAAAGGTCAAAGCTCGCCAACTGCTCCAGCTAGAATAACTTCAATCTTTCTAAGAGAGTAACAGCTTCTCGATCTGTCTCGGACTTTAAAATGGCGACTGTCTGCCCTGAAATAATTAATGGCATTGATGCTAACGGCTAGCTGCTGCCTACAGACTGACTGACTCACTGCCTCATGCTTTCACTAATATGGAAGCTTGTTCCTTCATGGAAAGTTACGGCCAGTAACCTGCCGCCCACCAAATTCTTGTACCTCCCCGTACCAAGGACACTTTCCCAGCCGGCTGGCCTGATGTTGTGTCTTCGGAATGGAGAAAAATACAGTCTTTCGATAAGGGCCAGCCTGAGCCGGTTCTCTCCAAGCGAACAACACCTCGTAACTAAAACATTACATTTGACCTAGAAGCATCTCAAGCTGCCAGGGCAGAAAGAAAGATGGAGTCTCTCCCGTTTGAGGCCTACCAGGCCCGAAATAAGCATAACTCCATAGAAGATATACTAATACTCTTACAAAGGGACGGATTATCACTAATACTAATGAATCTATCCCCTAACATAAGTTTATAAGCCCTGATCTAAAGAAAAGGGTACGGAATTATATCAACACACCTTGTGAATAGGCTCTATTTACGGTTCTAATCCTTCCACTAGAATGATAGTAGACTGAAGTCACCTCCAATCACCTTCCCTCAAGGAAGGGCCGAAAAAGTCGGTCAGAACAGGTGGACACTCCCTACCTCTCTTAATAACTTTAGTTTAGTAGTAGTACGTCATTCATGTGTGGGTGTATCACTGTTCACTCAATAATAAGCAAAGCACCTAAAGTCATCCCATATGTCATCAAATACATCCCATGTGAAGTGATAGATAATCAGATTATTTAGCTTCTTCATTTTCCTTTTCTAATACTCATTTGCACTATACGGTGAAAGCTAAATTAATTAAGCAGTAGCCCTTTTAACAGAGTATTCTCAGTGCCACCCGTAATAGAAAAGTAAGAGCTTCACCACCTGCATGTACTGGACCGGTACAGTAACGCAAGTCTGTCTTACTCATCATGGTGTGCGTCTGTTTTTCTCGCGTGCAAGTTCACTGTGCTGGCATTATGCCGGCTTGCATAAGATAACGTACCAATTTTCCTAAACAAGAGAGAAGAAGAAGAATAAGGTGTTCTGTCATAGTCGACTGTAATGGAAGTCCATAGTGCTCGTAGAATTTGTTCCTTAAACTCCCACTAATGTTAGAGCAAGGATGAAGAAGTCGGAGGTTACATAGATACTGTCCTCAATAGTTATGTACTGTGCTTTCAATTTGTTACTTGTACTGTGACACAACTTTCTGCTCAATTATTTTGTGTTAATCTTAAGGAGCATTGGTTACAGACTATGTCTTTCTTTCTTCATATAGTTGCTCCTTCCAAATCGAACAGACCATCAAGGAGGAGCGAGCTGGCTCGAATGGCCTGGCAACGGAGGCTGGATGCCACTGTCGCCGAATATCGGCGGCTGGTGGCCCGGGAGGAGGAGGAGACGCAGTCTACCGGTACAACAACAACATCCACTGGGACAGCTGCATCCTCCTCCGTGCCCCCACGGGCTTCCAGCCAGCGCAGTGCTCCAGCGGTACGGAGCCGGGCTACCAAAGCCAACCGCCACCGCCGAGCAGCAAAGACAGCAGCTGCCCCCCACAGGATTTGCAAGTCACGCCAGCGCCGCTTATGCCTCAGGGTGTCCTACCTGGAGCAGGAGGTCCTAACCTATAAGAACTTGGTGGAGGGCCTCCGCTTCGACCATGCCACCCTCCGCAAGGAGCATGATGCTCAACAGCACCCTGCCGTAGTGTCCCTTACCCCTTTTTTAGAGACTTTTGGGCGGTGGGAATTGGGAGTTGAGTTTTTTTTGGGACTTTTGAAGGACAATCGTTGGGGTTAGGGAGGGTCTTGCGGGAGATTATTTTGTTAGGGCTATAAAAATATACTTTTTGAAACTTTATCTGACCATACCTGTTTTTTACTGCTTTTGAGTCTGGTGGGTGGGGGTTTAACAGTAAGTTTGTTTTCCTGAATAGTCCTAGGACATTAGTAGTACTACCGTCAATCTCTCGTCTCTCCTAATACTCCATTATACTACCTCCAACCAAACGCTTATCTTACCTGTAATTTGTGTTTGAAAGTAGGGCTAGGCCCAGGGCTGGCTCCACGGGAAATGGCGAATAAGGTTGGCAATCCAGGGCGGATGAAATTTCCTCCTCATTGCGGTGGTACTAGTGGTGTAACACAGTGGCAGTTGCATGCCTATGAAAAAAAAGAAAATGAAGCTTGGTTTGTCCTTACTGTAGCATTACAACGGTACGATAGAGAATATAGCAGGTGACAGTACACTAGAACAGTGCCACAATGTAGCCTAACAAATGGTAAAGTATTGAAAGTATAACTTGTACTTGTGTTGGATTTCTTTGACATTGGCTACTACTACAAGAAATAGTACTGAAGCTGAGTAAGTCTAGAATATATCCTCAGATTCCTTCACCAGCCTGTTGCTATGACCTTATCCTCCCCAGCAAGTGTGTGGAATTATTGATGTCATTTAGTCACACATCAAGCAAAACCACACAGCCCGGGGGAAGAGGGTTAGGGTTTGTAAAATGGATGGGAATGGGGGTTTCTTTTTGGGTAGGTTTTGTTGAGAGAAAAAAAAAGCACAGCATGGACAAACAATAATTGAACATAAAGAAATGTTTGGGTACAAAGCTAACCATAAATCTTTTACGTGACATAAAGGAAGTGCATGCACTACTGAATGCATTGTTACTGAAAAGTAAGTAGTACTTTCGACAACCGTGAATGACAGAATGCGACAGTACAGGGCTACATTAAATTAGGTTTAAAAAATAGCAGAAGTAAAACCTATAGAATGGCTGTAGGGATCAATTTAGAAGCAGAGAGAGATCCAAGAAATGCAGTCACACTCATAGAAGAAAACAATGGATACTGATGTTCAAACATTTTAATTTAGTGCTCCTCCATGTCTAAAAGAATTTTGTCGTAGAACTCCAAAAGTACAAACATATATTCTAACAATTATGTATAAAAAATGCAAATGCTACAAGCAAGCTAAACATTTTAGTGGGTATTAAGGGCACATCCTTTAAGAAATATTTCAATGGATACTGTATCTGTATGTTGTTGTAGTTGTCCTGTTGAATTTGGTAAGTAAGTTACATGCAGCAAACAATTACTCTTATTAGCGGCACTCCTCCATTCCAGCTGACGCTTCGTCCATCAATGTTGGTGACCAGAAGACACCCTGTCCACTGCCTGCCTGGCGGATGCTGAATTGCGGCTCGCTAATGTGAAGCCTGACTCCATCCTTTTTTCCCCATTGCACAGACTGAAACCCGGCCTGTAATTATTGAACGAAAAACAGGAAGTGATATAATATTACAACACCACTGATAAATAAATATAAGGTATGTACGCTGTGTAGTGCAAAAAGTCACACTTTGATTTTCCTAATAGACAGTACAATATTTTTGAAAGTGCGTACTCTGTCTGAGTCACCTTTTGAAGGATTAATAAGTATGGACAAATTAATTTAGCGGATCTTTCCCCTCAAGCTAGGTGTACTGTAAACTGTGTTTTAGAACAAAATTAGACCATCCTAGCAGTGCTCCCACCCAGACCCTTACTAAAGCCATCGCAAAAATGTAGAAGACCCCCAATCAGATCTC
This sequence comes from Lissotriton vulgaris, assembly GCF_964263255.1. Classification (NCBI taxonomy): domain Eukaryota; kingdom Metazoa; phylum Chordata; class Amphibia; order Caudata; family Salamandridae; genus Lissotriton; species Lissotriton vulgaris. The sequence continues at coordinate 93,642 of NW_028247490.1, read as the reverse complement.
AAAAAACGAGGCCTAGCAGAAAACTGGTGACAAAACGTACTTTGAAAGTAAAAGTAGGCCCAAATACCCACTTACCCATCGTGGATTGTATTCAAACCACTTGCAAGCAAGCAAAAGTATCCATAGCCAGCATCGTTCCAAGACTCGAAAACCCCCCCACCCAAACACATGCAATAGAAATACTGCTAACCCTAACGAGCCCTAAGTTAAGAATAGTGGCAAAGGCTTTCTTTAACTATGCCAAATCCCCCCTTTCCCACCATGGATTTTCTTCAAATGACTTGCAACCAAAAGTACACATTCTCACGAGTGCTCTAAGACCCCAGAACTCAGTTGCAAAAATCTAGAACACCCCGAAACACATGCAATCCTGCTGCTAGGGCTAACCCTAACGAACCCTAAGTTACAAAAAGTGCCAAAAGGCTTTTCCTTATGGATTTTGTCCCAACCACTTCTATCCGGTATTAGACCTTCCCAGGAATGCCCCAAGACCCGCCAACCCACCCGCCAAAAAGCACAACACCCCCAAACAGCCAAAAAGGAAAATCTCATACTTACAATATTTCTCGGCCTTCGGTCCAAACGCGCTGTGGAGCTAGGCCATAACTCCCGTTTTCCACCACGGATTTCCTGAAAAGCAAATGCAATCAAGATTAGACTGTCCAGCAGTGCTCCCAGACCCCAAAACTCACCCACAAACACCCGGAACCCCCCCAAAGAGCACCTCAAAGGCAAGCAAGTCAGCAAAAACACAAAAAAATTTCCGCCTCCGATTTGGTCCAAACCACTTTTATCCGGTATTAGAGCTTCCCAGCAATGGCCCCAGAGCCTTCAACCCAGGAGAAAACTAGTAAAAGACCCCCAAACAGCCAGAAAGCAAAAGTACAAAAATGAGGACGTAGTCATTTTCTTGCCAATTTCCCAAATCACTCCGCGCGCGCTCTGCAGCTAGGCCCTAACTCCCTTCTGCCACCATGGATTTGCTTCAAACCTCTTGCAAACTAAAGTATCCATAGCCAGCAGTGCTCCCAGACCCCGAAACCCACCCACAAACACCAGGAAGCCCCCCAAACAGGCCCCCGAAAACGCTACATTGAGCAAAATGTCAGAAACAGCAAAAAGAAATTCAGCATGGATTTTGTCCCAACCACTTCTATCCGGTATTAGACCTTCCCAGGAATGCCCCAAGACCCGCCAACCCACCCGCCAAAAAGCACAACACCCCCAAACAGCCAAAAAGGAAAATCTCATACTTACAATATTTCTCGGCCTTCGGTCCAAACGCGCTGTGCAGCTAGGCCATAACTCCCGTTTTCCACCACGGATTTCCTGAAAAGCAAATGCAATCAAGATTAGACTGTCCCAGCAGTGCTCCCAGACCCCAAAACTCACCCACAAACACCGGAACCCCCCCAAAGAGCACCTCAAAGGCAAGCAAGTCAGCAAAAACACAAAACAAATTCCGCCTCCGATTTGGTCCAAACCACTTTTATCCGGTATTAGAGCTTCCCAGCAATGGTCCCAGAGCCGTCAGCCGAGGAGAAAACTAGTAGAATACCCCCAAACAGCCAAAAAGCAAAAGTACAAAAATGGGGACTTAGTCATTTTTTTGCCAATTTCCCAAATCACTCCGCGCGCGCTCTGCAGCTAGGCCCTAACTCCCCTCTGCCACCATGGATTTGCTTCAAACCTCTTGCAAACTAAAGTATCCATAGCCAGCAGTGCTCCCAGACCCCGAAACCCACCCACAAACGCCAGGAAGCCCCCCAAAGAGCACCTGAAAGGCAAGCAAGTCAGCAAAAACACAAACAAAATTCCGCCTCCGATTTGGTCCAAACCACTTTTATCCGGTATTAGAGCTTCCCAGCAATAGCCCCAGAGCTGTCAACTCACCCGCAAAGAAGTAGAACACCCCCACAAGTGCTGAGTCTTTCTTCATTGGGCGTAATCCAGCCCTCTGCTTTGAGGGAAATAGGAGTCTGGAGGAGGAGGATAGAGGAGCATGTTCTTCTGAACTTGTGAACCTGAGGAATGCAGACTGTGGCACCTTCAAATCAATAAGCAAACAAGTGAAGACAGTTCTGCTGATGGGCTTGTTTTTGTGATTAGGTGATTAAAGTTTGAATTATATTAACTGTGCACAACAAAGAAAGACAGACACACAGGAATAAAAGTGAATAAGGACGAAAAAGAAAGTTATTGATTCATTGTCTCATTTTCAAGGCTCGGTGTCAGGGTCCAGGAATAAGAATAAGGCTTTGTCATCATACTCTGCGAATTCAGGCAGGGTGAGCTCAGTGTCACGTAACAGAGAAGAAATTCCCTCATCTACGTTGCTGTCCACCTCATCTTCATCCGGCATGCTTTCTCGTACTTTGTAATCTGGTGGTATGAGGTGCTGATTCATCTTGATCATTGTTAACCTCTCCACATTTTTGGGCGAGAGGCGGCTCCGTTTGGGAGTTACAATGCCACCAGCAGCACTGAAAACACGTTCAGAAGACACGCTTGCGAGTGGGCAAGACAAGTAGTTTAAAGCCAGGTTGGAGAGCTGTAGCCACAATTATTTTTTCCCATGCCAATACGCCAATGGGTCAGCATTAACATAGACCTCTGTTGAGTCATTCAGATAGTCCTGCACCATCGGCTCAAGGTCCTCCAAGGTTCCTCCACTTTGCTTAGCTATTGCTGTGAACTTTTGAGAACCAAACCCAAGCAGAGTTAGCCAATCCTCTTCAGCATCCAATGTTACTGTTGTGTCTGGTGCAGATGATCCGGTTGCCGGTGTCTTTAACGGCTGAGAGGTCACTTGTGCCACAGCCACAGGTGCAGAAGTGGATTGTTTTCACTGGGGATGGCCTGCTGATGCTGATGCTGATGTACTGCCTTTTCCTTCAATGAGCTGCCGTTCTCTTTCAAACCTCTTGGCTGACAAGGCTAGCCAACGTTTGTACTTTGTAACATCTTCATCAGCAAAAGGAAAGAATGCTCGGCCTGCCAGCGCCTTTTTATAGCATGGATCCAGAATAGTAGCACAAATGTAATGCTGTTCTGAGTGGATCATTTTAAAACGTTCATCACCTTGTAGGCGCTCTAATAATTTCTCCGCCAAAACAAAAGGGTTTTGGTTTTTTTCATCTTTTTGAAACACAGAAGACACCGCCTTCAGTTGGTGCTCCAGCATGTACAACAATGGGATAGCTTTTCCCAAATTACTGTCCTCCTTGCTGACTGCACGCGTGAAGACCTCAAAAGGACGAAGCATGTCTGTCAGGCTTTTAACTATTTCCCATTGCGCCGCATCCATCCTCAGGTCCTTCTGAGCTGTACCCTGTTTTAAGAAATAGTGATCGAGTACCGTATACTTCTCATACAGACGCTCAAGCACGTAGAAGGTTGAGTTCCAACGTGTTGCCACCTCCTGGATGAGTGCTTTCACTGGCATTCGATGTTCATGTAGCAGGCTCCTCAGATGCTTCCGGGCCTTAAAAGATTGGCTGAAATGGTTGCACATTTTTCGGCAGGTGTCCACTACCTCGCACCCTGGACTGTCTTTATCACTTAAGAATTTTTTAACAACCAGGTTTATACAGTGCGCCAAACACGGCACTCTGAAATAGTGACCCAGCTCCATGGCCTTAACTACATTGGCACCATTATCCGTGGAAACATAACCAATCTGGCGTTTTTTGGGGGACAGCCAGTGAAGGACCTTTGTGTTAAACTCAACCAAAATGTTTTGTGCTGTGTGATGTTTCTCCAAGCCAAACATGGCTAGTGTTGCATGTTTCCGAGCAGCTTTAAAAACTTGGTCCGGGTCAACACCTGCGTGTAGCTTTGCTTTAACCCCTGAAAAAGAGACCCAGTGTGCAGTGATGCACATGTAATCAGCGCCTGCGCCACTGGTCCACATGTCTGTTGTCAGATGTATAGTGTGAACAGCGCTCTTCTGCAAAGCTGCCCCAATCACCTCCAGCACATCTTCATGTAGTGCTGGAACCGCAACTCTGGCAAAATAGAACCGGCTAGGAACCTTCCATTTAGGGCAGAGCGCTGCCACTAATTCTAGAAAACCAACCCCTTCTACAAAAGAAAAAGGGAGAAGGTCCAGAGCTAGCATTTTAGCCAGCTTAGTGTTATACAGACGCGTCAGTGGGTGGTTGCGTTCATATGGCGCTTCTGTAAACAACATCTTTTTAATGTTGCCCTGGACCAAGCATTTACGGGATGATGATGATTTCTTCGACCCAGTTACGCTCGCTGATGAACTTTTTCGCATTGATGTCTCACTCTCTCCCACACTCTTAGTGTGGCTCACATGGGGTGTGCTGCTGACAGGGGTACTGGGTGTAAGTGAAGTGTTTGACACGTCTTCTTCCTCCTCGTCATCATCAGATGAAACATCAACGTTTTCATTACGTGCAATTCGGGCTTCCTTGATCGCCTGTAGGTGCGCAAACCATTTGACAGCGTGCTTTCTTTCAAGATGACCTCTCTGGCCTCCGGTACCATAGTTGGAACCAAACTTACCACGACTAACTGCAAACTTACAAATGCTACAAATGGCGAGGTTGTCCTTTTTTGGGCAAACACTAAAGAAGTCCCAAACTGCGGACTTGAAATGTCTTTGGGGGCCGGAGTAGGCGGCGATACTGGTGGTGGTGGTCCTGCTGCTAATGCCAGATGAAGGGGAGGATGTGGATTGCCGAACTTCAGTACGTTTTGCACTTTCACCACCACTAATTGAGGTTGAGGTGGATGGAGGTCCCTTCTGGCGAGTAAGAAATATGGAAGCGGTAGGTGTTGGTGTACTAGTTAACTCCAATGATTGTGGTGTTTCTTCCATTGCCTCCTCGTTGACAACATCATCACGCTCAGCAGCTTCTCGGGCTAGGGTCAAAATGTCTGTTTGCTGCATGCCCGCTGGGGCTGCAGTGACCTTTATGATGACTGGGTCGTCGTCGTGAGAGCCTTCATCAGCAGCAGTAGCCGCCACTTCTTGTTGAGCCTCATCACACTCCATAACTATGAGTTTTTCGACGACCTTCCTTTTACGCTTAACTACCTATGTCAGATCATGGTGTGCCTCACTCTCAGATGGCCGTGGTGGTTCCCAATTTTCATCCATATCATCAGAAGGAGGTGGGCTTGAAGAAGCTGTAGACACCACCCTTGATCTTTTCCTTGCTAGGGATGTGGAAGTCAATGAATGATCATCAGGAGGAGTGGCTTCCTCAAATGATACCTCGGCTTGATTGTCGATTTCCTGATGTGCCCCTACTTCGGGAGGAACAACTATTGTGGGCACTTGTGACCCTCCATGCACCTCTGCTTGTGCATCTCCTTGCGCTGCCTCTCCTTCCACATGTACTTGGGCTTGTACTTGCACATGTGGTTGTTGTTGCGGCTGTGGTTGTTCGACACTCGTCAGATGAGTTACAACAACCTGTGTTGATTGAGGGACATTGCTGCTACTTTCTTGCAATGAGCCAACATCACTGGTCGATGGTGATTGAAGAAGTACACTGACTGCCTCTGCAGCACTCAAGGGCTTGGACTTAACTTGGCGTGGTGGTGGTGCTAGCACTGAGCCCAATGGAGCAGGGGTACTGCTCCTAGCTTGGTCCCCAGCAGATCCCGCTGCTGCTGCAGGCGCATTTTTTTTTTTACTCCCAAAAAATGTGGCGGGCGGCACACCAGTCTCCTTGGTAACTTGATTCTTCTGCTCCTTACTGGCAACTTTCTTGCTAGAGGAGCTTTTTTTGGGGCCATCTTCTTCAGAGCAGGTCAGAACAGCAGGCAGCAGTTGCACGAGTTGCAGAGTTGTCTGTGGCCAGACGTGACGTCGCGTGACGTTATGCTGCACACACACACCGCTGCAGGACTTCTTCCTGGCACTGGTGGTTCTCTTGAGTCTTGTGCACCTAAAAGCAATGGAAGACAGAGGAGCATCAGTTCAGTTATACACCCCAAAAAAATCGAAAAACACAGAAAAATCAGCACAATCCCATGCCCTCCATGATGTTTAAATTCAAGACACCCCACAGAAAGACTAGGCACATGCACCACTCACTACCCCTGGTGAAAAGGCCACAACAACAGCCCAAAAAAACGAAAATCACAGACAAATCAGCACAATCCCAAGCCCTCCATGATGTTTAAATTCAAGACACCCCACAGAAAGACTAGGCCTATGCACTACTCAGTACCCCTGGGCATAAAGGTTGAAAGTAAGGCAAAATGGTTGCAGACCTAAGAACACTGCCTGCATTCAAAATGCCCCCCTCCCTCCCAGCACATGGCCAGGGCCTGTAGCAGCACTCAAAATGGCCCCCACCCACATGGCCTGTCCCCATGAACACACCAAAAAATCGAAAAACACAGAAAAATCAACACAATCCCATGCCATCCAGGCCCTCCATGATGTTTAAATTCAAGACACCCCACAGAAAGACTAGGCACATGCACCACTCACTACCCCTGGTGAAAAGGCCACAACAACAGCCCAAAAAAACGAAAATCACAGAAAAATCAGCACAATCCCAAGCCCTCCATGATGTTTAAATTCAAGACACCCCACAGAAAGACTAGGCCTATGCACCACTCAGTGCCCCTGGGCATAAAGGTTGAAAGCTAGGCAAAATGGTTGCAGACCTAACAACACTGCCTGCATTCAAAATGGCCCCCTCCCTCCCAGCACATGGCCAGGGCCTGTAGCAGCACTCAAAATGGCCCCCACCCACATGGCCTGTCCCCATGAACACCCCAAAAAATCGAAAAACACAGAAAAATCAGCACAATCCCATGCCATCCAGGCCCTCCATGATGTATACATTCAAGACACCCCACAGAAAGACTAGGCTCATGCACCACTCACTACCCCTGGTGAAAAGGCCACAATAACAGCCAAATAAAACGAACATCACAGAAAAATCAGCACACTCCCAAGCCATCCAGGCCCTCCATGATGTTTAAATTCAAGACACCCCACAGAAAGACTCAGTCCACCCACCACTGAGTACCCCTGGGCAAAAGGCCTCAAAACAGCCCAAAAATCGAAAATTCCAAAATTGTAGTTGCAGCAACTGTAATGCCCCAAACAAACTTACTTGTGAAATTTCTAATCCAAAAGTGATCCAAAGAAAGTCAAAAAGGCCTCAAATCCAAATATCCAGCAGCATCCACAAAAAGTAATCCTTCCAGGTGAAGAATCCGAATGAAAGTGACCAGCACATGAAGAAAGCACTGGGAGGAGCCTGCTGGACAGCAACAGGAAGTTGGAGACTGTGGCGCACTTCCTTCCTCCCCCCCCCTCCAAAATGGACTCCTTACAAAAAAAAGTGCAGGCAAATGTCAACCTGAGAAGTTATTCTGATAAAAATCATCATTTCCAGAAGGTTTATGCTGCTTGCTGGTGGATTTCTTGTGCAGAATTGCAAATTTTGTATTTTCGCGAGTGCGAGATTGTTGCTGCCCGCCGCATCTACAAGTTCGCAATTGCGAACTCCCGCGATACGTGATCACGGCGTACTCGCGTTGACAAACTCTCGCAGTGCAAGGTGGCAAGCCGCGATGACCTAATCGCGCTCGCCAAACTCCCGCGGGATCCCGCAGCAAGATCCAAAATGGCGCAGCACTCGCAAAATATCGAGAAAAACAACTCGGCAAACGCTGAATGACTGTAAGTGAACGCCGCGCGCCACAAAATTGTATCACCAAGAAAAAAAAATCCGCTGCGTGCGAATTTGCGGATTTTCGGTAAATTTTCGAGCGTTCGCGGATTGCGAATTTACCTAAAATCCGCTAAATCCGCGAGCGGAACGGATTTACCGCCCATGCTTAAACAAGACCTTAAAGGGCATGATAAAGGGTTTACCTGAAAAGCTTAGGCGAAGATGGGACATCCTTCTGCCCTGCCTTTTATTTGCTTATAGAGAGGTCCCACAGAAGGGGGTTGGCTACAGCCCTTTTGAACTTCTGTTTGGGCATCCTGTAAGAGGACCCCTTTGTCTGGTGAAGGAAGGATGGGAGTTAACTCTCAAAAAGCCTAAGCAAGACATTGTGGACTATGTTTTTGGTCTCTGCTCTAGGATTACCAAGTACATGAAAAAGGCATCCAAAAACCTTGAGGCTAGCCAGGAACTCCAAAAAGCCTGGCATGACCAAAAGGCTGTGCTGACTGTTTACCAGCCAGGACAGAAAGTGTGTGTGTTGGAGCCAGTGGCCCCAGCAGCACTCCAAGACAAATGGTCTGGACCCCACACTATTGTTGAGCAAAAGGGAGAGGTAACCTACTTGGTTGACCTTGGAACTCCCAGGAGCCCCAACAGGGTGCTTCATGTCAACAGATTGAAGGCATATGTTTACAGGGCAGACATGGGCTTGCTCATGGCTACAGATGAGGGACAGGAGGACGAGAGTGACCCTCTCCCAGACCTGCTTTCTCAGAACCCTGACGATGGGTCAGTTGATGGTGTAGCCTTGGCAGGCAGCCTCACTGATAAGCAACAGAGGGACTGCAGACAAGTTCTACAGTCCTATAGACATATGCTTTCACTGACTCCAAGTCAGACAAACTGGTGCACCCATGAGGTGGACACCGGTGACAGTCTGCCTGTGAAGAGTAAAATCTACAGGCAACCTGGTCGTGTCAGGGACTGTATCAGGACAGAGGTCCAAAAGATGTTGGAGTTGGGAGTTTTTGAGCCCTCAGAGAGCCCCTGGGCCAGTCCAGTAGTCCTTGTGCCTAAACCTCACACCCAGGATGGTAAGAGAGAGATGAGGTTTTGTGTGGACTACAGAGGTCTCAATGCTGTCACTAGGACAGTTGCCCACCCAATACCAAGGGCAGATGAGCTCATTGACAGATTGGCTTCTGCCAAGTTTTTTTTAGCACATTTTACTTGACAGCTGGCTACTGGCAGTTCAGACTAGCTGATGATGCAAAAGCCAAACCAGCATTTTCAACCCCAGGAGGGCATTGTCAATTTGTGGTAATGCCCTTTGGTTTGAAAAATGCACCTACCACATTTCAAAGGTTGGTGAACCAAGTTCTCACAGGTCTAGATGACTACTGTGTAGCTTATCTTGTTGGTATTGCTGTCTTTAGCTCCACCTGGGAGGATCACCTGATCCACCTGAACATTGTTTTGGAGGGCCTGCAGAAGGCAAGCCTAACTATCAAGGCTACCCAGTGCCAGATAGGGCAGAGTAAGGTTGTATACCTGGGCCACCTTCTAAGTGGGGGTCAGGTTCAACCACTGGGGAGCAAGATCCAGACCATAAAGGACTAGACTCCTCCAACCTCCCAGACACAGGTCAGAGCTTTCTTGGGCCTGTCTGGTTATTACAGGAAGTTTGTTAAGAACTATGGGTCCATTGTGACTCCTCTTAATGGCCTCACCTCAAAGAAAATGCCAAAGAAAGTTCAGTGGGCAGTAAGCTGTCAAAAGACATTTGATGACCGGAAGCAGGCCGTGTTCACTGCACCTATTCTGCAAAGTCCAGATTACTCCAAAGAATTCATTGTTCAAACATGTACTTCTGAGTTGGGTGTGGGAGCTGTTCTTTCAGAATTGAATAAAGATGGTCAAGACCAGCCCATTGCTTTTATTATCAGGAGGCTGACCCCTAGAGAGAAACTTTGGTCAGCTATTGGGAGGGAGGCCTTTGCTGTGATTTGGGCCCTGAAGAAGCTGAGGCCATACTTATTTGGTACTAACTTCAAGATTCAGACAGACCATAAGCCCCTCTTGTGGCTAAATCAGATGAAGGGTGAAAATCCCAAACTGCTTAGGAGGTCTATTTCCCTACAGGGGATGGACTTTACAGTGGAACATAGACCTGGGACTGGCCATGCCAATGCAGATGGACTCTCCAGATATTTCCACTTAGAACATGAAGACTTAACTGGTCAAGTTTAGTTTAATGTCCCTGCGTTTGGGGGGGGGGGGGGGTGTAAGAGAGTAGGGTCTGCTTCCTATGGTCACCCCCCCTTTTTTTGTGATTTTCTGGTTTTTCGACTTTAGTGTGGCTGTGGGCCTGCTAATCAGACCCACATCCCAGCTGTTCTCTCTCTAAATTGATACCATGTACTTTAGGTACATACCTGATTGGGTATTGGGTCACCTTTGTGAGTCCCTGTATAGTGTACCATAGGTACCCAGGGCATAGGTGCATCCGAGGCCTACCAGGGGCTGCAGCATGTATTATGCACCCCTGGCTGGCCATCCAAACTGACACCACAGGCTGAGCACTCAGCTTGGGCAAGGTGGTGTAATCACCCCTTGCTTAGATATAGTATACCTACATCGACCCTTATATATAGACACATATATACCTATAAGTCACTCCTATGGCAGGCCTTGAAAATCCTGAAGGCAGAGTGCTTGGTTTTATGTGAGAGGGTGCTCTAGCATGAGCTGAGCCCCTCTGCAGCTTTCAGAACCATGTCCTTATAGCTGTTCTATGATATAGCCATACCATATACTCTTAAGTGCATTATAACCCTCGCGGTTAATGCTAACTTTGCTTTGGCTTTATCAAAACATGTCGTGTAAGGTGTCAAACACTTTGGAAAACTACCCCCGCCAGTTCTGGCAGTGGGGGTAGCATTCCACCCTTCTAGAGGGAAAAGACATGTAGTTACTGCTTTACCGGGTTAAAGTTAAACAGAGCATCCGCATCACAAAATTGATGCTGCTGCCACAGACACGAGTCTGACCTCCTGCTGTTGGACAAAACTCTGGCAGGGGAGGCCTGGACAATAGGTTTCCTGCCTTGGGAGGTGCTAGCCTCCCCAGACAGACTTTTAGTGTATTGGGCAGGGAGGGCTGCAAAATGAGACACGGGCACACAAGGTGCTCCATGCATAGCCCGGTTTAAACCAGTTGCTGGGGCACTCCAGCCCCAGCTCTGGCGCGAAACTGGACAAAGAGAAAGGGGTGTAACCACCCCCTTCTCAGGGTCCACCCATAGGAGGGTCCTAGCAGGTAATCCAGCCCCTTACATTAGTATAAAGATAGGAGCTGTGTCTAGAGACATTAGATTAACCTGGACTGAAACTCTGAAATGGAACGCTTGGACCTTCGTCATTCTATATCGTCTAGAAGACTGAAGACATCTTCATTGTGGTCAAGGAGTGACCACCCTGTGCAAACAGGCACCACCAGTAACTTGCCAGTTGGCTCTGTCGACCCTTCTGCCAGAACCCAAAGACTCAGGAACTAGACTTCCAGACTTCTACGACTCCGATCCCTATCCACAGCAAAGCTGAGACCGGTGGCAGACACGAGAGACGTGGGACTGGACAACCTGGACTACCTGCTCTTTGCTAAACCTTGCAGCTTGTGAGGTACCCTTGAAGTTCTGCATTAGGGTTTGAGAAGCCCCAGATCCAAGCGCCATTTGGACCGAAGCTCAGCCCTTCACATTCCACGAGTGCCGCATGGGGCCTGCTCCTGCATTTCCACTCAACGCGTCTTCCCAGTTTCTAGCCCGTTGGGTAGTTAGCCCTCCAAAGACTTTCTTATAAACTTACACCACTTGCCTGGTTGCTCTTGGCTTGCTCCAGCTTTCCTGCAAAGGAGAATCTCTCCAGACCTTGCTGGTCTGACCTGGAGCCAATCTTCCCTTCCTGCGTGGATTGCATTTGCCAAAGCTTGTTGGGTCCAATTTGGATACCGATACCGTAGACATCTAGATCCTTTGTGGGACAGCTTGAATCCAGCTCCTGGTTGTCGTCGACACCTCCTGGTCCTCGTGGCTGCAGAGACAAGCTTCACCTCTTCACCTGACTGCATCTCGACATCGCCTGGTTCCTTCCTGGTTACTGGCTAGTGACCAAGACTCTGTCCCCTCTGCTTTCAGGTTCTTCTCATCTTCGATCCACCCTTGGATCCACCCGGACACTTTTCTCATTGTCGCCTGCAGCACTTCTTTGCAGCTCTCCATAGGAAACAGCGACGAAACCCGACACGAACAGATACCTATGCACCCGGCTTCACTGGGTGAGGTAACTCGAGTACTCCAGTGCTCCCATGGGTGTTGACTCTTGAAGTATCCTAGTTTAACAGGGTTTTACCGTAGTCCATCCGGAAGTGTCCTTAATTTACTACTTTGTAACTTTTACGTTCCCATTATAACTCTATGGTAACTCGCGACTGTGTTCCCACACTGCACGCTTCTCCCGTGGGTCTCCTACTTCCTAAACTTTGGTTTTGTAGTGTAGCCCCAGCGATTCCCTAGGCCCTAGGCCTATTCACTATTGCTGAAGTGGTCCTTATATCACTTACTTTGTATATGGTTCGTGAGGCCCCTAGGGCAGAATTGTATTTGTGCAACTTATAGTATGCTAAATGAGTAACTTGTAAAGTATCTCAAACTCTGACCTTATAAAGAGTGCAGAGGGGTTGTGTTAGTAATAAATACATATATATTTGATATATACCTTGTGTGGTGTCCTTTCATTTGGTATTCAAGGGATTATATATGTAAAACAGCTGGCTTCACATGCTCTCTGAAGTTTTAGCCTAAGACTGCTGGCCCATGCTACCACTAGGATAGCTGATCTATAAGGTTGACTTTACAACCACCATCATAAGTGTCATTTAGACTGGTGCAAGGTGCCCACTAGAATAGTGGACAACATATGCCAGGCTAACTTCTCACAATACCCATCATAAACCTATGAGCCCCGTCTTAGAGATTTATAAAACCCAGGTGAGAAGTGCGTCACTGTATGGTGCTGAGATATGGGGCCACTCAAATAACAATCCAATGCTGATCACCAAAAACAAATTTCTAAGACAAATAGTTGGTCTTCCGGTGAGTACTCCTCTATTCCCTCTCCACATGGACCTAGGAATAAGACCAATCACCCAGGTTGTAGGATGTAGGCCACTTCTTTTTTGGCGAAGGATATGGGCTACCCCAGAACTCGCTGCGTATAGAACTGGGCTAGAGGAGATTCTTAGCACTTCGGGGAACTGGAAGTTTCCATGGCTCATGTACGTTAAAAACTGTTTGATCGCTCTAGGATTCTGTGATTTGTTGGAGAACCCCAGATTGGCCTGTGAAAGCATTACCAGGAAGGTCCTGATAAGATACTGGGATGTTCAAATGGGTAATTTGTATCTCAGTCCTAGGGCCAACTCCAGGCTGTCTATATTCCTAGATGTGAAATGTACATACATGTTGGTGACTGTACTTGACGTTATTTATCCAACCCTGGCTAGGAAACTCTATTTGCAGTTTCAACATGGTTGTCTCCCTCTCAATGCATAAACAAATCAATGGGTACCCGGGTGGGACCTGGGCTGCCCTGCTTGCCCAGCCAAGGAGGAGACTGACCTGCACGTGCTCTTTTTCTACCGAGGATACGGCAAAATACGTTGGAAAGAGCTTATAAACTTGTGCAAGAACTTGGGCTCTGGGCACTGCAAGGAAGTCTATAGACTCTTAAAAACAAATACGGACTTGCATATTGTATTTGCAGTCTCCAGGTTTTTGTGTCGTATGTGGTGGGCAAGGTCAGAAATGTTAAAATTGGGATGATGTTTTAATTATTTATTATTGTCACTTTTGTAAAAATTGAATTTCCCGGGTTATTAATCTTTTTAAATATTGCTAAATGTTTTATTTTCTACTGCTTCTTTTATGGCTTATGCCAAAATAAAGAATTTTTTTGACTGACTAATCACTATTCCATATATTTAGTGAGACACTTTAAATTAGTCACTTACACAGTCAATCACAGTGCTACTAAATCCTCCATCCAGACACTTATACATCCACTCAGTCTTCAATGTAGATTCCTATATATATATATAATACTTATTTAAATATGGAACCAAACCACATTCACTGGATGATGTCATCAGTGATGTCATCAGTGATGTCATTTGAGATGTCATCAGTGATGTCATCAGTGATATCACTGAACATGTCATGAATGATGTAATATGTGACATCATCAGCAGTGGGTTGCGGGCGCGTGAGACGGAAGAATTTCAATGGTTTTGTATGAGTGAAATGTCCAGCTAACTATAACACCCCTGAAACCTATGTTTTTTTCAGTGAATTTCTAAGGTTTTATAAATGCTAATTCCTAACTATAACATACCTGAAACCTATGTTTTTTGTCAGTGAATATATATATATATACATATCAGTGATGTCATTTGAGATGTCATCAGTGATGTCATCAGTGATGTCACTGACCATGTCATGAATGATGTAATATGTGACATCATCAGCAGTGGATTGCGGGTGCGCCATATATAGTTAGTCCAACTAACTATATAGGAGGAATTTCAATGGTTTTTTTATATGTTAATTCCTAACTATATAAGGCCTGAAACCTATGTTTTTTCAGTGAATTTCCAAAGTTTTTTAAAGGCTAATTCCTAACTATATAAGTCCTAAAACCTATGGTTTTTTCAGTGAATTTCAAAGGTTTTTTAAATGCTAATTCCTAACTATATAAGGCCTAAAACCTATGTTTTTTCAGTGAATATATATATATATATATATATATATATATATATATATATATATATATATATATATATCTATATCTCATGATGTTATCCTTCTTGTATTTTTATGTTGTTATCCTAGAGTCATTGTATTCTACACTTTTATGTGATAATTTATGTCCGCGTGTTGTTGCTGCACTTTTATGGTTATACATGGCCGAAATAAAGTAAATTGAGATTGAGACATGGTCATTTTCTATACCATGAAAAACAAATGTTTTCGAACATATACAACGGGGTTGATTGTAAGTGTTACAGTCCATCCATCCACCCACCCACCCATCCATCCATCCATCCATCCATCCATCCATCCATCCATCCATCCATCCATCCATCCATCCATCCATCCATCCATCCATCCACCTTCCATCCACCCATCCACCCATCTCACCCATCTCACCATCCATCCATCCATCCATCCATCCATCCATCCATCCATCCATCCATCCATCCATCCATCCATCCATCCATCCATCCATCCATCCATCCATCCATCCATCCATCCACCCGCCCATCCATCCACCCATCCATCCACCCACCGATCCATCCACCCACCCATACACCCACCCATCCATCCATCCATCCATCCATCCATCCATCCATCCATCCATCCATCCATCTATCCAGCCATCCATCCATCCATCCACCAATGCCACCCACCCATCCATCAACCCACCCACCCACCCACCCACCCATCCATCAACCCATCCATCCATCCATCCATCCATCCATCCATCCATCCATCCATCCACCCATCCATCCATCCACCCATCCATCCATCCATCCAGGCACCCACCCATCCATCCATCCAGGCACCACCCATTCATCCACCCATCTATCCATCCACCCATCCCATCCATCCATTAATCCACCATCATCCATCCACCCATCCATCCAGGCACCCACCCATCCATCCACCCATCCATCCACCCACTGATCCATCCACCCATCCATCCATCCACCCATCCGTCCATCTATCCACCCATCCATCCATCCATCCAAGCACCCACCCATCCACCCATCCATCCACCCATCCATCCACCCATCCCATCCATCCATTAATCCACCATCATCCATCCACCCATCCCACCACCCACCCACCCATCCATCCACCCATCCATCCAGCCAGCCATCCATCCATTCATCCATCCACCAATGCCACCCACCCATCCATCCACCCACCCACCCATCCATCCACCCATCCATCCATCCAAAATGACCTCAAATGTGCGCGATAAATACACTTGCCATCAAAGGTTTAAAAAAAAAGAAGTATATTATTTTGGTATGAGTGGATGATTGCAGGCTCCAACCGTGTCTGACAGCACCAAAGTCCGGCTATCTATCCGTCTGACCACATGTTGTTGCAGTGATTGACGCTGATGTTTCGCTTACTTAAATAAACATACTTCCAAATATGCGCAGCTTTGCTTTTTTGTGCTCGCATATGCGCTGTTTGCCTTTTTATGTAAATTGTGCGCTTTAGTTGATTGGGTTCGCTGTGATTAGGATATGAAATATGATGTCTTCATTTATTACTTTTTTGCTTTTTTTATTAATTTATAAAATATATATGCTCTTGCTATGAGTGGATGGTAGGAGGCTTGAACCTCGTCTGTCAGCACCAAAGTCTGTCTATGTTTCCGTCAGACCACATGTTGTTGCAGTGATTGACGCTGATGTTTCACTTACTTAAATAAACATACTTCCAAATATGCGCAGCTTTGCTTGTTTGTGTTGTGCTCGCTTTATGTAAATTGTCAGCATATGCGCTGCTTCCAGTTTTAAGTAAATTCGATGTCATCATAACATATTTTGCAGCTTCACATTTTCTGCTGCCTCCTACACAGCATAGCGCTGTAGTGCGAGTGCCTGTTTATAACATTTAAGAAAATCGTTATTAAATTGTTTGCGCTTTGGGGTAATTTAATACGGCGCTTTAAGTCGCGCTTTCATTACTGTAGCGCGATTTGTACCGCTAGGTTGACTGTGCATTGCCTAGACTGCTGTAGACTAGATTAAAACCTTTGCTGATTGTCTGTGCCCCAGCCTACCTCCAGTTTCGTTTCATTTCGCTGCCGCCATCTTACTTATTGTTGTGGTGCCTCAGAGCCCATCCCCCACAGCCCGGCCCGCCTCCCAGCTGACCCTCCCTCGCCCCTCCCCCGCCACTATCCATATATGACAGATGCTTTTGCGCGCAGCGTTCACGCGCAGCGGATGCGCCCCCTGCGCGCCGAAGGTGCGCCAAAGGTAAGCCCGTCTACGCCCGTCCGGCCTGGACCGCGCCCAGGGCCATACCCCCTGGCCCCCGCAACCCGCACTCCTCCCGCATATCGTATGACGCCGCCACCCTCTTAGCCCTTAACCCCGGACGCACACCACAATGCTTCGAAGCTGCCCCGGGACGTACCCACGGTCCTTTCGCCTGCCTCTCCTGCAAATTTACCAGCATCAATTACAATACCACATCCACTGATTCCAAACACACCTCCGATTCTAACCACCTGAATTGCATCCTGCTGAACACCCGCTCAATCCACAGACACGCAACCAAGCTCTGGGACCTACTCGACACTGCATCACCAGACGTCGCCTTCCTCACAGAAACTTGGATGAACGCATCATCAGCACCCGACATCGCCATAGCCATCCCGGACGCTTACAAGATCATCCGAAAAGACTGCACCAACCAAACAGCAGGAGGCATCGCCATCGTCCATAAGAACACCATCAGAATCACGACCAGCTTCGACGATAACCTTACCACCGCCGAACACCTCCACTTCCAGATCCACACCGACCCTAGAACCACACTCAGAGGCACCCTCATCTACAGGCCTCCAGGAACCCGTAAACAATTCAGCGAAGACATCACCGACTTCATCAGTCCACATGCCCTCGCCTCCGAGAACTACATTCTATTAGGAGACCTCAACTTCCACCTGGACAAGAAAAACGACAGCAACACCACCACCCTTCTTGACAACCTGGCCAATCTCAGCCTCAAACAACTTGTTGACACCCCCACCCATGTAGCCGGACATACGCTCGACCCTATCTTCACCTCCAGCAAACACATCTCCTTTGATCGCACCACAGCTCTCCACTGGACAGACCACAGTTGTATTCACTTCAGCTACAAAACCACCTCGACCCACAACCCCCCACAACCTATCCCCCGAAGAAAATGGAACAAAATCACCATCGACCAACTCCTCACATCGCTCAACCAAAACCCACCCGCCCTCTCATCGGACCCAAACCAAGCTGCCATCAAATTCAAACAATGGATCACTCACAGCGCTGACGAATTAGCACCCTTGAAAAACCATCTCACCAAACAAGACAGTAAAAAGGCCCCCTGGTTCAACGATGACCTTAAGAAATCCAAAAAGCTATGCCGCACTCTCGAGAAAACACCCAACCACCGACAACATGACCACCTTCAAGGCAGCCACCCGCAAACACCACCAGCTGATCCGAGCCACCAAAAAATCAGCACTCAAGAATTGACTCGACAACAACGCCCATAACAGCAAGGAACTATTCAACATCGTCAAAGAATTCACCAACCCCACCACAGCCTCAAACGACATCACTCCCTCCCAAGACCTCTGCGACTCGTTATCCTCCTTCTTCTACAACAAAATTGCCGACATACACAACAGCTTCGAAAACAGCTCCAACAAACAATCCTCTCCACCCCCCTCAGAACCTAAACCACCCTCTAACAACCTCAGCGCCTGGAACCCAATCACCACCGAAGACACCATCAGCCTAATGAACTCCATCCACTCTGGCTCGCCAACCGACCCCTGTCCCCACCACATCTTCAACAAAGCAGACTCCGTCATCGCACCCCATCTCCGCGATGTCATCAACTGCTCCTTTATCTCTGCCACCTTCACAGAAAGCTGGAAACATGCCGAAGTCAGCGCCCTCTTGAAGAAACCCACAGCAGACCCCTCTGAACTTAAAAACTACCGCCCCATATCCCTCCTCCCATTCCCGTCCAAAGTCATTGAGAAAGCCGTCAATAGCCAACTAGCTGCCTTCCTCGAATCTAACAACTCCCTCGACCCCTCACAATCCGGCTTTAGAGCCAAACACAGCACTGAAACCGCACTCATTGCAGCAACAGATGACATCCGAACACTACTGGACAACGGAGAAACAGTGTCCCTCATTCTACTTGACCTCTCCGCCGCCTTCGACACTGTCTGTCACAGCACACTCATACAACGCCTCAGCAACATCGGCATAAAAGGAAAAGCCTTAGACTGGATCATCTCGTTCCTAGCTGGGAGAACTCAGAGAGTCCGACTTCTCCCGTTCAAATCAGAGGCCACCGAAGTCATCTGCGGTGTACCTCAAGGATCATCACTCAGTCCCACCCTCTTCAACGTTTACATGAGTCCACTTGCTTCCATCGCACGTCAACACAACCTCAACATCATCTCCTACGCAGACGACACCCAGCTGATCCTCTCCCTCACCAAAGACCCCAAAACCGCCAAAACCAATCTTCACGAAGGCATGAAAGAAGTAGCCGTATGGATGAAAGACAGCCGCCTCAAACTCAACTCGGACAAAACGGAAGTGCTCATCCTAGGATCAACCCCCTCTGCCTGGGATGACTCATGGTGGCCTTCGGATCTGGGCTCAGCACCCTTACCCACGGACCATGCACGTAACCTTGGCTTCATCCTGGACTCTTTGCTCTAGATGACCAATCAAGTCAACGCAGTCTCATCCTCCTGCTTCAACGTACTTCGTATGCTCAAAAAAAATTCCACTGGATTCCCGCCGAGACAAGAAAGACTGTCACCCACGCGCTGGTTACGAGTCCACTAGACTACGGAAACACCCTCTATGCCGGAATCACAGCCAAATTACAGAAAAAACTTCAACGCATCCAAAACGCATCAGCAAGACTCATCTTGGACATCCCTCGCCAAGATCACATTTCCGGCCACCTGAAAGACCTCCACTGGCTTCCCGTCAACAAGAGAATAACATTCCGTCTCCTCACACACGCACACAAGGCCCTCTACAAACTAGGTCCCGAATGTCTCAACACTCGACTATCCTTCTACACACCCACCCGCCAACTGATACCCTCTGGGTGAGTAGTGCGCTATATAAATTCTTGAACTTGAACTTTTCATTGTGTTCCCATTTTATGTAAATATGTTAATTTGAACATATTTTGCAGCTTCACATTTTATGTCATTGTGCTTGTTTAAAGTGTCAGCATATGAGCTCAAATAAACATTGTTATTTAGTATATTACAATTACTTAAATTAAAGTGTCAGCATAAGCGCTGCTTCCCGTTTTAAGTAAATTCGATGTCATCGTAACATATTTTGCAGCTTCACATTTTATGTCATTGTTGATGCTAGGGTTGTTGAGGTCGTTGTCCTGACTGCTGCTCTCTTGTCCCTGCTTTAGGGATGCCTTCAGTAATGTATGTTTCTCATAAGCGTAATTTTGTATATGGTTTTGATGTTTCACGCACTGAAAAGTAGCTCTGATGTGGCGCTTAGGTGGTTAGTGTCGCTTTACATGCCACTAGCCAGCCTTACATCACTTTTGCTCCCGTGCGTCAGTTTCCACTGTGACATCACACCCACGGATGCATAATTTTTATTTGATGCAGCCAGTAACTTACACCATGGTGTTACATACCGTAAATACAACACATCAATGGCTGTTAAAAATAACATAATGAAACGCAAGTGATTTTTTACGCATCGCTGCCGCAGCGCAGAGATTCGTCAGTTCTTGTAAATGAGGCCCTTATTGCCGTGGAACATGTGGACATAAATAAGCAGGTACGCAATTTACACCGAGGTGCGGTTTTGTCAGTCAGGAATGTGTGAGCACTCGAAATTTGCACTTGGTTACAACTATGAGACGGTCCATAAAAAATGTGATTTTGTGTAATTTGTTCCCATGATCCGGAGCATGATTTTCTTGCCACAAATCGAAGTGGGCAAACCTCGAGTCTGCATAATAGATGTCCATGTGTAATCCTGCTTTGGGTGCAAATGTGATCTTAATCACAGCCAAAATGTCATGGTAGCCATGTGAATTGTGTACATACTTGTATACGCGCAAGTCCAGGCAAACCCATGAGATGTAATAGGCAGCACTGCCTCCTTGAAAGCGTTTCTCTTATTACCAATTTTTTTAGCTGTGTTGAAAATGTTTTTTAAAGGTTTATGCGTATATCTTTTACAAGCTCCTGCCCCTTCAGCACGAGCAGGCAGAGGATAAGAGAAAAAAGGAATATTTGGCTTACAGCGCCGTTACTGCTCACCCCGTTAGCATGCACGAGAGTAAACATAAATGAATTTAGACTCGAGTCCCAAGGCACAGGTTACTTTGAAACTGCTTCGCTCTTAGGAATTCATGCCTCTTTCAATCTAATTAATTCGAATTAAGCATCCTAAGATGAAAGTACTTTTTACATCAAAGGCTTCCCCCAGGCAGGGGGAAGCGGACGGCGTCTCCTCTTTTCCCTGGGATCCCTCAGCACACGGGAGCCCCGCACCAGCCGGCAGTTACCCGGTCTCCCCTTCGGCACGGGAGACCGGGCGGGAACATCAAAGGCTTCCCCCAGGCAGGGGGAAGCGGACGGCGTCACCTCTATAACCGGGGCTCCCTCCGCACACGGGAGCCCCGCACCAGCCGACAGCATTACCCGGTCTCCCCCTCGGCACGGGAGACCGGCGGGCACATCGAAGGCTTCTCCCAGGCAGGGGGAAGCGGAAATTACGTCCTCCCGGCCCCGCCCACAACCAGGCGGTGGCCATCTTGAGGCGGCTCGGGCCGCGGCGGTGATCTCGGGGGCAAAACGAGGGGTGGGCACCCTCGAAATTAAAATAAAAACATTAATATAAAAGACAGAAGCCCCCCAAGCCCCCCCCCCCCACATTTTTTCCCCGAAAAATCGCGAGGTGCGCGCACGGTGCGCGCTTATAGATATATAATTTGATTCTCTTTTAATTTTCTCAGGAACTACTGGAGGGATTTACACTATTTAACCAAAAGCGTGATCTGCGTACCAGACACTACCATTTTGACAAGTTTGGTGTAATTGCCTTCAGCGGTTCAAGCTGTAGCCGTGTCTCAAGGTCCTATGGAAATTAACATGGGGAAAACACGTTTTGGGACCCCCCTTTTTTCTCAGCCCCCACTTGACTAATCCCCCCCAAACTTTCAGGGAAGGAGAGGAGCGGAGCGAGACATCTTCTTTGAGAAATTTGCGAAGATTCATCAATCAGCGCCAAAGTTATTCCCAATAGAATGTTGGTGATTTCCTATGGAAACTAGGTCCTAACTATATATACCTACTGGCTACCGCCAGTAGGTAATATATATATATATATATATATATATATATGACTGACTCTTGTTTATTGTTATCCGTATAATAAAGTCTGCATTCTGTTAGAATTGTAAAGACCCTTACCTGATAGCAAGAATAAAGATTAGCTAAATGACTGCTAAAAGGAGGGCCTGATAGAATTGAAACGTATTACTGTCATATTATTCGTATTTCATTCCTTATTATATTAGCATTCATAATTCAGAAAGAAGCTCAGCACATACCCATATATTCAGAGTGTCAAGAATCATATGGTACATTCCTTATTTTGCAAATTAGAAACAGTGTCAATTACAAGTTTAGTAATTATACTCCCAAAGAAAATCAGTTGACTGGAGACTTGATTATATGAAAAACTTTCTTCTTTCTTTATTTTGATAGACAATATTTTCATTTAGTTAAAAGACATATTACATAATCATAGCCGACCCGGCACGTTTCGTCTCCACGAGACTTCTTCAAGGCTTGATACGTGGTCTTTTATTCGTAATTTCAGTTAAATTCTGCTCCCATAAGTACCCAGAAATTGCTTTGCTTACTTCTATCCCTTGATTAGGTCATGTTTTGACAAATAACCGAAAGGAGATGGTGCCCCCAAATGACGTAATTCTGCCTCAGCTATTGTATGCAGAGCGAAGCATTCAGTCCAGTGACCACGTAGATGAGAATACAGGCAGTCTGTATTCTCATCGACGTGGTCACATGACCTAATCAAGGGATTTTATTTATTTATTTATTTATTGCATTTATATATGGCGCGACAGCTACCCTGAGGGTTTCCCGGCACCCTGGATCAATGTTACTGAAAGGAAACAGGGGACAGTTATTGATTGAACAGCCATGATTTCACTCCCTTGCGAAAGTGTAAATAACATGGTTCTAGCCGTATTTGGAGGGGTAGTGAATTCCATAGTGTCGGCGCCAAAAAGGAGAAAGAGCGACCTCCTAGTCGAGCCCTTTTTATCTTGGGCACAATTAATTTTGCTTGATTCATTGAGTGCAGGTTACGCGCAGGTAGGTATTTCTGGACCATTTTACATAGGTACTCCGGGGCTGTTCCTAAGCTAATTCTGTGCATATAGCACAGTGCCTTGAATTTTGTTCTGCTGGACACTCTCAGCCAGTGTAGATTTCTAAGATGGTCTGTCATCCTCGTACGACCTGGGAGATTGAGGAGCATTATGGCCGTGGAATTTTGTACTACTTGTAGTTGGTTCAGGGTTCTCTTCGTAGCTCCTAAAAATAGTACATTACCGTAGTCTAATCTAGACGTAATCAATGCCTGTATAACAGTCCTCTGGGCCCCCTCTGGCAATTGCCACAATATTTTTCTCAGCCATTTAAGGATGAGAAAACATGTGGAGGCCGTTTTGGCTGTATGTGTCTGCATGGACAGTTTGTCATCAATTATAATCCCTAGATTACGTGCGGATTGAACAGCGGTAGGGGTGGCGCCCATTTCCGCGGGCCAGTGCGTTGGGCCCCAGAGATTCTTTTGATTGCCAAAAATTAACAGCTCCGTTTTTTCCCCATTCAGTTTTAGTTTTTTAGAGTGGAGCCAATTGGCCATTTTGAGTAGTCCTGATCGAAGGGGAGAGATGTCCGATTTTTCTGAAGATGTGAGGGAGAACACAAGTTGTGTGTCGTCAGCATATGAATAGATGGTAAGATCCATCTCTTCTGCTATGTTGCCTAGGGGCGTGACATACACATTGAAAAGGAGGGGGCTCAATATAGAGCCCTGGGTACTCCATAGGGGGACGTATGTACTTCAGACCGGTTGCCTTTGGAGAAGACCTGATAAGTGCGGTGCAGGAGAAATGGCTCCAACCATTTTAATGCTTTCCCTCTAATACCAATGTCTTCTAGGCACTTGATGAGGGTGGTATGGCATATGGTGTCGAATGCGGCACTCAAATCCAGAAGGATGAATGCCGCCGTGCCTCCCTTGTCCAGTTCTTGTCGAAGGACCTCAGTAACCCCAAGTAGGGTGGACTCCGTGGAGTGACCTTTTCTAAAGCCTGATTGTGAGTAGTGAAGCAGATTATTGTTATTGATAAAGTCTGATAACTGCTTGTTGACGTGTTTTTCTAAAATTTTTGACATAATCGGTAGTAAAGATACCGGACGAAAATTAGAGAATATTTCAGGGTCGCTATTGGCCTTTTTTAGCAAAGGGACTACCATTGCGTGTTTCCAGTCATTTGGTAGTATAACTTCCTCAAGGGGGGGCGTTTAATAATGCTCTAAGTACCTCTAGGGTAGGACTGTCTAATTGTTTAAGAACATGTGCAGGTAGAGGATCTAGGGGTGAACCTGATTTTATGCTAGTCAAGGCAGCTCTAAAGGCCAGAGCGTCTATTGATTGCCATGTTCTAATTTCTTGGTTCCTCTGGAGCTCGGGTTGATCTTTTTTGAGAGGAGTAGGGGAGCTGATATTGGTATCATCGTTATTGGGTGTAAAATTGTTGTATATTATAGCTATTTTTTCGTAAAAGAAATTAGCAATATTATTGCATTGGGTAGATGATAATACAGGGGGTTTAGGTAGAGTTGCTGCTCCAGCTAAATTTCTAAGTACCTTAGAGAGAGTCCCTGAATTATTCTGCGCTTCTAAAATCGTATTCTTGGTAAAGTTTCCCCTGGTGATTTTACAGGATAGATGATAAGTATTGAGCGCTAGCTTATACTTTTGTTTAGATAGAAATAGAAATAGGGATAGAAATAAGCAAAGAATTTTCTGGGTACTTATGGAAGCAGAACTTAACTGAAATTACGAATCAAAGACCACGTATCAAGCCTTGAAGAAGTCTTCTGGAGACGAAACGCGCTGCGTCGGCTATGATTATGTATTATGTCTTTTAACTAAATGAAAATATTGTCTATCAAAATAAAGAAAGAAGAAAGTTTTTTATATAGTCAAAAGTCTCCAGTCAACTGATTTTCTTTGGGAGTATAATTACTAAGCTTGTAATTGACACTGTTTCTAATTTGTAAAATAAGGAATGCACAATATGATTCTTGACACTCTGAATATATGGGTATGTGCTGAGCTTCTTTCTGAATTTAGTATCTATTTTGGTTTTCCAAAATTCTAAGGGTGCTAGGAAGGTCAGGCTCCCAGCTCGCGCACTACCAATGAAGATTCAAATTATCTAGATACATCAAAATACCAGTGCAGGTCTAGAGTGCCTTGATCTTTCTTTGTGTGTTTTTATGTTAGCATTCATGTAGCTATCTGTATTAAATTCTTGCTATATGTATATGGTATTAGTGAGAGCAGGTATTATGTAAGTCGGGTTAATATCTGTGCCATCATTTTAGTTGTCATAGATGCCATCTTAGGCCTCAACCTAAACTGCTACTTACAATTACGAGAAATGGTCTTTGTTAAGTTTTGTTTCTCCAACGCTGTAGCTCACATGCCTTTCTTGTTGCATAGCAGCCTTCTCTTTCTTGTCTAGAAATTAGAGTAGACCAGAAAACCTTGAATAGTAGATAAATGGTACCAGGCTCCAGGAATCCAAATGTATGTTCTGTACCCTCATTGTATTATGACCAACCAGTGTTTTTTCTATAGTAAGCGGGTCTTTATGGGTTCCGCAACATACATAATGTAACTTTATACTTGTTAGAGTCAGTTCCTTGTCAGCCATCATAGGAAGCTCTTCTGATTGGTCTCCACTGCAGTGAATAAACTAGTTAGCTTGTATTCTCTACTGCGTCATCGACTAGTCATTTCTGGTAAGGTTAGAGGCGGTCCAGAGTGACCCGGGAGCCCTGAATCCGGTCACTTCCTTCATCCCTTCGTGAACTTGCCACTGGGTGTGCTGCTCCCTACCTGGGCAGTTTCTTCAGGTGCAAACACTTCCTGTGATTGTGGCTGTTCACTGCAAGAGGTGAAAATGGAGGCACGCAAGAAATAGAACATTTACTGAAACAAGTCCGCCACATCTGGTACAGGCGTATCATTGGGTATCACAGTGCTCACATCAGTACATACCCACTCCAACAAACAACAGTGCACCTTACACAGAATCCTCACATTCACCTGATAGAACCCAGAGAAGCCAGCTGCTGGTATTATGGCTTGACAGCAGTACTTACTCTCTCTCGTAAACACACCCACCAATCTGTCAACAAGGTGCAAGCCAAATAATCCAGGCAGTACTTATGGTAAGCATGACCTACAACCACACTAAGCAAACCTTATAACTCATCAAATTATCAACGATAAAACACATCAGGTTTAGACAATAACAGAACATCTACAAGAATACCAGGGCCACTAAAATTATGCGGCAGGGAAAGACTACATTCTTTGGCAAGGCTGACTTAATTATGTGGTAAGACAAGGCAAACTATAGCATAATGCGGCACATTTTGTGATAGCATTGCTTCCTTAGTTTTACATTTTTTCATAGGTTAACACTGTCTAGACAAAGGTTTCATATCATTAGTATTAGTTTAGCACCGAAATAGAGTACCAAACAACTGAATGGGGACCATTCAACATTTGCAAAGGGGCTCCCACTCTGTTGCAACATATACTGCTGCATTTTTAGTAACTTTTGATCCGTTTGAGATCAAAATATTTTGCAGATTATGCATCAAATGACTGATTATGTAGCAAATGTGGCTAATCCATAAATAGGCAGAAAACACCACAGCTACAAAATCACATAATTCCAGTTGACCTGACTAATGCTTACAACGCAAACAAAACCAAACTCCAGCCTGTGATGTAAATCTTGAAACCAGAGCATGAAGGTTAAAAGACTTTTATAGCTCTGAAGAGACATCATAATGTGTAAGGCAGGACTTCTCTTCCAGAGGAAAGAATCTACAGTTTTTAAATCTATATCAATAAAGTTTAATCTCAACGATATTCAGATTTAAACTGCGAACTATATCACAGGCAATGACAACTGGAGACATTTTGGAGAAATCCTTTTATTGTTAGTAATGACTTCAGTACGCCCTGGGTTTTTTGGGTCTTTTCCACACCATCCACCTGGCAGAGCAGCTCCTTCTCCGGTACTGCACAGTCCTGATCTTCTCCAGTTTTTCACCTTTCAAGATTTTCAAGCTTTCCAGTTCCTCGGAGTCTGTAAAATGAGTCGCTCTGCGGTGATGTGTATCAGGAAGTCATCTGGTCAGAGCTGGCACGTCTGTTTTCTGTAGAGAGAAGCAGAGAATATGCTGATTGAGGACCCATCTAATATTTAATCTCGAGACCACCCTCAATCGAGAAAAAAGCTCAGTTAACCATGGATGTGTGAGGCTAAGCATGGGCGAGTTTAGCGAATTCGCGATCCGCGAATTTGCGAATTTGCGATCCGCAAAATTTGCAAGTTCGCGCGAATCTGCGGATTTTTTTATTTTTGCGTGTTCGCGGGTGTTTGCGGGGCGCTTTGCGTGTTCGCAGGTGTTTGCGGGGCGCTTTGCGTGTTCGCGTTTTTTTTTGGCCTGGTTAATCACTGTCACCCTCTCGTTTTTTATGCCCTTCAGCCCTCTGTACCACTCGTTTCTGTGCCCTTCTGCCATCTGCCCCACTTTTGTGCTCTTCTGCCCTCAGCCCCACTTAGAATGGCGCCGGCAAGCTGCCAGGGGCCATTCTTAAATAGCTACAAAGAGCTTCAACAGGAAGCACTAATAGATAAAGTAAAGCAGGTGCTCGAGTTGAAGGTCAAATTAAGTTACACAATCATTAATCACCCCAAGTTTGGGGTGATTAATGATTGCGTAACTGAATTTGAGCTTCAACTCGAGCACCTGCTTTACTTTATCTATTAGAGCTTCCTGTTGAAGCTGACTTTTGTAACTATTTTGAATGGCTCTGGCAGCTTGCCGGCGCCATTCTAAAAGAGTTACAAAAGTCAGCTTGAACTTTTGACCCAATCCGTTCCGCTAGCGGATTTTGCGGGAAATTCGCGAATCTCGCGGATTGCGAATTTACCGAAAATCCGCAAAATCCGCGAGCGGAACGGATTTTCCGCCCATGCTTATGTGAGACCTTCCCTAATTCAAGTCTATTAGCACTGCTCTGCTTTTTTTTTGTTCAAAAAAATCTTTATTGGTTTTTCATATGCAAATTTGTTGCAAAAAGACAACAAGTACCTTGGGGGATGGGAAATACAAATTCATGGTCAGTGTCATGTTGTAAGTAACAAATATTAACTAATAAACAGAAACTGTGACAGATTATTTGTCCAGTGGGGCGGTCACGGGGAGGGCCTAATCATAATTAGTACCTGGGCTTTACGCGTGGGGGAATTAATGTGCCACCCATTTACTACCTGTTTAGGCTGGTTTGATCTTTTCCAGGTATGTGTCAGGATTGTTTCATAGCGCTTTAGAGGATTTGGGAAAGAAGTAGAGTTTGTGACTACTGTTGTAAGCACCTCTTATGGAGCATACCAATGCCCACCACTTGTGTTGGGAGATATTGTTAGTATTTTTCCAGTTAGCCTGAATGGTTTGAATCCCAATGGTTAATAGTAAGTCGAGGAGGCATGCGTCCCTTTTGCTAAGTGGGGAGTGTAGGGCTAGAGTTTACAGGCCTAAAGTCACTATTGAATGAGTGCGTGAGATGGTAGTATGGAAAATCGAGTTGAATGTCTGTTGAATGTCATTCGAATCCTCCTTGGTGGGATTCCAGTGGTAAAGTAGGTGATCTAGATCTCCCATCCCATCTGTACAGTTGCAGCATTTATTAGGATCATGAAGGCCCCATTTGTAAAGTTTGTGTGGGTATAGAAGCATTGATAGAAGGGGCAGAATTTACATTGGTAGAGAAGTGAAGAGATCTAAAATAGGAGAACGGAGTGCCTTATGTTTCTCAATTCTGTCTCAGTTACAAGATATTCCACATTCTCTTTGAATGTGGCTAGTGTTAGGAGTAGAGAATTGATCCATAAATTTATGTATCCTATAATGTGATCTTTGTAAACAAGGAACAGGAAATTCATGCAATCAGATGAGTGAGGATTCTCAATTCTCCTGAGTGTGACTTTGAGTTTGAGAAAGATGTAGAAGTCTATTGGATAAAGTTTACATTTCTCACATTTAATGGCAAAGGATAGTGGGTTGTCTGGAGCACCGAGATCGTTAAACAGAAGTACACCTGCAAAGTCTAATTTTCCCCAGAAAACTGAGCAGCCATCTATTGTTATGCGTGCGTTAAACCATACTGAGGAGCCAACAGAGCCTTTTATTTGGTCACAGAAGTAATCACCTAAGGCTTTTAATGGCAATTGATGAGTAATGAATGATCAGGAAAGAGTGTGGAACTGGAAGAGTTTTCAGTGTGTTTTTATGAAGGAGAGGGAAATATCTAGGTCTAGTTCAAAAATCTGCAATGGGGGTTGTGAGGGTTGTAATGAGTCATTAGTCTTTAACCATCAAGAGGCTTTTCGAGCCAGAAAGGCTGTTAGGTATTTGTTAAAGTCTGGCAGCCCTAGTCCACCTTCTCTTTTTATGATTGCTGAGTTTCTTATGGGGCATTCAGGTCTACTTAGCTTCCTGGTGTAGTTTGAAATGAGCTTGTTTAGAGTTGTATGAAAGTTTGGAGAGAGGATTAGGGGGAACACCCCTAGTATAAAGTTGACCAGAGGTGTGGCCAACATTTTAACAGTTTCAATCCGGCCCCATCAAGACCTGCCCTGCTTTATCGCCATGTCGCCATGTCATATTCCCTGCCTTAGAGTTATGAGGCATGCCCTACCTTGCAATAAACACCAACTGAACTATTATATTAAGTTTCAGATATGTGAGTTGCCGCTTATTAACAGTACTCTACAGGAGGCTTATATTTTATGATGATGCAAAACTCTGACCAACTGATTACACACAGGTCTTTGTAGCAAAAACATTAATGACTGGAGCTACAGTGTCACACCCATCAAGTTGCTACATGTGCTGCAGGTCCCTTAACACCATACATGCCCAGCCTCCTGATTCAG
Source organism: Lissotriton vulgaris (assembly GCF_964263255.1). NCBI lineage: Eukaryota > Metazoa > Chordata > Amphibia > Caudata > Salamandridae > Lissotriton > Lissotriton vulgaris. Next base: position 63,744 of record NW_028247490.1, on the reverse strand, counting down.
GGGAGAGACTATCTATTGAAAGGCTAGTCTCCCACCTCCTGATTCCTGTCTGGAAAAAATAGATTCCTCAGCAGGCTTCTGCAGACGTGGACTGGTCTTGTGTGGCTTGGAGTGTGCATTGTATGCACTCCCAGTAACTTGCACCTTCAGGGCAGTGCAAAACATTTTTGTCATGTTCTCTCTCCCTGCCTGCCATAGCCTTTCCCTCTGCTCCTGACAGGTAAGGGAAAAACTGGTATTTTCATTTAGTCCTAGTACATTGCAATCGACCCGATTCAAGCATCAATAGAAGTCAATGGGAGTAATACATTCTCCCTATTATTAAAAAAAAGTCTCTCACTTTCTTCTCCTAAAATGTTTGCATGTATGCGTAGTACCTGCTACAGTATATCTAATATTAATTGGTACGATAGATCAATGATCATGTTCCTGCAGAAGTAGCAGAAGGGAAACCTTAAAGTCACAGGTAGGCGCACCCTTGACACCGGGACACAGACCTAGTGGATTTTCCAATGCTTGTTTTTCTGTGCATGTGCATGCATGCATGGTGGCCATCTTGGATGATTTTTCTTAAAGAAAAAGAAGACTCCCATGAATGCACCAAGATGTGAGAGATGCCGCACCGAGATTTGAGTTATTCACATGTCTGTACCACTAGCCTGGCATATCACTGACTGAACACGCCCTAATCTCTCAGAGACCACTGCCTGCTGTGACATTTCCATTACAGAGTGGTGTTCTTTGCTTGAGGGCAAGTCTCCATGGCAGTGGGCTACTTGAATTCATAAGGGGAGTGGAGGGGGTGTGTGCCTGCCTCCACCAGTTCTCCCAGTACAATCTGGTAGATGCTCTTCTCATTAGGGTTTATTCACACAACGATTTAAGTGTGGGCACAGCTCGTGCTGGATATCGTTAGACATGCAGTTTGTGCCAACTACCACTCATCGGCAAGGAGCAATCCTTTGGTTCCGGTGATCACAAGCAACTTTCGGTATTTCAGGTTCTGTATCACTCCAAGCAAGCTGGTACATTGCTAGGGTTCGCATTCCAAAATCCCCCAGGAAATTTAAACTGTGAGGGAGGGTAGGACACTGTCTGCCTGTCACACCAGTTCTCTCAATGCATTCTGGTAAGCATTGAACACTACTAAGAACTGCATCTACCAGAATGCATTTGGAGAACTGGTGCAGACGTGCAGGCAGTGTGGTGTGGTCCCCTCTCCCAACGGATTGCTCTTTGCCCATGAGTGATGATTATCATGAACACTTGCTCAAGGGTATCCATCATTTGCTGTGCCAACACTGCTTTGCAAACACTTGATTAGTTGTGAGTATGAACACTTTTGAGGACTCCTGAGCTAGCGCAAGAGCAGTCGCTTGCAAGACATTTTGCTTACTCAGAAGGGGCTTAAATTCCATCCATTTCTGACCATTAGCTGGCCTCATTGTCATTCTCATTTTCTTGCCTCTCTTTGTTCTGAGTGTGCCAACATCACCGCCATTTCTTGTGTTAGGCCCTCAGCTGAAGCATAATCCAAATTCTGCTTCCATGCCCAATGTTCTTCCCCAGCCCGCTGTCCGTCATATTGCTTGCCTCCTCCCCCAGCCTGTTGCATTGCTTGCCCCCTCCTGCTGCAACTGTGTTGATTGCCTCTTCGGCCCTCCTCCTGCTGTCTGTTGTGTTCCTTGCCCCCTGCCCTGTCAGTTGTTTTGCTTCCCCCCTACCATCTTCATCCACTATCCGTGTTGGCCCTGTCACAATCCTCCTGTAACGGGGTAGACGACGAGCCCCTCCGGAACGAGACTTGGGGACCCTTCAGGGACTCTCAACGCATTCGCCCCTTCTTACTTGCCTTTCACAGAATGACTTACCCGATGTCGATTACGGAATGGGCTCACTGGGCGAAGATGAAGTGCACTGGCCCTTTAATTTCCAGTCAGCTGTAGAGTGGGTGGGTCTACACGAGGACGCTCGAACGTCAAATAGGGAAGATGCAGAGAAGCCGGTGTGCTTGTTCACCCGGAGCGGAGACGTGTGGAAGGAGAAGGAAGAGGAGCGGAGCGGTCAGAGGAGTGCGGAGGAGACAAGGAGATGAATGGAGGAAGCTGAGAGCAGTGGAGAAGCAGCACCTGAGACGGAGGGTACGACAGGAGGCCAACATCCCCACGAGCCGCCCTGCCACACACCCGGGGGAGGTGTGTGGCTAGCCTAGGTACGGAGCAAGATCAGGGGCTGGGTTGGACATAAGGGCGGTTCTACCGAATAGTCCTTGGTATTCCCTTATCCCGGTATCCCTATCCCTGAGCACCGACCCCCTTCACCTGCCGGACGTCTAGAGAGTGTGACACAGGTTTTTGCTTCCTCACTCCTTTTTCCCTGAGCACGTGTACACATAACGGGCACTTTCCTCACGACTTGCTGTGTTTGTTTATACCGAGAGGCAAGACGGACATCGACGGAGTCCCGACCCGACGGAGCCCAGAAGGGCATCGGAGAAGCGAGACGGGCAAGCCCAGAAGAGAAGTAGAAGGACAAATCAAAGCCGCTCACCCCGCCGAACATTCCCTACCTGAAAGACTTGTACCGATTACCTGTTTGCCACATTAAAGCCCTCTTTAACGAGAACTCGCCTCCTGCCCATTTCTCCCGCGCCCGTTACACCTCCATAACAAAAAGACACTATGGCACGGCCAGCGCTGGCCCTGTCAAAGCATTTTTTTTTACTTTTATTATTTTTTGTTGCCTTCGGCATTGGCAAAGCAAATAGGTTTGGCATTGTCAATGTGCTTTTCAGCCATGTTGCTTAAAAAACGAGGCAGCTGTGAAGCCTGGCAGAAAGCATGAAAAACACTATGTTAGGGTCAGTGCTGACTGCTTCATTGTGTTTTTTCCCCACTTTTAGCCATGGTGTACAGCAGCCTCACTGCTGCACCACATGGCTAAAAAATAATTGACGAAGCAGGCTATTGTATAAAAAAACTCATGATAACTATCTTTATCAATGCTTTTTCCCCCCAAGCCCACGCCTGTTTTTCGATTACCAGGACAACATTCACAGTGAGACAACAAGAACATGAGAAATCCCCTTGGTCGTCTCCATCACTTTGGTGGTCATGTGGCTTCTGTGTTTCAGCTGCCCCTGACTCGCTCACTCTCACCCACACTACCAACCGCTGAGTAGATTGCAAAAAACATGAACACATGTTGCAATGGGCACACTGTCACTAAAACAAAATGTCTTGTCTAAGTAAAGCACCACATTCCCCCAATCTGAGACATTTAGGAGACGGTGTTGAATACTAAGGGGTATATTACGATTTAATTCATAAGGCCTCCCACCTCAGGTCGAAGGCCTTATGACCGACATCATCGGTTTCAATTCCTACCGGTTGATCATGATGCTGCTGGTCAGACTTGAAACCGGACTATCATTCCGGCTGCTTCCAATAGGCTCCATGAACCCGTCTGCCACTCGTAGACCGGACCTAAATCCAAATAGAAGGCATTTCCGCTTTCTGGATTACTATGCACGGCTTCCGGCAGGGTTCCCATGCTGACCTTTCCGACATGGAAACCCTTTCGGAAAGTGTGCTTGGGGTCCCTAGCAGGGCCCCCTTCTGTTTTCGGCCTCTGGTTGATGACCAGGGGTGTGCCATAGGTGCCCCCTTGTTAATCCCTGCACCTAGTGGCAGGCACCTTTAAGGTGCCTACCAGAGGGTGCAGAGATGAACACAGAGTCCCATTCCTCTATGGGAGCTTGTGTTATGGCGAGTTTACAGCCGTAACACGAGCTTCCACAGAGGAATGGGAGTATGCGACCGAACAGTGTTCGGTCACATCATATTCAGGCGGTTGGGACCGCCATCCGTAGGGATTACGGACAGACCTCTGACTGGCTGACGGGCTCCTTGAGCCTGTCGGAATCCAGCCAGAATGCCCGGCCAGTTTAATTTTCGACCGCCTACATCGTAATGCAGAGGTCGAAAGTGTAACCCCCGATGCGACACGGAAAGTTGGGAGCTTTCTTGGTCTCATCGTAATGAGGCCCATAATGTCTACCAGTGAGGACTATATGTGACTTCTACACCTTATAACCCGCATTATATAATGTAAGACGTATTGCACTTTGATTTATACACTTGAATGATTTATTGTCAATGAATACTGTGCGAGTGTGATATAAAGTTCTCAGACACCCAACATGAGTAGCACTCTAAAATAAATTTAAAAATAGTATTTAAATTGATATTGGTGTAAATACTTGTGCATACTGATACATCTGACGTTCTTACAGTGCATGCAGATCTGTTATCTACAGGGATTGAACAAAGTGAAAAACTTGCGTCCAAATCAGTTTCTCTTAAGTACTTGTGAAGTGATGGCAATCTGTGTGTCATTGTTTCCCCTCCATTGTATTGGTATCTAGGTGTTGGGCTCCATATAGCTCCCAAACAGAATCATACTTGAACAAAAGGAAAGCTGACGGCCCCTTAAATTCACTTTTGTTTTGGGTACAGCTGGAATCTAAAGTAAGAAACGCTCTTCCCTTGCTGCAGTTGCTGTTTAGAATGGAAAGCAGATAATGTGTGCACTGCTGATGTGTCCCAGTGTAGGCAAATTACACCAGAGCGAATCAAGCATATTTCACTGGGGTCCAACTTCTTGGCAAGGGCAACAGTGTCAACTCTGTGGAAAAATGGGTGCACACTATCCACCCATGCGTACCCCTGACTTCTGCCCTGATAACACCAGTTTAAAAAATAATATATGCTTTAACATAACACTTTAAAGTTCACATATCTAAGTGCTGAAAGAATATGTTCCTGTTACACAAACCAATAGGATTCATTTTATCAACCTCAGTAGGTTAAAAGGCTGAGTTAGCCCTTCAAGAATCTAACCACACGACCCAATCATGACAATACAGTGGCTGCTTCAAACTAATGAGGTAATTTACCACTTTCTGTCAGTGGCCCTGGCATCAAGGGGAGTTCTTGTAAATCTGATTCACTGGCAGAAGGGAGAGGTGGGCAGACTATTCCATGTTTACCGTAAACGAAACCGACACAACAGTGACCATAAAACACCGTATATTAGGATGGGGGAATAGATGTAATAAAGAATTCCTGAATCTGGATGTAAGTGGGCAATTATCTTAGCATTTTGATACCTGTTGGTCATGATACTTTTAGGCAGTTGGATACCTCATGGGGTGAGTCCCTGCAGCAGACTTCTGTGAGAAATGCAGGTCACAAGTATGTACTGCAGCAGGGCAGATGGAACCTCCTTCGGTAAGAGGTGGATAACATGAATATCATTATTTTACAAGGTAATGTTGGCAGCAATCAGTAAAGGGGAATGACATATTTCATTTTGTGTTGTGTGCTCTATAACATTTTAATTTGGGATGCCTTGTTCATGCTCCTTTCCTGCAGCCAGCTGCCTCGAATCAGAACAGACATGGTAACCTAGCCCCATTCACACCAAGCCAAAGATCCGTCCCCCATAAACTGCCCCTCCTCAAATAAAATGTACTCAATGTCTGGTCCGTCATCCAAAATGACCGGTTACTCACCGGTAATATTCATTACTCCGAGTCGTAGCCCTCCCCGTCCCAGTCCTTACTAATGAGCATAGCTCCTCCCACCAGAAACTCCCAAGCAACTAAAAACCCATCCCTTCCCTCCAGGCCACACCCACACCCTAAGGCATATAATCATGTGACCCGCCCATCCACATCCTGTACTACCAAGCACAAGAAGCCGAACAGGGAGGGAGGGATGGGAACCAGGACTGGGACGGCGAGGGCTACGACTCGGAGTAATGAATATTACCGGTGAGTAACCGGTCATTACCTCCTCATCAGCCCTCCCCGTCCCAGTCCTTACTAATGAGCAGATACCAAAGCAAGAATCGGCTTCACATAGCAGAAAAACAGACTCAAGCCGCACAAGCAGAAAGTCACACAACCTGAGCAGTGCGCAAGCCAGCGTTCCCAAACCCAGGAGACACAGTCCCACATATCACTCAACGACTACAGGACAAAACAGCACGAGGAGAACACCCAGCAGCATCCACACAGAACACGGCCAGGGAGCCCCATCCCGGAAGCAAGCCCAATGAGCAGCTACCCCAGAGGCGAGGAACCTCGAACCGACCCAGGCGTCAACACACCACAAGCCCAACAGCAGGCCGCACAGCCAACACCGCCACTGACGGAGAGCAGCCACAGAAGGCCCCAGAACACGACCAGCCAGCCTAAAGACAACAAAAAGGGAACACCACCCCATAAAAAAAGGCACAGCAGGAAGGAGGCACACCGCCAGAGCCCGCACAACCGCCAAACAGAGCAGCAGCACCCAAACCCCAGTAAGAGGTACAGGACAGAAAACAGGCAGAACCAGAAACTCCAACAAGGAGCAAAGGAACGAAAGAACGGCGCCAGGAGGAAACAACCCCCCAACCAACCGGACGCCAAGGGGCGCACCAGCCCAACGCCCGAACCCCGAAAGGCCAACCATCCGCCCACAGAGCTCGCAGGGAGGATACAGGCCGACCCAAGTCGAAGCCAATCACCCAGAAACCCAAGACAAGCCCCGGAATCCAATGCAGACACACCCTGTGTCGGACAGCAATCCAGGAAAGAAAACCCCATGACAGGCACAGGACAGGAGAGGCGAAGGGCACCCGAACCAAGAAAAAACTCAGCCAGAACACCCCAAAGCCAGGAGGTCCAGACACACCACAGCCAACCCGCAAGTGGACCAGACACCCCGAGACAAAGGGGAAACAACAAGGGACCACCGGCAAACACCAGCAAGGCCCCACCGCCAACCAAAACAGAGGGAGCCAAGGCCACCCAGACCAAACCGGAGCCACCAGGACAAACGAGGCCCGACCCAGTCCAACCCGCAGCAGGACCCACGGAACCAGCGCAAACGGGGGAAAAGCACACAGCAGGCCTCCGTACAACAGAAGGACAGGGCAACCACCCCGCAGACAGAGCCTGACCAAACCAGAGAACAACCTCAACCCAAGGCACTCCCCGGAGAAGCATAACAGGCCCAACCACGAGACACTGAACCTGGAAAGCAAGAGGCATAACTCGGACAGGGAGGGAAACACCCCACGCAGGAGAGCCGCCCCGGGAAGAAAAACCCCCCGGGAGACGAAAAGTCCAAGGGGCAACAAGGAAGAAAATGCCCCCCCCACCCGGCCGAACAGCCGAACCGTCAAGTGAAGCCATCCCAGCACAACAAAGGCGGACGACCAAACACCACCAGCACACAGTCCGACTAGACCCCCCCCGAACCTCAGGAGGAACCAAGGCAGAAAGAGGCCAGGCCAACCGAACCGGCCAAGGGACAGACTGAAAGCACAGGCAATCAGGATTCAACCCCAGACCAGAGCGAGCCAGCGCCACCAGAGGCACAAGAGCAGCAACAGCACCCCGGGCCACATGAAAGCACCCCACGAACGCAACAGCACCCGGCATACCCAGGCGACCTCCCAACCAGGCACCAACCAGGCCAGAAACAGCAGAACCCCAGATCCTTCAAACAAGATCAGGTGCACCCAGGCAAGCAAGGCCAAAGGCACAACACCCCCATGGGACACTAAGAAAGCAGAGGCAGGAAATGAACCCACCGTCCAGCGGGAGCCTGCGACAGCAGAGGTACAAAACACTCCACAGAGCCCTAGAGCCCAGGTCAGAGAACCAACGTCTCTCAGGACCCAAATGGATAGCCCCGCAAGAGGCCCAGTGCAAGACACGCCAGGGGGAACAAGAGCCTCCGGGCCCAAGGACAGACCTCACAGCAGCGGGAAACAGCCGCCAAACATGGAGCCGCCGGGAGTAGAGGAAGACCGAGCCCCCAACCACCACCGTAGTCTGCGGGGCACCGTCAGGAAAACCCCACCAACCGAGGTGCCGAAACCACCCCACGAACAGCAGCACATTCCAAACCGACGCAGGAGGCAGCAAACACCCAATGAAAGGGCCCAAACCGGAAGGAAAGAAGAGGAAGAATCAACCTACCGAACAAGGCAGGGAACACCCGAAACCCCCCAGAAGGCAAAGAAGCCGCGGGAACCGGCATAAGAAGAATGTGTCCCGGAGAACCAGAAGGATCGACGAGGGAGACACAAGCGTGCAGCTGCCAGAACCAGCACCGGACAGCAGACCCCAGAAGGGCCCCGGAACCGAAACAGGAGCGAGTACACCCCCCGACCCTGCCGAAACACATGCACTCACAACACCACCCCCTCAGAAACGAGACCCGAGCCCTGAGCAAAGAGCCCGCCACAGTGCCTGAGAAATGGGAAAAAGGGGCAGCACAGAACACAGCCAGTAGCCCAGCCCAACAAGGAGGGACAGGAAGAAGAGGAAGCACCCCGTAGACCCTGGGACAAGAGGAAGGAAGGGACACCCCGGCCCCATTCCATACCCCCAAAGGGCAGGGCCACCAAATTAGAATGAAACGCCGCCCAAAAGCTGGCGCACAATCCCACGGATCCCAAAATAGTAAAGAGCCCGCGAAGGGAAGCACCATCAAGGGAGTCCCCCAAGCAGTACCGTCCTCCAAGGCAAAACCCAGCGAGCAGACACAGAGGACCCAGCCACCGTCGCCATCGCACCAAGGGTTTCAAAGGAAAAAGTCTGCCCAGAATTGCAACTGCAGTCCCAACCCGGAAAAAGAGGCAGAGGGACCCACAACCAGCAAACCAGCACAGAAAAAACGGACAGACACACGAAGTGACCGACCCAAAAGCCAGGGCAAGACGCAGCCCGGACCGCAAAACCAGAGGTAGCACAAGCCAGCTGCAAGGTCCCCCATCCCGCAAGACCACAGGAGAAGAAGGAACCGCAACCACGGACACCACCAGGCACCGAGCTGCCACACCAGCCACCGGGATCCACTCGCTACCCAGCCAGGATACCCCAGCGAACCACCGTAAAGGAAACCCCAATCGTCCAGAAACCGGGGAAAGGCATGTCCACCAAACATCCCCCACACCCCCTCCTGCACAGCATACCCATAGATCGAGGAAAGGGGAGGCCCACAAGCCCCAACAACAGGTGAATGGGGAAAAAGTCCACAGACTGTCCACCCACCCAGGGCCTATGGAACCAAAAAACGACCCGAACACGGAACAGAAAACCACGAAGGCTCGCCCCCCCGGACCCAACCAATCCAAGACAGGATCCACGCGGCAGAAGCAACCTGACCATGCCCAAAGGAAGGAGCAGCGGAAGACCCAGTGACCACCACCTCCCCGTGACAGCAGAGCCCATACAGGCCAAAACCACACATCTCGAACAGGGGCACAGAACAGAGAAAGTAGCGCCCAGACCAAGCAATGCAAGATCCACCAGGGCCAATCAGGGAATGCCACACCCCCCCAGGCCAGCAGGCCAGTCCAAACAAGACAGAAAGAGGGAGCCCGGGACTCCCCCAAACCCCAAGGTCCCGCCAAAGCAGTAACACAAATGTACCCGAAACAACAGGCATCTAAGGGGAATAAAAAAACTGCTGCCAATCAGACCGACACACACGTACCTGAAAGGAGGCCAGACCGCCACGCCACTGGCGAGCAGAGAAGCCAGCCGTGCACAACACACCACCCTTCCCACCCTAGGCGAACACGCCAGGGCAGGGAACCAACCCGGAAGAGGGGAGGCCCCAGCAGGAAGACAAGTCGCGCTACCACCACAGGACACCGCCTTAAACAAAAGCAATGCCCCCAAAAAAGGGCAGAGAGCGACCCACGGCAGGAGAAAGAGGCCAGGGGAGGAACCAAGGACACGCAGCCCCAGCACACAGAGTCCCGACCCCCAAAAGTACCAGCCCCATGCAGGTGTCATGAGGCGCAGCCCAATATATCCAGAACACCAGGGCGCCCCCAAACTGAAAGACAAACGTAACGCAATTAAATGCATATGGACACTTGCATAGCGCACTACACACCCGCAAGGGTTGGAATAGGCACCGAGGCAAGAATTATCGGGTCCGTGGAAGTTTGAGCCCAAGACCCGCCGAGGCGGGCCCTAAAAAGAACAGGCAGCCCAAAACAGTACCGAAAGAGAGAGCAGCTTCCGCCTGTAAATCAACCTGCCTCCAAACAGACACGGGAACACGAACTCCCGGACATTCCAAAGGAAGCATACAGGCACAGCAATGCCACCACGGCCCACTGTGTGAACCAAAGCGACGCCCCTTAAAAAGGGGCAGGGAGCGACCCGCGGCCAGAGGACACGAAGCCCCGGTAGACAGAGCCCCGTCCATTTAAATGAACAAAGCGTTTCCCCGCAGGGAAATTGCAGAGTCTGTTCTCGCGGCCGCTTTATACAATGCTCTGTGCGCATCCAGTACGATATCTGCATCGTGTACTGCCTCCCAGGTAACAAAAACAAAAAAGGGAAACACAGGCCCGAGACGAGCACCAAGCCCCCAAACACACCTCCCAGGAGGAGCCAAACCGCCACGCCACTGGCGAGCAGAGAAGCTAGCCGCGCCCAACACACCCCCCCTCCCTCCCCGGGTGTACCCGCTAGGGCAGGGAACATACCCGGAAGAGGGGAGGCCGCAGCAGGGAGACACCACCCCACACCAGGCAGTCAAGGCCCCCCAACCCCACGGTCCCGCTAAAGCAGGGACTCAAAAGTACATGATAAAAACAGGTACCACAGGGGAACAAACGGCCGCCCAGCAGGCCGATTCACACTCACCCGAAAGGAGGCACCGGTCCAGCACCCCCACGACAAAGTTGCCAGGAAATGAATTCCGCAGAAAAAACCAACAGGATGTGAATGGGCGGGTCACATGATTATATGCCTTAGGGTGTGGGTGTGGCCTGGAGGGAAGGGATGGGTTTTTAGTTGCTTGGGAGTTTCTGGTGGGAGGAGCTATGCTCATTAGTAAGGACTGGGACGGGGAGGGCTGACGAGGAGGTAATGCAGCTGGTGTTGTTGCTAGCCCCTCTCTCATGTTGGCTGTCCCACCCTCCTTTTTGTGTTGTCGCTCGCCTTAACCCACTGTTTGTGTGGTATCTTGCCCATCCAGCCCTCCAAGTGGCCGCTTTCCCCACCCACTTCCGTGGTGATGACTGCCCTCGCCAACTGTCAATGTTGTTGCTACTGTTACTGTTTGCCACCCCAAGCCCCATCACGCCTGTCCCACCCTCCTTTTTGTGTTGTTTCTTGCCCTAACCCACTGTTTGTGTTGTATCTTGCCCCTACGGCCCTCCAAGTGGCTGCTTTCCCCCACCCGCCTCCGTGTTGTTGATTGCCCTCGCCAACTGTCTATGTTGTTGGTCATGTTTTTTAATGTTTGCCACCCCAAGCAGGGTCACGAGGCCAGCGCTAGCCATGTCATTGTGCTTTTTTTACTCCATACCCCTGCCTTCTTTTGTCGTTGTTTGCTCCCTCCCACCTCCTGTGTCGTTCCTTGCCCCTACCCACCTACCATAAATACAACAAAAATCACTGCTGCAGATTCCGCTGGCTGGGTCATACTGCTTTTTTTTGCCAACACCGAGCATGTTGCAAGCACACGCTCCCTCGCTCCGTGATGCCTACAATCACAACCTCCCCGGATAAAAAAAAAGCGCTATGAAGCAGTCAGAGCTACCTGCATCATTGCATATGTTTCTAAACTTTTAGCCATGCTGTACAGCAGAAGCACTCCTGTACAACATGGCTAAAATCTGAAAAAGCCCATATCCCTAATAGGCGAGACCTATTGGCTTCGCCAATGCTCGTTCTTTAGACGTCCATTCCCTTTTGTTTTCCATCTCCCCCCTTTCCACCCACGCAGAGACACCTTTTTTGGATCAATCGCTTTCTTAAACATACCCCTTCTATCCGAATGCCCCCTTTCTCCCTTTGTATCTTTGTCTCCCACTTTCTTACTATTCAAGGCAAATAGAAATAACGCCACTGCCTTTATTAGCAAGAGTGAAGCCCGGAGGCCATGTAGGTTGTTGGAGTAATAAGCAGGCTGGAAACTGGCACCTTCTGGGTGGCCCTGTGACACAGAGAAGAAAAGGAAATGGAAAGGGAAAGCTAGAAATCACATATGGTCTGCGAGTAAAGGAGTATTTTTTTATGTGGCATAGTGTGATAGAGGGAAGAGATTGGAGCAGCACTTTACTAACAATTAACTTTAACTCTGTATCAGAGGGATGCATAGTCCTGTGCTATACTTCTCAGCCTGTTTAATGCCGGAAAGCCCTACCCTCGTTCCGCTTTTAGAAAGTTGTCAAGCATGAGGGGCTCTCCCCTGATTGCCCCCTTCCTCTCACCCTACCTTCTGCCCATGCCTCCCGGAGCTGCCTCACGTTGTCCTCAAGACCCATATCTGTGAGGATCTTCGCGGTGAGTTCAAGCCCGGTTGCCTCGATGTAGCGGTCGTTGATGAGGGTGGCCACTTTCAAACACATGGCCCTCTCCAGCAGCCCCCATCCGATCTTCTTTCTGCTGTCCTCGGGATTTTCATCTCCCAGCCTCTGCTTAAACTCCTGGAATTGGTCCCCACCCAGCTTATTCAGGGCGCCAAGGATCAGGTACTTCGCCATGGTCCGTCGTTCGCAGTCTGAGCTGGCACTAGGTATACGTATGGCAGGATCCGCGAAGGTGAGCCCCGCCCTCGTGTGAGCCCCGCCCTGGCAAGCGGTGCGCATCCGAGACTGCCCCTCCCCTCCCAGGGTCTCACACAGGCCCGGGCCCGGCTCTAGGACACTCGCTCTCGGACGGCCAGAGTGAATGGGTAACGAACGAAGATGAACGGGCAGAGGGCAAATAAAAAAACAACACATTATTTCCAAGATTGATATTTTTGGTACTTACATCAGCCGACTTTTGACATTTTAACGCAGGCCAACGAGGTACATACTTCGCTTTCTGTGAAGTTCACCTGTCTACGATGACGCAACGTTTGCGGAACAAAGAACGATTGTTTTCTATGTTGAATAAATAGGTCCTGGGGAAGGGAGTGTTGCTGACAGAATGTATGAGTATGACTGTATGGCGTGCATGAGAAGGATTGAAGTGGATTCGAGGGGGGGGGGGGGGAGGTTGTGAGCGTTATGTTATTGTATATATATTACATTGTGACACCCGATAAAACGTTTTATAAAAGGATGTATCTTGTAATTCATTGTACTAGTTTGATGCAATAGACATCGAGAAATACAATAGAGACTGAATATGAAAGGGAGGTCAGCTAATATTTACATGATTAATCTTTTAGGCAGAAGAAATACAAGTTACAACTGTTTACAACTGGGAGGGTTCACACTTCGCTTTCCCTGCTATGCTTCCTGCTTTGTGGATGGGGTGGAACGCTGCATGCAGATGGCCTGCAGTTTGCTCCTGCTTATATGCAGCAGCAGAAACGTTCATGCTGCCACGCATGCACTCACTCATGATTTATGAGCCCACTCAAAGTCATGCAGAGTCAACGCAGCGCAAATCGCTGCGTCGTCTTACTCTGCACCCGGGAGGAGTTCCATGGACGTTGCTGTGGATTTCTCACACAATAACCATGTAATTTGACGTGCCCCAGATTTACAAAAACATGTAAACCTGGGGAAGTGCCAAATCTGCATGCCTTTCATGGTGAGGCGTAACAAGGAGAACTATGTTTATTTCTCCATGTATTTGCAACACACACAGAAAGGTGAAAGCTGCTCCTAGGATTGTTTTTGTGCAGTAAGTCACTGGCGTAATGAAACTAGAGGGGGCCGCACTGCAAGGTGCATGGAGGGGCCCCCTCCAGACTCAATCTTGAGCTCTGCAGCCAGAGTACTGTGCGGAGGGCGCCCCTGGAGCTTGGGGCCCCCGCACCGCAGCGGCTGCAGGGGCCTGTTTTACGCCACTGCGGGAAGGTGCCCATTACTGCGCAAAAAACATCCTGCATGCACCAGAGGCACTCTTGCACCATGGTGTAAGGGTACCTACGTCGGCTCTAGGCTGCCAAAATGGTGCCAACTAAGGGAGAAAGGACAGGAATGCACTGTATTGCTTAAATACAGTGCATTCCTGTCCTTTCACTTTGGGGTAGGGCAGCACAGCAAGGTGCTTTGCTACACTGCCCTACAAAAAAAATCCCATAAATAAGCTCTATGGTCCCTTTGCAGCTTTTCATTTTTTTCCCCTTAGAAACATTGGCAGCTTTGGAATGTGCTAAGCATTGGCGTATAAAAATGCAGTTCAGTAAACCCTGAGATTACCTTTGCACTCCACTAGCTAATACTTTAATGTAGACTTTACTATTGTTGTTGGGGACATCTTCACAAGCCGTGAGGTGAACGGCCATCGAGTACAGCAGACAGCTTGCCAGCGCCAGGAATTCTAGCGCTCCAGCGCCCTACCAACGCCGTGAGGGAAACGGCTAGCGCTATCAGCGCTCAGCACCATAGCGCTCGACCAGACTACAACTCCCAGGTGCCCCGGCGGCGGAAGTGACGCCGCACGAGCGCCCGGAGGCGCTTGAAAGAACGGAGCGCCCAGAGCTCCGGCGGGACATCTTCACAAGCCGTGAGGTGAACGGCCATCGAGTACAGCAGACAGCTTGCCAGCGCCAGGAATTCTAGCGCTCCAGCGCCCTACCAACGCCGTGAGGGAAACGGCTAGCGCTATCAGCGCTCAGCACCATAGCGCTCGACCAGACTACAACTCCCAGGTGCCCCGGCGGCGGAAGTGACGCCGCACGAGCGCCCGGAGGCGCTTGAAAGAACGGAACGCCCCTCGCACCCGCGAGTCGCGCGCGGGAGCGCCCGGGGCTAAGCCCGGGCAAAGAGCGGGCCCTCTACGGCCCTCATCGGCAGGAGGAGGCAGGGGCAGGGCTCGACCCCCTGTTCCATCAGAGACGCGCCCACAAGTAAGACTCTGTTGTTGTCCCTGTGTTAATTGTCAATAGCATTTTATACATAGATTATGTCTAAAAAGAAACCTGCTGCTTTGCCTGCAAATACCATGGACAACTATGTTGTGCAAACAGTCAAGAAAAGTAACGAACAGAGGAGGGAATCACTTGGGCTAAGCCAGTCACCAGACTTGTGTAGACTAAGCCCTACCTTACCTCTGTCTACTGATGATAGCCCTTTCGTGTTGGTGGAAACCAGGGTCTCACCAATTGCACCACCTATTATTGAGTTTAGCAGCCAGCCATCGATCATGTTACCATCCCCTGTTATTCTGGACGGAGACTCAGAAAATGTTATAGATTCAGACCCAGAAACTGAAACTGGTCCTGTGGAGGATGATTTACCACCGATTGAGTACACACCCCGGCCTGTGCGCACCTGTGTGAAGAATCAGCGGAAGCAGGGCGGCCCAAGGCCAAGAGTGAAAAGGAAAAGAACATTATCCCCAGGTCCTTCGAGAGCTCCCCAAAAGACTGTTGGGGAAGGGTCTTTAAGAAACAGAGGAGATGATGAAATGTTGAGTAAACTGCTTGAGGTTGTAGAGGGTAAACTTATTGAAATTGTAAAACCCCTGATCTCTAAAATCGATAAATTGCAGGCTGAAGTGAAAAGACTTGGAGGTGTGCAAACTAAACTGACGGAGGAAATAGGCAACCTTAATACTTTATTAATAACGAGAAGCAGTACCGAAGGGATTAACCTAGTGGGAGAAGGGACATCTGGTGTGCTGACTAATCCAGTACACATGCCGGCCCCGAAAGTTAATCAACCTGTAACAACAGCAGAAGGGCGTCCGTTAACAGTAAATTTACCACAAGCACAAGTTCACGGTACAGACCCACTGCAGTTTATTGAGGAAGCCTCACCCGTTGTACTGGTGTTAGCTAATGTACCCCTTTTGGATGACGGCATCACCGAGTCATCTAGCTCTCTGAGTAGTAAGGCTCTCCATTGGCTCTCAGGTAACATGAAGTTAGCACCTGGAGGGTTACAGCAACTGGCGCATGATATTAAAACAGTTAAACGTGTCCCTTGGATAGGGAATCGCCCCAAAAGATTTAAAGGGGACTGTGTGGCGGTAACATTTGCACACCCCGATGTACTTCCAAATGTCTTAACACATATTCTTCCGCGTTCCGCCTCAGCGTAGAAGAGGTACGGTGGTTCCCCTAACATTAAAATTCTTCTACGGGGAACAGCATAATGTAACCCTTCCAAAAACGCCAGCACTAGAATGGGACAACAACTTAAATATGCATAACCGCTGGGCTTCTCCCCTAGTACCAAGCCTGCTATTACATAACAGATTTGATGCCCTGTCTGGTCTTAATAACTGCGATTGACAAGAGGTTAGTCACGAGATTGCCGAAGTATTCGCAGGAGTAGACTTAAATCAGTCCCCAAATTCTACAGGTGGTACATTGCCTAAGTCTGTGGGTACTTTTTGTAATACCGTAAAGGGGGCATCAACATCTTGCCACATTGCCAGTTGGAATATAGCAGGACTAGTTTCTAAATTTGAAGTATTAGGGTGGTTAGAACTAATTAGAACATTTGATATCCTTTGTTTACAAGAGACCTGGTGTTTAAATTTTAAGGGCCTTGATGGTTTTGTAGCATATGAGCTACCAGCAGTAGCAACTACCTCAGGGAGGGCCAAAGGTGGTTTGCTGACTCTGAATTCTGTGAAAATGCGAATTAGGGTGAAGGAGCATATCACCGTGGGCAATAACTCCCAACTGCTGTGGTTAGCTGATGAGGCAGACAAAAACATTCTGTTGATAAATATGTATAATAATGTTTTTGATGCTAGTAGATATCTGGTTATTCTAGAATTAGACGTCGCAATCAAACAATTGATGAAAGCTTCTAATACAGTTTTTGAGTTTATATATGTTGGAGATTTTAATATTTCTGTTTGCCCACTCTCTAATCAAAAGTTGTGTGGCACATTGAACCGTGTTGGAGAGCCAGCCACACATTTCCAACACAATATATATGGAGAAACCCTGAACTCTTTCCTACTGGCCCACGATATGGAGATTATAGAGATTGAGCAGGACGAGAAGGGTGATAGCTTGCCAACTTTTGTAGGGAGAGGGGCGAACACTGTAATTGATTTTATTTGCATGTCTTCCGAACTAGCTATTTTTAGTTCTGGTGTCAAGGTTGTAGACCACATGGTTAGCGATCATAACTGTCTTGTTATTGAAACTAGGTTTTGGGAAGCTTGCATAACTCCAGATAGTAGCCCTATCACAAACATTGAGGTACATAGGCCGAACGGATTCAGAATAAGGTGGGCCGGGGATAAGGCTGAAGTAACTTCAAATTGCATTATCTCAGGCTGCTTAAATGACATCACATCAATTACTGATGAGAAATCAAATATGGAGGCCTGTATTTTTCACTTTACAAAAATCAATGTTTTTATTAGTGATAAGTTTACTAGGGCTGCTGGAAATTCTAACAATAAAGCAAGGGGATGGTTCAATAATGCATGTACTGTGGCACTGAAGACTCTAAAAAAGGCATTAACCATTAAACCTAGAGATAAAACAGTTGTAGCTAAGCTTAGATTTGACTATAATTCAGCTCTTAAGCAAAGGAAAGCTGAACTACGTGAGGAAGCTTGGGAGCGTTTTGATCAAGCGGCTGTTTCGAATAACTGTACTCTTTTCTGGGCAGCAGTTAACAGCCCCTTTTTAAAAGATGACAAACTCCCAGTGTTGACCTCAAACGTAGGCAAGGAATCATGGGTACAGCATTTTTCTGGCATTTTTAATCCTAAAACTGTAGAGTTGCCGATAAGTTGCTCTTGACTAGTACTTAGCCTAGATATCAGCTTACAGGAGGTCCTAAGTAGTATCAGGGCCAGTAAGGGCGGAAAGGCCCAGGGACCCGACGGTGTCCCAGTTGATGTATACAAATTTGCACCTGAGACTTGGGGGCCAGTACTAGTCAAAGTTTTTAATGCTGCTGTTCACTGTACTATCCCGTGCACTTGGTCTGAATCAATAATAGTTCCGATTCACAAGAAAGGGGACCGAGGAAACGTCAAAAACTACCGGCCAATCTCATTGCTGGATTCGTCCGTCAAGATTATGAGCCGTGTACTCCTCGTCCGATTAGAAGAGTGGGCAGAGTCTAATCAGATAATGACAGACTGCCAATACGGGTTTAGGAAAGGAAGAGGTTGCATTGAACAATGTTTAAACCTGGAACTCCTGATAGGGAAATACACCCGAGCAAAAAATGGGTCACTCTACCTTTGTTTCGCTGACTTGAGCAGCGCTTTTGACCTGGTGGATCACGCCATACTATGGACTACCCTGCTAGAAATGGGAGCACCTAGGGAAATTATATATTTTCTGGCCCGCCTGTACGAGAGACTCAGCTCGAGTGTCCGGTATGGGCCTTCGGGCGAATGTACAGATAAATTCTGGGTCAGGAGAGGTATTAGACAAGGGTGTGTTCTGGCACCCCTGCTTTTCACTCTATTTATTAATGAAGTAGACTCGATCCTTAAGAAGGCACCAGCGGACGCCCCTAGAGTAAACACAAGTACCATCCCCGTGTTACTCTATGCGGACGACGATGTGTTGCTCTCTAGGACCCCCCGGGGTCTACAGCTCTTGATGGACAAATTTGTGGCCTTTATAGAAAAAAGAAAGCTGGTCATTAACAAGAGCAAGACATATGTGATGGAGTGTGGAGCTAGTAATGTCAAAACTAAAAAGCCCTATAGGTATCACATTGATGGCCAAGTGGTGCAGTGTGTGGAAAATTTCTGCTACCTGGGGGTTACCTTTTCCAAAAACGGTCGCTGGGATGTCGAGCACAAGGTGGTGCGCGACAAAATGATCAGGAGTGCCAATGGAATATTTGCTTTTGCAAGTAAATTAGGTAGTAGAAGGCCTAAGGTAATGCTTAAGATCTTTGAAGTCAGGTGTCTCTCGGCTGCTCTCTACGGAGCAGGGGTTTGGGGGGTATCCAGGGTAGAACCTTTACAGGTAGAAGAGAATACATTTTTGAAAAAATTATTGTGTCTCCCGACATCTACTGCTAATAGTCTGGTTCACAAAGAATTAGGACTACAACATCTAAATGATTTATTACTGTTGAGACCTTTGATGTTATGGCGTTCGGTCTGGATGAAAGACGAAACCTCATTTAACAGGGCTATCATTGAGGATTGTTTACGTCTAGACTATTTTCTCAAAATCCCATGGATTAAATACACAATTGAATCCTTTTCTAGTGTGTTTGGGTTAAACGTTACATTAGATCACTGTTCTGCCTCGGATCTCTCTAAAGAGAGTCTGAAATCAATCTTTTTAAATCATTGTGCAGAAAGACGAGCTACGGATGATCTCAAACTTTCCACCTGTATACGTTACAATCAACTGAACGAATTTGTGGGCCTACACCCCTACCTCCCCCAGGTGACCAAAGGGCAACATCGGTTTGTCCTTACCAGGATGAGGATGGGTACGGTCCACCTATTGGTTGCATTTCCTGAGATTAAGATGCGCCCTATAGGTCCATGTCGGTGCGACAACTTTTCAGAACAAAGCACAGAGCACTTTCTACTTGTATGTAACCTGTACAGTGAATATCGTAAATTCTTTTTAAAACCTTTATTTATTAAACTTGGAGCAAGAACCATCAAAGCGGCAATGAAGTTACTTTTTAATTTGCATCACCCTGACATCTGTTTTTATACGGCTAGTTATATACTCAGGGCCATCAGCTCTAGGAAAAGCATGAATTTTTAAGCTAATAATTTTAAAGTAATTTATTTATTGGAAACCTTTTTTTTAAAAAAAGTGCATTATCTGACATGTTATATGTATCTTACTGTATTTTTAGCGGATTGCGATTGTCAAGTGTATTTTTTTCTTTTAATATGTATTGTATGTATGTACTTTTATGGACATGATTTACATGTTTCCGAATAAAGTTTTTGACTTGACTATTGTTAGATTTGGAGGTCTTTAGTTGGCACAGGTAGGTACTTGTGACAAATAGGGACCCTCTCCTCTAGTCAGGATAAGGGGATTGCACTCCTAAAATAACCCATGCTCACGCCCTGTGTAGCTTGGCACTAGCAGAAGGGCTTTACTTCAGAGGCGTTGTAAGTTAAGCAGTTGTGACCACATACAGTAACCCAGTGACAACACTACAAATGGACACCACACAGGTATATAGCAGAAAATAGGTAGACTTTATATAGAGTTACCACAAGACCATAAACAATAAAAATACACACTATGATTACTTTAGGATGGTAGATTTAAGCAAAGTTCAGATCAGTTCTTAGATGCGACACTCTGCGTCAATGTACCTTAGGTTGCGTTGCGCTTCCGTGACAAGCAATGTCACAGCAATGGGAAATGCAACAAAGTTCAGATACAAAGAAATAGAGACGTGAAGATCTTCTAGATGCGGCACACTTCTCGGGGATGCGAGAAGTTCTTGGTTCGATGCATGGACTGCAGCGGCGACACTCTTACGATGCGACGACAACAGCTCCAGGGGCGACGCTCTTCTCCCACGATGCGTGAAGCTTCCGCTTGATGCAACAACTACAGCGGTGACATCCAAGATGCGACGGCAGCAGCTTCAACGGTGGCGCGCTTCTCGGGGATGCGAGGTGCTCTTGGTCGATGCGGTGCAATGCGACAGTTCCAGCGGCGACACCCTCCTTCGGAGTTGCAACGGCAGGCCCAGCGAAGGTGACACGCTCCGACCTCGTTACAAGATTCTTCTCCTGGTGCAGTGCAGTGCGACAGTTCCAGCGGCGACACCCTCCTTCGGAGTTGCAACGGCAGGCCCAGCGACGGCAACACGCTTCTTCTCGTTGAGTCGCACTTCCAGCTCCTTGCGACACGCAGTTTCTCAGAAGGCCCACAACAGCAGCATCAAAGACAAAATGTTCCAGAAGGAATTGTTCAACCTTATTTTAAGTTTTTAGAAAGCGTCACAAAAAGTGAGCATTAATTTCACAGTACTCAATTGACTATTTTTCAAGAAACATATACAGTGTATTTATTTGCATTGAGATTTTTTATACAATATATTAAAATCATATATTTCATTTGCACGAATATAAATCATATGTCAATTTATGTATGGCAACCTGAATAAGTACTACTACTCAGTATTTGCAGTACACTCTGACACTTTTGTACTCAGTATATGGACATATATACAAATCTTCCATATATACAAAATTCAGGATTACTATATACAATTCAAAATACAGTAATCGATGATATTATTTACAAAAAAGTGTCACATCGTCGACGTTTCGGTCTCACATGATTCATCAAGACCATCATCAGGACAAGCGTTGCACCATGAATAACAACTAATAAGTCCACTCGTCTAATCCTTCTGCCTCTTTTATTATAAAAAACAGATTTTGACGAAAACCGGACGCGTATAAATTCGCCCTCACAAATTTTAGTCAGAGATGAGTCAATCGTCCCCAAACTTCACTCGGCGAAACAATCGAGCTTCTGACGGCGTCTTGCCGCAAGAACTCTGGGGAGCTAGGGGGTGAAGTCTGTTGTCCCTGATACTTCAGGAGGAGGCAAGCTCTTTTCCAAGCCCTTGGAGATCCTTCACAAGTTGAAAGCAAAGTACACAACGTTCCTTTCTCCTTCCTTTGGCAGTAAGGCAACCACTGCAGGCCAATCCCCCAAGCAGCACTCCAGCTTGGGAATAGTCTCTCCTCAGTTTCTTCAGTTTCCTCTCCTCAGTAAATGTTTCTTCTTGTAGTCCAAAGTGATCTAATTTCTTGGGATCAGGATCCCAATATTTATATCCCAAAATCCTTTGTCCTCTAAGGCCAGAGGGGCCTTTGCCCAGTCCAAACCAGTTCTGGAGCACTCTGTTTACATGACTTCTTCTTTCCTTTCACAGTGCAGAGCAGAAACATCAGACGCCCCACAGGAGGTGGAGCCAGCATTGTGAAGGGAAATCACAGCCCTGGAGCACTTTGTTGACAGGACTCCTTCTCTTCTTTCAGTGTGCAGGGCAGAGACATCAGCTGCTCCACAGGGGGAGGAGCCAGCACTGTGGAGGGCGAGCACAGTCCTATTCAGGTCCCAGGTGCAACTCCTCCCTCCCATCTATATGCAGATCTCTCTATTCACCACTGGGCTGACTCCTTCCGTCTCCTGGAATCCCCCAGCCCTGTCACTCAAACTACACACAAGAAATACACAACCTAGCAGAGGTAGGCCTGGGTAGTTAGACAAGAAAAGACCTACTTTCTAAAAGTGGTATTTTCAAATACAGAATGATAAAATCAACTTCACTAAAAGATGTATTTTATCATTCTGAGTTTAGGCATACTAAACTCAAATTTCACCATGTTCCCTGAGTCAGTTAGGATTATAGGATGTAATAATTTAACTGCCCATTCTGGCCTATGAAGAACAGGTAGCCTTGCAATAGTGAAAAACAAAAATGGCTGTAATTCACTATTAGGATATGTCACACACACACCAGGGCATGTCCTACCTTATACTTACAATGCACCCTGCCTTTGGGCCTAACATAGGGGTGTCTAATATGAAGAAAAGGGAAGGTTTAGGGACTGGCAAGTGGGTGCACTTGCCCAGTCAGCATGGCAGTACCAGACTGCACGCAGGCTCTGCAATGGCAGGCCTTAGACACACTTTTACAGGCTGCTTCTGTGGGTGGCACAACCAGTGCTGCAAGCCCACTAGCAGCATTTGGTTTACAAGCCCTGGGCACATTCAGTGCAGTGTACTAGGGTCTGACCAGTAAACCAAATCAGCCAATCATGGAATCACTAATCCATACATCAATTTACAATAGGGAGAGCATATGCACATTAGCACTCATCAGCAGTGGTAAAGTGTCCAGAGTCATAGACTAGCCAGCAACAGGTCATGAAAAAAATAGGAGGAAGGCAAAAAGTTCAGGGATGACCCTGCAAAAAGGGCCAAGTCCAACAACCATTATTTATCTTCCCTTTCTACGCACATTCACTAAAAAACACACAGTTAAAAAGTGAGCCGTGGTTTGGACAAATGCATAAAGCCAATGAAACTTCCCAATTATGGTAACCAATGCACATAACTCAGGCTAGAACTGGCATTGCCCGTCATGCTCAAAATCCATTCTCTATAGGGCCTGGTTGTTTCTCTCATCTGTTTGGAGGCCATCCGAGTTTTTTGTCTGAGATATTGTTCTTTTGCCATTCTAACCTCTAGAAGCTTTACCTGTAGTGGTGACACCTCCAGCATTCCCATCTCCCACTGAATGAAAGAAGTAACAATGTGCTTGAGCTGCTAGTATTAAGTTGTCTGGGTGTTTTATCGCGTGTATTTGGCTTACAAATGTGTAAATAGTACTTAACGTGTAGCAAGTGATAAAATAATCTTTACTCTATGACACTCCATGCCTCTCTACATCATTCTGATATACACCACTCTACTATACTCCACTCTACTCTTTGCCACCCTAAGCCACTTCACTCCACTCTATGCCACTCCACTCTACGCCACTCTACTGTACGCCACCCTATCCTATGCCACTCTCCTCTACACCATTCTACTCGACTCTATGCCACTCCAATGTATGCCACTGTACAGTAAGTCTTACTATGTCACTCCACACTATGCCAGTCCACTCCACTCTACAACACTTCACTTCACTCCACTCTACTTTACGTCACTTCACTCTACTCTACCTCACTCTATTTTATGCAACTCCCCTCTACACCACTCTATTCTATGTCCCCCTTTTCTATGCTACTCCACTCTACCCTGCTCAAAACTGCGTCCCTCTATTCTATTCTATGCACCTCTTCTCTATTCTACTCTACCCTGCGCCTATTCGATACACCTCTATACTCTATGCCACTCAACTCTATTCTATGCTAATTCACTCTACTCTACCAAACTCTACTCTATGCATCTCTACTCTATTCCACCCTACTCTACCTCACACCAAGCCACTCTATGCTACTTCACTCTACACAACTCTACTCCACGGCACCATACTGTACGCCACTCCATGCCACTCTACTCTATGCCATTCTACTGTTCGCCACTGTCCTCTGTGCCACTCCATGTCACTCTACTCTACACCACTTCACTCTACCCCTCCCACTTCACTCTTCTTTACACCACTCCCCTCTACTCTATTCCATGCCACTCTACACCACTCACTCTACTGTGCGTCATTCTACTCCACATACTCCCAATTACTCGACATCACTCTACTCTACTCTACACCACTCCACTCTTCTCTACTCCACTCCACGCCACTCCACCTTGTTCTATGTCACTTTATTCTACACCACTCCACACTACCCTACTCCACACTACTCTACACCATTCTAACCATACTCTACTCTATGCCACTCCATTTTACTGTACACCACGCCACTATACTCTACTCCACTCTATGCCACTGTACTCTACACCACTCTACTCCACACCCCTTCACTCCATGTCGCTCCATGCCACACTACTCTATGCCTCTCTATGCTCCACTCTACATCACTCTACACCACTCTAAACAACTCTACTCTATACTACTTTATGCCACTCTACTCCATTCCATTCTATGTCACTCCACTCTGTGCCACCCCATGCCACTACACTCTACTCGACGCCACTCTATGCCATTCCACTCTGCGACATTCCACTCTACACCACTCTGTTCTACTGTACACCACTCTGCTCTACACCCCTTCATTACACTCTACGCCACTCTGCTCAATGCCACTCTATTCCACTCTACGCCACTGCATTCAACTCTATGCAACTCCACACCACTCTACTTCACTCTAAACCACTCTACTCTATGCCATTATAATCTACTAAATGCCACTCTACTCTATACCACTCTACTGTACAATGCATAACTTCACTCCACATCACTAAACTTTAAGCCACTCCACATCACTCCACTCCACACCACTAAACTTGAAGCCACTCCACATCACTCCACTCCACACCACTCTACTCTATGCCACTCCACTCTACACCACTCAAATCACTCTTCTCTACTCTATGCCACTCCATGTCACTCTATCGCATGCCACTCTGCTCTACGCAACTGTATTCTATGCCACTCTACATATTCTATGCCACACCACTCTACTCCACTCTATGCCACTTCACTCCACCCTACTGTATGCTACTCCACTCTATGCCATTCTACTCACCGCTCTATACTACACCACTCCACTCAATGCCACTATACTCCACTCTACACCACTCTACTCCATGCCACTATACTGAGCATCACTTCAGTCTACACCACTCCACGTCACTTTAATCTACGCCACTCCACTCTACTCTACACCACTCAACTCTACACCACCACAATCTATGCCACTCTACTCTACATCTCTCCACTCTAATCTACACCATTCCATTCTGCTCCATGCCATTCCACTCTACACCACTATACTGTACCGTACACCACTATAATCCTCCTTGACCTTACTGCCGCCTTCGACACTGTAAACCACAACATCTTACTTCAGCGGCTCTCCAGCATAGGGATCTCAGGAAAAGCCCTTGCCTGGCATGGATCCTTTCTCTCTGATCGCTCTTTTCAAGTGTTCGAAGGTAACACTACCTCTCCGAGTAAGCCTCTTGTTTGTGGTGTGCCTCAGGGCTCTTCCCTGAACCCTACACTATTTAATGTATATATGGGCCCCCTAGCTGAGATAGTCCGTCCGTATGGAATAAAAATCATTACCTACGCTGACGACACTCAGCTAGTGGTGGCTCTCAACCAATCACACACCGCGCCCAACGACCTCAGGGTCTGCCTGGAGGAAGTCTCCAAATTGATGACCTCATCATGCCTCAAACTCAATGGCGAAAAAAACGAGCTTATGCTCCTAGGTAATCCCCCCTCGCCCACGATCAAGCCACTGTGGCCCACCTGTCTCGGCCCTCCCCCCACACCAAAGGACAGAATCAAGAGCCTAGGTATTTGGCTGGATAAATCTCTTAAATTTAATATCCAAGCAGCCAAACTGTCAGCCATATGTTTTGGCCTACTCAGGCTTCTGCGAAAGATTCTTTCCTTATTGCCTTTCCAAGCCAGACAGATTATGATTCAGGGGCTTGTTCTATCCAGGCTGGATTTTGGGAATGTCTTGTATCTGGGGGGCCCCCATTCCACTCTGAACATGCTCCAGATCATACAAAATTGTGTGGCACGAACACTACTTCAAATTTCCCGCCGACTCTATGTGAAATCTGGCCTGAAGAGCCTTCACTGGCTCCCGGTCAGAGAAAGAATTGAATTTAAGACCCTTTGCATAACTCAATGAGCATATTGTAAAACTGGTGCTGTCATCAATCACTCACTGATTACTCCATATAACCCTGTCAGACAGCTCAGATCGTCATCCTCTCTCCTGGTGACTGTACCTAGGATTAAGAGAGCCAGATGTGGAGGTCAGTCTTTCTCATAAAACGCTTCAATACTCTGGAACTCCCTTCCTTATCACTTACGTTCAGAGCTCAATCTACTATCTTTTCACAAACAACTAAAAACCCTGCTTTTTAAAAAAAACGGATTAATCTTTAATACTGCCCCTACTCACACAGTCTGCAGGCTAGGACGCCTCAGGGTAGCTATCGCGCTTTATAAATGGTCTTTTCATTTCATTTAATTTTACTCCATTCTACTCTACTTCACTTTACTCTACTCCACTCTACACCACTCGACTCTATGCCACTCTACTCTACGTCTTCCCATGGCACTCTACTTTACTCTATGCCACTCAACATTATTCTTTGCCACTTTACTCTATGCAACCCTATTTCACTCTACTCTGCTCCATTCCATGCCACTCCACACCACTCCATTCCACTATACACCACTCCTCGCCTCTACAGCTATGCCACTCCAATCCAGTCTACATCACTCTATGCCACTAAACTCTGGACCACTTCACTCGATTCCACTCTACTCTACACAAATCTACTCTATACCACTCCATTCTAAGCTATTCTACTCTACGCCACTTCATGTTATGCTACTCCACTTTACACCCCAAGCCACTCCATTCTATGCCAGTGTATTTTATGCCACTATCCTGTACTCCATCCCACTCTATGCCACTGTACTCTACTCTATCCCACTCTATGCTACTGTACTCTATGCCACTCCACTGTTCACCACTCTATGCCACTCCACTCTACGTCCCTTCACTCTATGCAACTCAATTCTACTCTATGCCACTCTACACCACTCTGCTCTAAGCCACTACGATACACTCTTTACCACTCTTCTCTATGCCACTCCATTCTACTATATACCACTCTAAAGCACTATCTTCCACTCTACACCACTCCACTGTATATGATTCCACTGTATGCCACTCTACTCTATGCCACTGTACTCCACTCCATGCCGCTCCACTCTATTCAATGCATCTACACTCTATGCCACTCCATGTTACTCCACTCTACTCCAAGACACTCCACTCTACACCACTCTACTGTACATTATGCCATTCTACTCTACTCTACTTCACTCTCCACCATCCTATTCCCCACCACTCTGTGCCACTCTACACCACTCTACTGTACACCACTCAACACCACTCCACTCTACTCCACTCCACTCCAGTCTACACCACTCTATGCCACTATTCTCAGCGCCACTTCACTCTACCATACTTTATGCCACTTAACTCTATGCCACTGCAAGTCACTCCACCCCATACTACTCCACTCTATGCCACTGTACTCTATGCCACCCCACTGTATGACAATCTACTCTCTGCCACTCCACTAAGCTCTATACCACTCTAGTCTACTCTACACCACTCTACACCACTCTGCTCTGTGCCACTCCTATCCATGCTACTCTACTCTGATCCATGCCACTCCATTCCACTCTACCCTACTCAATGCCAATCTTCTCCACTCTACGCCACTTCACTCTATGCAACTCAATTCTACTCTATGCCACTCTTCACCACTCCATTCCACTGTTCCCTATGCCACCCCATTCTACTCTACAGCACTCTATTCCACTCTACGCCACTCCACTCTATGCCATTCCACTGTATGCCACTCTACTCTACTATATGCCACTGTACTAGATGACACGCCACTTCACTCTACTCCAGGACACTTCACTGTACTGTAGTTGATGCCATTCTACTCTGCTCTATTCCTTGCCACTCCAATGCCACTCGACACCACTCAACTCCACTCCAATCCAGTCAACACCACTCTATGCCACTATTCTCCGTGCCCCTTCCCTCTACCCTACTCTATATCACCCCACTCTACACTACTCCACTCTACACCACTCCAAGCCACTCCACCACATGCTACTCCACTCTATGCCACTCTGCTCTTTGCCCCGCCACTTCTATCTATACAACTGCAGTCTACTTTATGGCACTCTAGACCACTCTTCTCTACGCCACTCCTGTCTATTCTACACCACTCTGCTCCACGCAACTCCATTCCACTCTACCCTACTCCAGTGTTTCCCAAACTTTTTCGACCCGTGGCTCCCTTGAACGTGGTCATCGCCCGTGGCTCCCCACTGTTAATTTTTTTGAAGGGTGGGGTAGATGTAAGCCCGGCCTCGAGAGTACTTCGATTTTTCTCCCTGAAAAGAATTGGGAGAAGCTGATGAATGTATTATAATCATACATGCAAGGTGTTTCATATTACTAAGGCTGCGCCTCTAATAAAATATTCCTAGTTACACTTCTTTGCCCAAGTCTTTTTTAAAGTACCCCCTCAAACTTTTTTATCCCACTTACAGTGCTAGATAGCACCCCTATGCATGTAGGACCCATTGCCAAAGTGTTTGTGCACTTGAATGATATTTGCAGGCACTTCAATTTCTACCCATGTCATACGTGTCAACACACCCATCTCAGCAGGGTGACTCACAATTTTTTAAACACATAGAGTTATATTTTTGCTGTCTCCTCCCTAAAATTGCCTCCAAATCAATGCAAGTAAAATAAATCCACTGAGTGACTGAAAATGATTGAGGCTGGGTGCCAGTAACTGAGGAGTAAGTCAAAGTGAGTTAGAGAAAGAGTGCGTGCGAGTGAGAGAGTGAGCTAGTGGGAATTATGAGTGAGTGAGTGGTAGTGTCGGAGAGTGTGAGTGCCAGTGAGTGACTGTAACTGTGAGTGAAAATGATTGAGTCAGATGAGTGAGAATAAGTGAAAATGATTGAGAGTAAAAGGAACAACATGTGAGTGTGAGTGAGTGAGAAAGTAGGAGAGAGTGAGATTAACTGTGAATGTGAAGGTGCGCGCACATAAATAATTGTGAATGAGTGAGTCAGAGTGAGTGAGAATAAGCAAGACTGAATGGAATAAGTGTGTAAGAGGGAGTTCAAGTGAGTGTCAGTGAAGGAGAAACTATGAGTTAGAGCACGAGTGAGAGTAAATGAGTGTGAATGAGTCAGAATGAGTGCGAGTCAAGAGAGTGAAAAAGAATGAATGGGTGAGTACAAGTATGTGAGCATGAATGTGTAAGAATGTGTTTAACAATGTGTGTGAGTTGATGAATGAGGATGCAGTGTTTGACATGTGAGTTTGCCATTGGTACTAGCATACGGAAGGTAATTCCTGACTTATACACGCACCAACGGCAAAGTGCTGGTACCTGGGGCAAATCCTATTATGAAAAGCACCTTTAACAAAACACTAGCACTCACATACTAGTGGCAAAACTTGGCATATGGGGAACCCATGGCAAAATGATAATGCTGGCATACTGGAAGCAAGTCTTGGCATTGGGCACCTATTGAAAAACGCTGGAGCTGGCATACTGGAGGGAATTCTTAATATGGGGAGCGCCCGTGGTAAAATTCTGGAGTGGCCACATTGAAGGTAATTCTTGACATAACAGAAAACAACTGTGGTATATGAGAAGGGGGTGAACATGAGAAAATTCGGCTCTGGCAATTTGTGGCATAAGGGTCACTAATGGTATATAGATGACACTAATGGCAAAATTTTGGCACTGGCACATTGTATGTAATTTTGGGCTAAAGCGGCATCCACGGCAAATGGTGACACCTGTGGCAAAATGCAGGTCCAGGCACAATTGAGGTAATTTTGACATATGGGGCACCCATAGCACATTTTGGAAACAAAATAGGGTAAACTCATGGAGAAGTGTCAGGTTTCAATGGTGCGGCACACCAAACAAAGGACTTCAACTTATGGTACAAATCAATTAACATATGTGGACATCACTCCCATGTTTAATTTTCTTTCTTTCTAGCTCTTGGTTGCTGGCTTCTTAAGCAGGAAATACGAGTAACCCATCTCCATTAGAAGCATTCAGTTCTGCAGGGCACTCTCAATAAAGAATTCTCTGCTGCCATCTAGTGGACAAAGAGTTTTTATACTTTTACTAAATAACTCACATTTCTAAGATGTTACCGGCAATTTATTATGACTTGAATTCGAACATCGTAAACCTTTGGAGCGCGGCGGCCCTGGCTAGTTTGGAGGGCGCACCAGGGCGCCACGGCGCACAGTTTGGGAACCACGGCTCTGCTCCATAACACTCTTCCACACTCTACGTCACTCCACTCTATGCCACTCTACTGTACTACACCCTACTCTACTCTATGCCACTCTACTCTCTGCCACTACTCTATGCCACTCTACTCTATGCCACTTCACTCTATTCCAGTCCACCCTACACCACTCTATGCCACTCCAATCCAGTCTACGCCACTCTGTCACTATTCTCTGCACCACTTCACTCTACCCAACTCCACATTTTGCCACTTTACTCTATAGCACTCCACTCTACACCACTCCACTCTATTCCAACCCAAGTCACTCCAGTATGCCACTCCACTCTACACCAATGTATTTTTATGCCACCCCACTTTACTCCGACCCACTCTATGCCACTTTACTCTGCCCCACTCAATTCCACACTACTCCATGCAACTGCTAAATGGGATGTGCTGCTCATAATTGAGACATGGGCCACCAATGAGTCGGCCATTGAGGTTGGCAGGGCCTGCCCGCCGGGTTTCAAAATAATACATAAACCACAAGAGAATAAGAAAGGGGGAGGAGTGGGAATCATTTTTAATGAAAAATGGAAATGAACACTCTCATCCGAGATGAGCCAGTGGTCCCTGAATTAATGGGTTTCACACTGATAGCTGAAAAAGGCGTCGGCTTCTTTTGGTTCCTCTGCTACCGCCCTTCCTTCCCTGAGAGCTCTTATCTACAGCCATTTATAGAGATCATTTCTAATACGGTCGTTTCCCACTCTATTTTGTTTATATTGGGCGACTTTAACTTATGGGCAGAGGGGTACTTATCTTTACCTTTTAAGGAACTACACGGTTCCTGTGAAATTCTGGGCCTACGACAGTTACTCCATGGCCCCACTCACCAGGGTAATCACACCTTAGACCTTGCCTTCTCTCCAGAGGGACTAATCACAATTTACAACATCATTCCCATGTGCTGGACTGACCATGCACTTGTCCCCTTCCGCATGTGCTTGACTGACCATGCACTTGTCACCTTCCGCATTAATCTGAAGAAATTAAAATTACCATCTTCTGACTCAGCTAGAATGTAGAAAGGAAGCGCCTGGTACAAGCTGAAAAGTCCAGGAAGAGGCAATATTTTTCATCCTTCCACAACATTTGATCCCAGATATACAGTAGACTGTAACTACGACACATTAGAAGGCAAAATTCTAAAAACATTAGACAAAGTAATGCTCCTGAAAAACATGAAAATGTCCCATACGCTCTCAGCTCCATGGTACAGTACAATATTAAAATATCAAAACAACGATGCAAGGTACTGGAAAGATAGTGGCGTAGGCCCTACTTAGATGAGGACCACAAATGCCTAAAGACCGCATACAATGAATAAAAGTGAGAGGTCTGCAAAGTAAAACCAAAAAAAAGCCAACATTTATGCTAATGCTATTCTAGAAGACCCTAACAGCGCAAAAAAGGTTTTAGATACTATGAGAAAGCTTTTTAATCTTGAGTGTTTACAGCAAGAGATAAGACCCTCACAAGCATATATGACAATCGTGTGTACTTCGTAGAGAAAAAGATTAAAAAGATCCTCGATGATATTGGAAGTTCTCACCATTCGAGTGATCCCAGTCTCAAGGACACTCATTCAGACATTTGCCTTTCCAGCATTGGAGGCACATGATATAACAGACAAGTAGGCACACCAGTCATCTGACCAAGTTAACACATTTTGATCCTATGACTGAGGAAGGATTTTGGAATTTAGCAATGTCTACTACCTGCGGCGCTCCCCTAGATCACTTACGACACAAAGTCTGGAAAGATAGGGCAGATGAGCTATATCCTTCATTGCTACATCTGTAACGATTCACTGAAATCAGGCTTGGCCCCCCGGACTTGGAAAAAAGCGAAAAATAAATAAATAAATAGTTACCGCCATTCTAGCGTAGCCCTTGGCGGACCTCCAGGTCCTCAGTCACTAAAGGCTAATATCCCCCCAGCAGTTCTCGGTAAAAATCCTAGAATGCTTCATCAGAAAAAAACTTTCCAAACATCAGGAAGACCACAACCTCCTGGAGGTGGAACAGTTTTGATTTAGACCAGGGCATGGCACGGAGCCTGCTCTTCTGCTAGCTAGGAATGAACTCCTGATGAGGGTGGACAGTGGCCAGTCAGGGGTTCAGATTCTTCTAGATTTATCAGCTGCTTTTGACACGGTTAACCACAAAATGCTGCTGAAGAGACTGGCTACAAATGGAATTTCTGATATAGCACTGACTGGCTCCACTACTGTTTGTCAGAGACCTGCCAAGCGATTTTTCTGCCACCATACTACTCTAACTTTAAAACCATTGACCATAGTGTTTCACAGGACTCGGCACTGAGCCCAATCCTCTTTAATATATATATGAAGCCCCTAATAAAACCATAAAATCCCATAACATCAAATTGTTAATTAGGCTGATGACACACAATTGATCCTGTCAATTGAAAGCAATAGGCAGGATGCTTTGGACGCTTCCTATAACTGCATAAGTGACATTGTTAAATGGCTGGACATTAACTCTTTAAAATTCATAGGAGTTCTTGTGCTGCCCAGGTAATAACATTCCCATGAAACTCCCCCTAATGTGTTCCCTCTAACAACAGTTGAAGAGTTGAAACACTCAGAAACAGTTCACAATCATGGGGTCACCTTTGACAGCAAACTATCCATGAAGAGTCACATAAGCAAGTCACATGGCACCTGCTTCGCAGTACTGTGTGGACTAAGGAAACTCCTACCTCTGCTCCCCCCACATGCAAAATCTCTAATTGTACGCAGAGTAATACTAAGCAGGTTCAATTACTGCAATGCCTTACTGTAAGGTATTCTTGACTACCTGGTAAACAGACTGTACCGAGTCAAAGCGTCAGCTGCAAAACTGGCTCTGGAAAGACCAAGAAGATCGTCTGCATCAAACACAATAAAGGAACTTAACTGACCACCTTTTAATCAGAGGATATACTTCAAGCCCTTGTGCATAGTCTTCAATGCACTCCAGGGCAAGGGCCCATTAACCCTACAAAAAAGATGAATACGGTATGCCCCAAAGAGATGTCTTCATTCAGCAACTGCAAATCTGATCTGCATTGAAATTTTTTGAAAGACAAGACAGGGCGACAAGCCTTTAACCCCTTCCATGCATATGACAAGCTCAGCTTGTCATGAGGCACAGTGGAGCTGTGCTCATGATGAGCTGAGCTCGTCATAACTGCCGCGGCCCTCCCACGTGTGGCTGATTCCCTGCCTGTGAGGGCGTTCTGAAGGAGTGGGCGGAGTGGTGATGAGCTCAGCTCATCATGAGCACCGCTCCACTGTGCAGCATGACGAGCTGGGCTCGTCACGAGCACCGTGGCGCCTTGCGCGCCCCCCGTACCGCTGGGGAATTAGCCCCGCGTGGAAGGGGTTAGTGATCAGAGCATCTTAGCTATGGAATAACTTACCTTCCGTCCGGAGATCTCAATCTGACCTACTGCACTTTAGGAAAAATTGAATAACCTGGCTATTTCCAGCTTCATCAAGTGTTCCTGACCTGGCCCTTGCAATTGCAGCTTGCTCTGTTCTGACAGAAAGTTCTAGAGCCAGGATACCTGTATGGTGACAGTGCCCTCTTAAAATGTTATAAATAATAATAATAATAATAATAACTATGCTATTCCATTCCACAGTACTCTATACCACTCCAGTCTTCTCTGCGCCACTCTACACCACTCTGCTCTACACCATTCCATTCCACTCTCCTCTATACAATGCCATTCCACTCTACATCACTCCACACCATTACACTCTACTCTATGTCACTACACTCTACTCTGCCCTACTGTACTCCATGCCACTTCTCTCTATTCTGCCCCACTCTAATCTACACCACTCTACTCTATGCCACAATACTCTACGCCACTCCAATCCACTTCACTCCACTCTACCCTACTCTAATCTATGCCACTCTACTCTACATCACTCTACACCACTCTGTCACTCCAGTCTACCCTACTCTACTCCGCTTCACTCTACGCTACCCTACTCTATGCCACTCTACTGTACATCATTCCACTCTATGTGAATCCACTTTACACAACTTTACTCTAGGCCTCTCAACTCTCGCCACTCAACTCAGCGCCACTCCTCTTTACGCCACTTTACGCCACACCACTCAAATATACAACACCCTGCTCTACACCACTTTACTCTGCTTTATGAAACTCTACTCTATGCCATTCTACACCACTCTATTCTACTCTATGCCACTCTGCTCTACACCACTCCACACACTCCACTCACTCTATGCCACTCCGTTCTACAATAATCTACTCCAGTGGTTCCCAAACTTTTGACTCCTGTGGACCCCCATTGAGTCACCACCGAAAGCCGGGGACCCCCAAGCAATTTGTAGGATTAAAATTTCAAACATTAAAACAGTAATTCGAACAAAATAAACACAGGTGTACACAAAAGAAAATATATATTTACAAGCCCCTATCCCCAATGGAACGTCACTTTTTGCGATGTTCCCGTGGCGATTCGGGCTTCGCCTTATGTACAAGGCATCGTTGAGCCACTTACTGTGGCTTAAACCTGCTTTGCAAATAAGACCCCCTTTCATGCAATACTTAGCGTAAAAGAGATGGGCAGTGGGTGTTGCGGTGGGCGTTCCACTGCAACACCCATTGATTTTTTAACGCTGCCTCCTATTTACAAGGGCAGCGTAAATAGGAGGCTGCACCAAAATGAAAACCAGGAAACACCTGAACTTAACTTGACAAAACGTGGAGAAATGCTTTATTTCTCCTTGATTTTGCTTTTTCCATGTGTACTGCCTTATGCAGTACACATGGAAAAAGCAATACGCCTTAGGTTTTTTATGTTCAGGAAGGAGGATCTTCCTGTACATCTTCTCCTGCACGCAGTCACACTTGCACTATGGTGCAAGGGCGCCTGCATTGGCGCTACACTTTTAAGTGTAGTGCCAGCACAGGGGGAAACGCAAGGCTGCAACATATTCCGGTAAATATGGTGCAGCCCTACGTTTCCAAAGTGTTGGAGTGTGTCATTAAGCCAAGGAGGCTAACGACACGCTCCTCCACTTCTGTTGTAAATATCCCTCTTAAAATTTTATATTGAAAGAATTTGAAAAAACTAAGTCATTTAATGGGAAGATTGGTGCTGCATCCCAGTGACAAACATTTACATGGCTGGTTTTATTTTGCAGTACGAGTCTCCTGCTCCTGCCAGGGCCAGACTGGAAACCAAAAGCAGCCCTAGAAAATGTTTTCAGACTAGTCCCCATACGGCGCATACCAAGTGCAATGAGTGAGCCTGGCCCCTACAGAGGGGGCTTTGAAATGCTCTCCCCCAAAAGTTTTTGGGAAACAATGGTGCAGTCTACAACACAGTTATCATTATATATTGAATTTTATTAGCTTTTAAAGAATAGTAAATGAAGACCTTATTAAGCACCAGGGTACAACAATCTGGGAAGAAAAATAATTTACTGACAAAAGCAGTAAGTAACCAACTGACCTATGCACATATTTTTTTTTAATTAAATGCATGGTACATGTTCTTTGCAATAGGCATATTAACCCTCTGTGCTACATTAGATAAGTTAAAGTTGCCACTGGACAAAACTCTTCTCTCTCTCTCTCTCCAGCAGGTACATTAATCACTGGTGTTATCTTGACACTTTTATTGTTGCTCGAAAACTGCTAATTCTGAAAGGAACTTTGAAGTGCTTTTAAAATTGCTGCCTGCGGACCCCCTGGGAATGTGTCAAGGACCCCTGGGGGTCCGCGGACCACAGTTTGGGAAACACTGATCTACTCTATACCATGCTTTACTGCTCAATCTTCATCACTCAACTTCACTTCACTCTATGCTACGCCCCTTCACTCTTCCCTATTCCACTCCACTTTACTATATGCCACTCTACACCAGTCCTCTCAACAACACTCAACTCTATGCCACTCCACTTCATTCTACGCCAATCTACTGTATGCCACTCCATTCTCTTCTACTCTATTCCACACTACTCTACATCACTCAAAATATTTTGCCTCGTTACTACTTGAGTATTTACAAGACGGGGCAATGTCAAACAACTTGCTCTCCCTTAACCAAACTGGGTTTAGAACGCAGGCTGGCACCACAGATAATCTGGTGGACATAAGGATGCTTGGCACTAGACAAATACAGAAAAAGGAAGAGATGTTTTGCAGCTTTATTGACTACAGTAAAGCTTTTGATCGAGTCAACCGTCACTGTGGTCTAAACTTACAACTTGGAAAATCCCAGAGCTAATGTTACAAGGCATCATGCTGCTCTATTCCAGCACGTTGGCTAGAGTAAAACTAGGAAAACGCACAGCGGTTTCAGAAAAAAGTCAACATTGATCAAGGGGTTAAACAGGGGTGCGTATTTGCACATACCTTTTTTAATCTGTACATGAGCGATTTGGTTCCTGCATTAAATCAATTTAATAGTCACGCTCCTAAACTGGCTAGTGAACACAACTCTTCCCTCCTATATGAGGACAATGTCGTCCTGCTCAGCCATACGCCGATAGGGCTTCAACGACTATTATATGCCTTAGACACGCATTGCCTGGCAAATGAGATGAAGATCAACTAGGAAAAAAACAATATTGTCATCTTTGGTCGTAAAAAGAAAAAAAAATATCAATGGCATCTTGACAATCATCGCCTGACCATTGTGAACCAATACAAACACCTGGGCTGCTGGTTAGACAACAAAGGAGGCCACTTATTGCACTTGAACTCACTAAATCCAAAGCTAGCTTCGCTACAAGGTGCATTCCAAACAATATTTAAGAGCACAAACAAGTTCTCTTTTGAGGCACTGCTGAAAATAGTCTCTGCCAAATTAGTGCCAACATTGTCATACGGGTCAGAGGCCTACCCGGGAAAACTGGGGGCTTTCTTAAGCAGGGCACAAAGCGCAGTGTTCAGGTCATTATTTCAATTGCCAGGCAATATCTTGCCTGCTCAATTAGGATGGAATTTATATTACAGGACCAACTGCTTGTACAGATGGCCTGCATAATAAAATACTTGCATTCTACAAGATTGGCTGAGGAAGGATCGTTAAAACATCTTATTCGGCTGGAAGTTGCGTGTTTTGACTGTGCAACTCATTCAAACGCCTGCTCGCATGGCCTAGCCGAAGAATTGGAGCAAACTCGCTCAAGGGAGCTGTGGAACTTAAAATTACCTCCTCTTCAGTTTAAAACAGCCCTGAACAGAAAGGTAAAAATGACATCTCTTAAATCTGATCAAAGAGCATTTGCTAGAAGAGAACATGCCTAAATGGCCCTTAGCAGCTATGACAGAAAAGGCCCAAAAAAATACATCATCTAAACATTTTACTCCTATTATAAAATGAAATTCCTGCAGCTCCTCTTTTGCGTTCTTAGACCTACCGCCACCATTAGCGATTAAACCAGAGTCGAAATTATGTCGACTATGTAGTCTATTCCAGGAGTCAATACCTCACTTGCTCTGTATATGCCCTATACTCCTGGAAGACCACAGAAGATTGCTTAGGCTTCTGTGGGCTAAGGAGGGGACATGGACATTACCATCTGCCATCAGTCTCCTATTGAACAATGAGCAGCTACAAGTGATCACACGTCTAGTAAAAATGTTGTGGTGTGTGGAGAAGCATCTAAAAATAAACTCATAACCCGAAAAGGAAGAAGGGG
Source organism: Lissotriton vulgaris (assembly GCF_964263255.1). Lineage (NCBI taxonomy): Eukaryota > Metazoa > Chordata > Amphibia > Caudata > Salamandridae > Lissotriton > Lissotriton vulgaris. The sequence continues at coordinate 25,519 of NW_028247490.1, read as the reverse complement.
AGGAACTTTGAATCTTGGTAGTCTTAAAAAATCTCCCTCAAAAAGACAGATAGTACTGCTTTTCCTTTTAATCCAAGCCTAACTAATTAAGTCATTAGTTGCTTATCAAATTGTATTTTAACCATTTTCACTATTGAGGAAACCCACGGACGAACTATGGGTTACCTGTTAAATCATTAAGTCTTATGAAAAACCGCGGCAATAGTTATCATTTTGATTTTATTTGGAATTAATACACTTTGACAGACTTCATTATCTAAATAAAGTATTTCTGAATTTGAAATCTACACCACCATACTCTGAACTACTCTACTCCACTCCACTCTACGCGAACCACTTTATGCACTCCATGCCACTCTACATCACTGTACTCTACCCCACTCCATGCTACCCTATGCCACTCTCTACTCCACCCCACTCTACCCCACTCCTCTATTCCCCACTCTACTCCACTTTACACCACTCTATGCCACTCTACTCTACACCATTCTTCTCCATGCCACTCTAAACCTCTCTACACCACTCTATCCTATTTTACGCCACTCCACTTTATTCTATGCTGCTCTAATACCACTTTACACGAATCACTGAAACAATATCGATGTCAAAAATATAGAAGTAGCATATCAAGTAAAAAATATAGAATGCCAAAATATCGAATTCCAATCTCCAAACAGGTAAGCACATAAATATCGAATCAAAAATATTGTTGTAAAAAATATAGTTAGTCAAAATATCATTTTTTTTAAAATGCTTTAAAGTAATTGAAAATGAATGAAATAATAAATATAATTAACTTCAACATACTTAAAATCCTTAAATAACCTTAAAATTTATAAATAATGAAGGTAAGTTAAAGAAAAAACATACAAATTGATTTGTTATTACATATATATATGAACGTAATATTAATAAAAAATATACAATATTTTTACCATAGGATAGCGGAAAGGGTAAAATTTACTATTACCACTCCAGTGAGTGCAACAGTAGAGAAAGCGTTGGATAGTGTAGGGGTAAAAATTACTATTCCCACTCCAGTGAGTGCAACAGTAGAGAAAGCGTTGGATAGCGTAGGGGTAAAAATTACTATTCCCACTCCAGAGAGTTCAACAGTAGAGAAAGCATTGGATAGCGTAGGGGGAAAAATTACTATTCCCACTCCTGTGAGTGCAACAGTAGAGAAAGCGTTGGATAGCGTAGGGGTAAAAATTACTATTCCCACTCCGGAGAGTTCAACAGTAGAGAAAGCATTGGATAGCGTAGGGGTAAAAATTACTATTCCTACTCCAGTGAGTGCAACAGTAGGGAAAACATTGGATAGCGTAGGGGTATAAATTACTATTCCCACTCCAGAGAGTGCATCAGTAGGGAAAGCGTTGGATAGCGTAGGGTTAAAAATTACTATTCCCACTCAAGAGAGTGCAACAGTAGGGAAAACGTTGGATAGAGGGTAAAAATTACTATTCCCACTCCAGAGAGTGCAACAGTAGGATAAGCGTTGGATAGCGTAGGAGTAAAAATTACTATTCCCACTCCAGAGAGTGCAACAGTGGGAAAGGCATTGGATAGTGGTAGGGTAAAAATTACTATTCCCCCTCCAGTGAGTGCAACAGTAGGGAAAGCGTTGGATAGCGTAGGGGTAAAAATTACTATTCCCACTCCAGAGAGTTCAACAGTAGAGAAAGCATTGGATAGCGTAGGGGTGAAAATTACTATTCCCACTCCAGTGAGTGCAACAGTAGGGAAAGTGTTGGATAGCGTAGGGGTAAAAATTACTATTTCCACTCCAGAGAGTGCAACAGTAGAAAAAGCGTTGGATAGCGTAGGGGTAAAAATGACTCTTCCCACTCCAGTGAGGGCAACAGTAGGGAAAGCATTGGATAGTGTAGGGGTAAAAATTACGATTCTCACTCCAGAGAATGCAACAGTAGGGAAAGCGTTGGATAGCGGGAGGGTAAAAATTACTATTCTCACTCCAGAGACTGCAACAGTAGGGAAAGCGTTGGATAGCGTAGGGTTAAAAATTACTATTCCCACTCCAGAGAGTGCAACAATAGGGAAAGCGTTTGATAGCGTAGGGGTAAAAATTACTATTCCCACTCCAGTGAGTGCAGCAGTAGGGAAAGCGTTGAATAGCGTAGAGGTAAAAATTACTATTCCCACTCCAGAGAGTGCAACAGTAGGGAAAGTGTTGGATAGTGTAGGGGTAAAAATTACTATTCCCACTCCAAAGAGTGCAACAGTAGGGAAAGCGTTGGATAGCGTAGGGGTAAAAATGACTATTTCCACTCCAGAGAGTGCAACAGCAGGGAAAGCGTTGGATAGCGTAGGGGTAAAAATTACTATTTCCACTCCAGAGAGTGCAACAATAGGGAAAGCGTTGGATAGAGTAGGGGTAAAAATTACTATTCCCACTCCAGAGAGTGCAACAGTAGGGAAAACGTTGGATAGCGTAGGGGTTAAATTTACTATTCCCACTCCAGTGAGTGCAACAGTAGGGAAAGTAAATACTTCATATATTAAATAAAAAAACATTATGAATACCAATTACGGATTAATTAAAAATAATTACCAATATAATATAATTAATCAATTAAAAATACAAGTACAAAATATTTATTAAAAATCATTACCTAGTAATACAAATTAATTACCAATTTACAGATAATTATTAGCAATTGAAAAATAATTAACAATTAATTACAAATAAATACCAATAAATAAATTAAAACATTTAATTAATTACAATTAATTACTTCCCACCCTATTCCCCTATAAACCCACAACCCGCTACAGTAAATAAATTAACTAAATTAACATAATTATCAATTAATCAATAATAAAATAAATTACCAATTATAATTTTAATAATTACCAATTAAAATTAATTAACAATTATTTCAAGATAAATACTAATAAATAAATTAAAACATTTAATCAATTATAATTAAATTACTTCCCACCCTATTCCCCTATAAACCCACAACCCGCTACAGATTGTTTTTTAAAATAATTATCAATTAATCAAATAATAAAAATTAATTACCAATTACAATTTAATTAATTCCCAATTAAAAATTAATAACCAATTCTTTCAAAATAAATACCAATGAAGAAATTAAAACATTTAATCAATTTTAATTAAATTACTTCCCACCTTATTCCCGTCTAAACCCACAACCCGCTACATAAAATAAAATTTTAAAAGTAACATAAATTATCAATTAATCAATTAATAAAAAATAATTATCAATTATAATTTAATGAATTACCAATTAAAAATTAATTAACAATTAATTCAAGACAAATATCAATAAATAAATTAAAACATTTAATCAATTATAATTAAATTACTTCCCACCCTATTCCCCTATAAACCCACAACCCGCAACAGAATTGGATAGCATAGAGGTAAAAATTACTATTCCAGCTCCAGAGAGTGCAACAGTAGGGAAAGTGTTGGATAGTGTAGGGGTAAAAATTACTATTCCAACTCCAGAGATTGCAGTAGTAGGGAAAGCGTTGGATAGCGTAGAGGTAAAAATTACTATTCCCACTCCAGAGAGTGCAACAGTAGGGAAAGAGTTGGATAGCGTAGGGGTAAAAATTACTATTCCCACTCCAAAGAGTGCAACAGTAGGGAAAGCGTTGGATAGCGTAGGGGTAAAAATGACTATTTCCACTCCAGAGAGTGCAACAGCAGGGAAAGCGTTGGATAGCGTAGAGGTAAAAATTACTATTTTCACTCCAGAGAGTGCAACAGTAGGGAAAGCGTTGGATAGCGTAGGGGTAAAAATTACTATTCCCACTACATAGAGTGCATCAGTAGGGAAAGCGTTGGATAGCGTAGGGGTAGAAATTACTATTCCCACTCCAGAGAGTGCAACAGTAGGGAAAACGTTGGATAGCGTAGGGGTTAAATTTACTATTCCCACTCCAGTGAGTGCAACAGTAGGGAAAGTAAATACTTCATATATTAATCTAAAAAAAACATTATGAATATCAATTACAGATTAATTAAAAATAATTACCAATATAATATAATAATTAATCAATTAAAAATAAAAATACAAAATATTTATTAAAAATCATTACCTAGTAATAGAAATTAATTACCAATTTACAAATAATTAATTAGCAATTGAAAAAAATAATTAACAATTAATTACAAATAAATACCAATAAATAAATTAAAACATTTAATTAATTACAATTAATTAGTTCCCACCCTATTCCCCAATAAACCCACAACCCGCTACAGTAAATAAATTAACAAAATTAACATAATTATCAATTAATCAATAATAAAATAAATTACCAATTATAATTTTATTAATTACCAATTAAAATTAATTAACAATTATTTCAAGATAAATACCAATAAATAAATTAAAACATTTAATCAATTATAATTAAATTACTTCCCACCCTATTCCCCTATAAACCCACAACCCACTACAGATTTTTTTTTTTAAATAATTATCTATTATTCGATTAATAAAAATTTATTCTCAATTACAATTTAATTAATTCCCAATTAAAAATTAATTACCAATTCATTCAAAATAAATACCAATGAAGAAATTAAAACATTTAATCAATTTTAATTAAATTACTTCCCACCTTATTCCCGTCTAAACCCACAACCCGCTACATAAAATAAATTATTAAAATTAACATAAATTATCAATTAATCAATTAATAAAAATAATTATCAATTATAATTTAATGAATTACCAATTAAAAATTAATTAACAATTAATTCTAGACAAATATCAATAAATAAATTAAAACATTTAATCAATTATAATTAAATTACTTCCCACCCTATTCCCCTATAAACCCACAACCCGCAACAGAATTGGATAGCATAGAGGTAAAAATTACTATTCCAGCTCCAGAGAGTGCAACAGTAGGGAAAGTGTTGGATAGTGTAGGGGTAAAAATTACTATTCCAACTCCAGAGATTGCAGTAGTAGGGAAAGCGTTGGATAGCGTAGAGGTAAAAATTACTATTCCCACTCCAGAGAGTGCAACAGTAGGGAAAGAGTTGGATAGCGTAGGGGTAAAAATTACTATTCCCACTCCAAAGAGTGCAACAGTAGGGAAAGCGTTGGATAGCGTAGGGGTAAAAATGACTATTTCCACTCCAGAGAGTGCAACAGCAGGGAAAGCGTTGGATAGCGTAGAGGTAAAAATTACTATTTTCACTCCAGAGAGTGCAACAGTAGGGAAAGCGTTGGATAGCGTAGGGGTAAAAATTACTATTCCCACTACATAGAGTGCATCAGTAGGGAAAGCGTTGGATAGCGTAGGGGTAGAAATTACTATTCCCACTCCAGAGAGTGCAACAGTAGGGAAAACGTTGGATAGCGTAGGGGTTAAATTTACTATTCCCACTCCAGTGAGTGCAACAGTAGGGAAAGTAAATACTTCATATATTAATCTAAAAAAAACATTATGAATATCAATTACAGATTAATTAAAAATAATTACCAATATAATATAATAATTAATCAATTAAAAATAAAAATACAAAATATTTATTAAAAATCATTACCTAGTAATAGAAATTAATTACCAATTTACAAATAATTAATTAGCAATTGAAAAAAATAATTAACAATTAATTACAAATAAATACCAATAAATAAATTAAAACATTTAATTAATTACAATTAATTAGTTCCCACCCTATTCCCCAATAAACCCACAACCCGCTACAGTAAATAAATTAACAAAATTAACATAATTATCAATTAATCAATAATAAAATAAATTACCAATTATAATTGTATTACTTACCAATTAAAATTAATTAACAATTATTTCAAGATAAATACCAATAAGTACATTAAAACATTTAATCAATTATAATTAAATTACTTCCCACCCTATTCCCCTATAAACCCACAACCCACTACAGATTTTTTTTTTAAATAATTATCTATTATTCGATTAATAAAAATTAATTCTCAATTACAATTTAATTAATTCCCAATTAAAAATTAATTAACAATTCATTCAAAATAAATACCAATGAAGAAATTAAAACATTTAATCAATTTTAATTAAATTACTTCCCACCTTATTCCCGTCTAAACCCACAACCCGCTACATAAAATAAATTATTAAAATTAACATAAATTATCAATTAATCAATTAATAAAAATAATTATCAATTATAATTTAATGAATTACCAATTAAAAATTAATTAACAATTAATTCTAGACAAATATCAATAAATAAATTAAAACATTTAATCAATTATAATTAAATTACTTCCCACCCTATTCCCCTATAAACCCACAACCCGCAACAGAATTGGATAGCGTAGAGGTAAAAATTACTATTCCAGCTCCAGAGAGTGCAACAGTAGGGAAAGTGTTGGATAGTGTAGGGGTAAAAATTACTATTCCAACTCCAGAGAGTGCAGCAGTAGGGAAAGCGTTGGATAGCGTAGAGGTAAAAATTACTATTCCCACTCCAGAGAGTGCAACAGTAGGGAAAGTGTTGGATAGCGTAGGGGTAAAAATTACTATTCCCACTCCAAAGAGTGCAACAGTAGGGAAAGCGTTGGATAGCGTAGAGGTAAAAATTACTATTTTCACTCCAGAGAGTGCAACAGTAGGGAAAGCGTTGGATAGCGTAGGGGTAAAAATTACTATTCCCACTCCAGAGAGTGCATCAGTAGGGAAAGCGTTGGATAGCGTAGGGGTAAAAATTACTATTCCCACTCCAGAGAGTGCAACAGTAGGGAAAACGTTGGATAGCGTAGGGGTTAAATTAACTATTCCCACTCCAGTGAGTGCAACAGTAGAGAAAGTAAATACTTCATATATTAATTTAAAAAAAACATTATGAATATCAATCACAGATAATTACCAATATAATATAATAATTAATCAATTAAAAATAAAAAAATACAAAATATTTATTAAAAATCATTACCTAGTAATAAAAATTATTAACCAATTTACAAATAATTATTTAGCAATTGAAAAAAATAATTAACAATTAATTACAAATAAATACCAATAAATAAATTAAAACATTTAATAAATTACAATTAATTACTTCCCACCCTATTCCCCTATAAACCCACAACCCGCTACAGTTACTAAATTAACAAAATTAACATAATTATCAATTAATCAATAATAAAAATAAATTACCAATTATAATTTTATTAATTACCTATTAAAAATTAATTAACAATTAATTCAAGATAAATACCAATAAATACATTAAAACATTTAATCAATTATAATTAAATTACTTCTCACCCTATTCCCCTATAAACCCACAACCCTCTACAGATTTATTTTAAACATAAGTATCTTTTAATCAATTAATAAAAATTAATTACCAATTACAATTTAATTAATTCCCAATTAAACATTAATTAACAATTCATTCAAAATAAATACCAATGAATAAATTAAAACATTTCATCATTTATAATTAAATTACCTCCCACCTTATTCCCCTATAAACCCACAACCCGCTACATAAAATAAATTATAAAAATTAACATAAATTATCAATTAATCAATTAATAAAAATTAATTATCAATTATAATTTAATGAATTACCAATTAAAAATTAATTAACAATTAATTCAAGATAAATATCACTAAATAAATTAAAACATTTAATCAATTATAATTAAATTACTTCCCACCCTATTCCCCTATAAACCCACAACCCGCTACAGATTTTTTTTAACATAATTATCTATTAATCAATTAATAAAAATTAATTACCAATTACAATTTAATTCATTCCCAATTAAACATTAATTAACAATTCATTAAAAATAAATACCAATGAATAAATTAAAACATTTAATCAATTATAATTAAATTACTTCCCACCTTATTCCCCTATAAACCCACAACCCGCTACATAAAATAAATGATAAAAATTAACATAAATTATCAATTAATAAAAATTAATTATCAATTATAATTTAATGAATTACCAATTAAAAATTAATTAACAATTAATTCAAGATAAATATCACTAAATAAATTAAAACATTTAATCAATTATAATTAAATTACTTCACACCCTATTCCCCTATAAACCCACAACCCGCAACAGAATTAAATTACGCAAAAATTAAATACCATAATATTCATTACTTAAAATAAATTATTAAATAAATATACACTTTTCACACATATACTAACATAAAAACACTTTCAAAAATTCGATATTATTAAAAAATCAATATTTTTAACATCTATATTATATACTTCGATATTTTGACTTTCTATATTTATGTAAATCAATATTAACTTACTTACCTCAAATTTGATATTTTTGTTGTCTATATTCCGTCCATTCGATATTTTGTCCATTACATTCGATATTTTTGTTGTCTATATTCTGTCCATTCGATATTTTGTCCATTCTATATTTTTAACTCATTCATTCATTATTTCTTCATTTCGGCGTTCTATTGCCATAAACAACATTTCATAATAAAACAACCCAATTCAATTTACATACAATAATAATACAATAATAGTTTATCATTTATAAAATTAGTAATTTATAAGTCATAAAGAGTTAAGACATAAAAAGTTACAACATTGTTGTTTAGTTCATCGGCTTAGACTATTCTTAAAATACATAAATAAAGGCACCCCGTAGTTACAACTTCAAGCCCTTTTTCCTACGAACAAAATAATGGAATAGAGATATCTGCTGGCACTGAATACAATAGTTTGTGATGTATCAGATTTAATTATTCTAAGTGCCGTTTTACATGACCTAATTCCATATAGATTACACAAGGGTTTAATCCACTTTTTTCTGGCCGGCATGTATGCCGGGCAGAAGAAAAGGATATGCATATCATCCTCCTTGTGATAGCCCTCGCACAAGGTACATAGATCTCCTATGGCTGAAATGTCATTAACATTTTTCCTAGACCAACGGGTGAGGGTTTTAACTCGATATTAATGCACTTCTATATTTTTTACTCGATAATATGACTGTATACCAATTTACACCACTCTACTCCATTCCATGCCACTCCACTCCACTCCAAGACACTCTACTTTACACCACTCCACTGTACTATATGCTACTCTACTCTACTCCACCCTACTTTATGCCACTCTACTCCACTCCATTTCCCACCACTCCAATCTATACCCATCTACTTTACGCCACTCCACTCTATGCTACTACACTTTATGCCACTCCACACCACTGCATCCCACTCCCCTTTACGCAACTGCACTCTACCCCACTCTATACCATTATACTCTATTCCAAACAACTTTATGCCACTTTATGTTACTTCACTCTACGCCACTTTACACCCCTCCATTCCACTCTATGCCTCTCTCCTCTATGCTGCAACATTACACTCTAACCCACTCTACTCAACTATATGCCACTCCACCCTACTCTCTGCCACTCTACAACACTCTATTCTAAGCCAGTCTACACATGCTATTCTACTCTACTCTACTCTACTCTACTGTACTCCACTCTACTTGATGCCCCTCTACTCCATGCCACTTCACTATATGTGACTCTACCCCATGCCAGTCTTCACTATGCCACTCCACTCTACTGTATGCCACTTTAATCTGCACTGCCTCACTTTACTCTACGCCACGCCACCCCACTCTATGTAACTTTACTGTATGTCAATCCAATTCACTACTGAATGCCACTTTACTCAACGCTGCTCCACTTTACGCCACTCCACTTTACGCCACTCCACTCTATGCCACTCAACTATACACCATTGCACTCTACGCCACTCCACTTTAGTCTATGCCACTCTACTCAATGCCACTCCACTAATCTCTACACCACTCCACTCTACTGTACTCCACTGTACACTACTCATTCTACAACACTCCACTGTACATCACTTTGCACAGCTTCACACTACGTCACTCTACTCTACACCACTAAACCCTGCCCCACTCAATTCTACTCTTCACCACTCTACTCTACTCCACTCCATGTCATTCCGCTATACTTCACCCCACACCACACCACACCACTCTACTCCACACTATTCTACAGCACTCTACGCCTCTGTACTCTACACTGCTCCACCCCACTCTACTCCACACCAGTCCACTCTACTCTACTCTATGCCACTCCACTCTACTTTATGCTATTTTGCCCACTTTACTCCACGTAAGTCTATATCAGTCCACTCTATGCCACTCCACACCACACTCTACTCTATGCCACTCTACGGCACTCTAGTTCACTCTATGCCACTCTACTCCACTCCATTTTATGCTACTCTACTTTACACCACTCCTCCACACTATGCCACTGTAGTATACGTAGTTCACTCTATGCCACTCTACTCTGAACTACTTGAGTCTATGCCATTCCATTCTACTCTGTCACTCTACACCACTCTGCTGTACACCACTCCATGCCACTCTGCTCTGTGCCACTCCATACCACTCTAGGCCACTCCATACCACTCTATGCCACTACATTCTTCGCCACTCAACTCTATGCCACTTGATGCCAATCCACGCCACTATACTCCACTCTATGCCATTCAATTCTACTCCACTCTATGACACTCTACTTTGTCACTCCACTTAATGCTACTTCACAACACTCTATCCAATGCTACTCCACTCTATGCCACTTCACTTTACGCCACTCCATTTTACTCAACGCCACTCTACACCACTGTGCTCTATACCACACCATTCCTTTCTATGTCATTCTGCTCTACACCACACCCTTTCACTCTCTGTGACTCCCTGCTACTCTAAGGCACTCCACTCTCCCCAACTCCACTCTATGAGACTCCACTCTATGCCACTCTACTATATGGAATTCTACACCAATCTATGCCATTTCACACCATTAAACTCTAAGCTACTCTATGTCTCTCGACTCTACGCCATGCCACTCCATTCTAAACCACTCTACTCTACAGGACTCTATGCCACTCCACCCAAAGCCACTCAATGTCACTCATCTGTGACACTCCACTCTGCACCACTCCATTCTACACCACTCCACCCTACTCTGTGCCACTCTGCTCTGAGTCACTCTACTCTAACCTGCTTTTCCACTTCTGAATGGCCTCTTTGGGCCAGGATCTTACTTGCATGGGCCTGGACCGTCCTCCAGAGCCGGGGTGTTTTCACACCTCTGTGCAGTGTGAATACTTTCTGCCCAGGTATGAGTCAGCAAAATACAAACTTCTCTCCACTCCCCTCCTCTCTGCCGTTTCTCTCAAGCATGTAGACGCCAAGATTGAGGGTTAAACCAAAGTCAGAGAAAGAGAACATTTTTAAAGAGTGTCCTCAGTAATTAAATCAGCTTTACACTGTTATGCTACTTAAAAACAGAAAACAATCTAAGATTATCACATCACCAACCCTGACAAACACCCAAGCCATACTAGCATTCACCTGTCCACCAACCAAGGAAATGATTCCCTTACCTCCAGTGATCAATGTTAAAAAAACCTGTGCACAAAGAACCTCCAAGACAAGAAGGGGAGGGAGGCACTGGCAGAAACGCAAACAGAAACTCGAAAAAATCAAATCTAGAACCAATGGAGAGAGTAACAAGATCCAAAAAGAAGGGGAACCTGCAACAATAGTCAGAACAGACAATGACACTACAGTAAGATCCATTGTTGTAAATCTGTCCAAGAAAGAGCTAAAGCAAGATGAAATTTCAGTCCTCAGTAAGGGTCTAGGATTTTGCCCCAATCAAACAGGTGGGGATGTGGATTTATTTGTTGATTTAATGAAATTTGTTAGACTGGTAAAATTGAAAGACCATTTTGCACGTAATCCAACCAGTCATGTAAATTTGAATATTATCAATCATGTCACGGATTATACTGTAAATGAAATAAACACCATTCAAGCAATGATGACTGTGGAACTCGATACATCTATTGATATTGAGAATGTAAGAGATGAACTGAATATTGTTGAAGATGTACACATTGAAAGTGGACTGAAACCCAGATCCAAATTTATTCCTACAGGCACTCATCCAAATATTGAGATCTTTCGTGAAAAAGTCAGCCAATCATTCTACCAAATTTTTGAGAATCCCAAACGCACTTCTCCCCCCAAATACAATCTCACACGCATCGAGTCCGAAGCCCTAAAAAGACTCCAGTCAGATACTAATATCGTTATCCAAGAGGCAGACAAAGGTGGGAATGTGATCATTATGAACAAAGAAGACTATATGAATGAAATTGCCCGTCAACTATCCGATTCCCCCTGTTATACCAGACTAAGTAACAACCCCATAGAGGCTCTTACATCTCATATAAATATGAAACTAGTTGAATGGCGAGAGACAGGCTTGCTTAGTGTTGAGGAATGTAAATACCTCACAGTAACGGCCCCATCTTTTCCTTGTATTTACATACTCCCCAAAATTCACAAGGGAGGCCCCTTCCCACCAGGCCACCCCATTATTTCTGGGGTTAATTCACCCACGGAAAAACTGTCAGAGTATGTGGATACCTTCATTCAGCCCATGGTACAGAATCTCCCGGCCTACTTGAGGGACACCAAAGATATACTTGGTAAATTGGAGGGTTTCACCTGGACAGACACTCTTCATTTCGTTACCCTCGATGTAGTTGGGCTTTATACCTGTATAAAGAAGGAGTTTGGGATAAGGGCCCTGGAAACTTTTTTGGAGAAAAGATCAGCAGACCATTTGTTACATAATGGTGTCCTTCTTGAAATGACGGAAATCATACTGTCAAATTTTTTTTTCTTGCACGACTCGAAATGGTACCATCAAACGCAAGGTACTGCGATGGGTTCCAAATTTGCTCCCGCTTACGCCGGCCTTTTCATGGTTTGGTTTAAGCGGGAGCATGCATGGGGTCGTCACGCAACCAAATGGATGAACAACATAATCTTCTGGGGTAGGTACATCGATGATGTGATAGTGATCTGGGATGGACCTACCCCGGATTTGATGGATTATTTTGGTTATCTTAATGATAATCCATTCAATGTCCGCTTCACGATGACACACAATCAAGGTGCTATTGACTTTCTCGATGTCAAACTCTTTATAGAGGATAACAAGATCCACAGCTGTACTCATCGCAAGGCGACTGCCTGCAATAGTATCTTACACTATGAGAGTGCACATCCCGACATGTAATCGAGAACATCCCCTATGGGGAAATGATCCGGATGCGCCGCAACTGCAGCACGGAGGATACTTTCCTACATAACATCCAAGAAACGGAAAAACGGTTCCTAGAGAGGGGCTACCCCAGGAACACCCTTAAAAAGGCCAACAAAAAAGTCCAGAACATATCAAGACAAAGTACCCTAGCACCAAAAACTAAACGAACAGATACCAGCAGACCCCTTGCATTTAATACACAGTACTCTGATCAAAGCAGCAAAGTTTTTAACATCTTAAGAAAACATTGGCACTATATTGCAGACATACCGAGTCTACAGGACTCGGTCACCAGGACACCCAAAATATGCTACAGGAGAGGCAAAAACCTCCGTAACATACTCTGCCCAAGCTATATAGAATCCAACAGACGGACCAACTGGCTTACACCCACCACTAAAGGTTTCTACACATGCAGTGACTGCAACATGTGTGCACTAGGGAGAAACAGAACCAAGGAATTCTGCTTCAACACCAAGAAAACCTACACAATAGATCATTTGATTAACTGTAATACCAAATATGTCATCTACATCTTGGGGTGTGACTGCAACAAAATCTATCTTGGCAGCACCAAGAGAGCCCTTAAGATCCGTATCCAGGAACACGTCCGTGCAAGACGGAATGGGGACATGAGACACCCTATGGGGGGGGCGTGGCTTGGGCGCCGATGGCGATGGTCGCCTGAGAGCTCGGCTCCGGGACTAAGCCCGGAATTATCCTGAAAATCGGAGGCTGCGGGGCACCCCAGACCCCGCATTCTGCTGAGCGTGCCGACGGAAACCTGCCGGGGCCCCTGGTGAAGCTCGGACGAGGGTTGTTCCGGAGTAAAACCGAAGTTTGCGGAGTTGCGGAGTGCGACCCAACATGGCGCCCGGACCCCTTTGTCCCCCTATTCGGAACTACTGAGTTGAAGAGGTGCCGCGGGTGGCGACTGGCGCCCTGCTTCGCCATCCCCGGCTGTTCTGGACATTGGACATTACTGGATTGGACCTCTTGCAACGGATTTGCACTCGGTTGGACGGCCGGGCGGGTGCCCACGCAGTGGAGGGCACCGGGAGCGGACGCCCTGTGATCCAAGCGGTGGCCCGCCTCGCGACTCCGCGACTAGCTACGTCTTCCTGGCCAGTCCACCTACATGGGAGGCGCGACACTCTGGCGCCACAGATCACCCGAGGGAGTAGGTGGCCCTCACCCCGGGGTTATAGTGGGTGAACGGGTCTGCCCGACTCGACGACGGCTGTCTCCGCCCCCTCATCGGTGCCCTCGGACGCCGTGGCGATGGCGTGAGCCGAAGCGGCGGAGTCTCCACAGGCTCTGGAGAAGGAGGTCGCCCGGACCCGAATTGAGGACAAGCACCCGGGAAGGTCGTGGTCGACACCCGCACACGGAGACGCCTACTACGGGACCCTCACGGAGTGCCCCTGGCGACATGGGGAAACCCAGAGGAGCCAAGGGATTCACCCAGACCGCCTCGGACTCTGAAGCCCAGGACAAAGAGGAGCATGGGGACCCAAAAAGTTCTGGTGGCGCGCCGATGCAGCAATAGTTCGACCGTGTCCTGGAAGCGATAGAGACTACGAGATCAGCCCTCCAACAGGACATTGCTCAGGTGGCGACGAGCCTGGGCCTCCTCAGGGCGGACCATGGCAAACTTTCAGACCGGGTCAAGGAGGTGGAGGGCACGGTGAAAACCTTGGAGCCGGCGCAGGGAACCTTGGCTGCGACGATGAAGGACGCCTTATCCCGAATTGAGACCCTGGAACGGAGGGCGGAGGATGCGGAAGGCTGCAACAGGAGGAACAACATCCGAGTGGTGGGCCTGCCGGAAAAGATCGAGGATGGCGACATGGTGCAATACTTGGAGACCTGGCTCCGAGACACGGTGGTCCCGGAGGGACTGTCCTCCTTCTACACTCTGGAACGGGCCCACAGAGTCCCAGCACGGCCCCCACAGCAGGGACGCACCCCGAGGCCGGTGGTGGCGCGGTTGCTGCATTTCCGAGACAGGGACTTAATCCTCAATGCCGCCAGGCACAATGGCCCGTTCAAAGTAGCGAACAGTCAGGTGAACATTTTCCCAGATTACATCTACGAGACGCAGCGCAAGCGGTTCTCCTTCCTGGCGGTTAAGCGCGAGCTCAGGAGCGAGGGCATTCAGTATTCACTCCTATATCCTGCAAGGCTCCGCATCATTGTCGACGACAAAACCCAGTTCTTCGACACCCCGGAGGATGTCTGTGTCTGGCTCGACCTATACAGGACAGGGAAAGATGGCTTTGGCTCCTCGTCCCAACAAGCAGATGAGCCGGAACAAAGGCGGCGATCCAAGAGGGTCAGGAATCGCCGCGGCCGCACGGGAGGGCCCTCGACTGCGGAGACATCATCGGAACGGAGGGGAGTGCTGGAAGTATTGTCGGAGTTGTCGGGAGCAAGGGAGGAAGTCATCGAGGAGGAAGAAAACCCGGGTGATGAGGGAGCACCATCGGACTCGGAGGGTTCAGTAGCCGATAGTGCCCATACACCGGTGATCACACCGAAATCGGTGGAGGACCTTTTGGATGGACAAGGGTAACGGGGTATACTGCTTTGTTTTGGGTGGGGGCCCGGCAGGGGGGAGGCGGTTGCCGTTCCTTACTGATGACAACGAGGGGGAGAGGGTTGGGGGGCCTCTGCTTTTGCCCCGGGAGGTCTTGGCACTGTTTAGGGCTTGTTATAGTCCTGGTGGCCTGGGCGACGAGGGCCCACTGCCTCCGCCCAGCCCGCACCTGGCCCATAAGGCCTTCCTACGGTGGCGACCGTAGGATTAGAGGGGGTTCTGGGGTTGATGGAGGACGAGGTTTGGATGGGATCTAGATGGTGCAGTTTGGGTCCTGTTCTGGGGTGGGTGGGGGGGAGTTTGGTTGGTTTTTGGGTTGCTTGGTTTGGGTTGGGGAAAATGGCCGCCATCAGCGCTGGGAGGATTGATGTCTTTTCTTTGAGGGGACCCGGATGGGGGGACTGTGCAAGAACAATCTGGGACAATGGCTGATGTTGCTAACTTGAAATGTGTTACTTGGAACGTAAGGGGGCTTCACACTATGTCCAGGCGCCACAAAGTCCACGCTTATTTAGTGCGTAGGGGAGTGCAAATGGCGCTGCTACAGGAAACTCATCTGAACAAGGCGGAAGGGGCGGCGCTTCAGCGTAGGTGGCGGGGGCAGGTCTTTTCCACGTCGTACTCTGCTTATGCCAGGGGGGCGCTAATATGGATCAGGGCAGGGGTCCCCTTCCAAGTCACGAGGACAGTATTGGATCCAGAGGGGCGTTTCGTGGCCATCTCGGGCACTCTAGGGGGGAGGGACCTGAACGTTTGCTGTGTATACGCTCCTAATGTAGACCAGACTGCCTTCCTTTCCAGGTTATCGGGCTCGTTGGCCCACTTTTTCGCCGGGCCCCTCCTGCTGGGGGGAGACTTTAACTCCGTAGTGGATGTGGACATAGACCGCTCGCATCCCCCGCTTCCCGATTCCCCGGTCCGTCGCACGGCTAAGGGTCGTCAGGATTGGCAGACCCGTTGGGGTTTGACGGACATTTGGAGGGCGCATCACCCCGCAACTAGGGATTATTCATATTTCTCGAGCCTCCATGAGTTGCATGTCAGACTAGATGGATTTCTTGGATCGCCCGAACTGGTTTCGGCAGCGGTCCGATCGGAGTACTTATCGAGGACCATCTCGGACCATAACCCCCTCCTACTGGACCTTCGCTGGTTTCCGGGGACGCCGGCGGTGCCCACCTGGAAATTGCGACCCGAGATCCTCGAGGACAGTGTCTTCAAGGCGGACTTGGGGGAGAGAATATCGGATTATTTTGCGTCCAACGGCGGCTCCGCGAGTACTAGGGCGTTAGAATGGGACGCTTTTAAGGTAGTGGTGAGGGGCTACTGTATCTCCAAGAAGGTGGGCATGAGGCGCGTCATCCTGGCTGATCTAGACACAGCGGACCGGGAACTCCGCGAGTTTGAGATTCGACGCCCCGGACACCCGGAATTGCAAGCACAAACGGCGGAGGCGAGGGAGAAGGTGGCAGTGGAGGTCGAACGGCTCCGCTGTTTTGATTATAAGGCCTATACGGTCCGGTCTATCGCGGAGGGGGACAGGGCGAGTGCGTTGTTGGCGTGGTTGGCCAACCCTACGCGCCAGTCCCAAACGACGACAAATATGCGTGGGGCAGACGGAACCGAGGTATGCACCCAACCGGAGATTCTTAGTTGCTTCCGGCATTATTATGAATGTTTATACCGCAGTCGCTCCGCACGTGACCCAGACCGGCTTGATACTTACCTCCGCCCACTGGAGCTCCGCACGGTGGAGCAGGAAGTGGCGAAAACTCTGGGTTCCGACATTGAATTAGGGGAGATCCGCGGGGCCATTAAACGGATGGCGAGAAACAAGACCCCGGGCCTAGATGGCCTACCAGTGGAGTTTTATGCAGCTTACGCTGACCTACTAGCCCCTCGATTACTGGTGGTCTACAGGGAGGCGAAGAGGCTGGGGCGACTCCCGAGCTCGATGTGTGAGGCGCTGGTGGTTCCTCTCCTCAAACCGGGCCGAGACTCATCCGACCCGGGGTCCTACCGTCCCCTATCGATGTTGACGGTGGACTACAAAATACTGAGCAGCATCTTGGCCTCGAGGCTGCTGGGACACATGAGTTCTCTGGTGCATGAGGACCAGGCCGGTTTCATCCCACGGCGGAACACGACTATGAATATTCGTAGGTTGTTCCGTTTGCTAGGGGAACCATTTGTGGATGCCCCGTCCCCGGTAGTCTTATCGGTGGACCTGGAGAAGGCTTTTGATAGCCTAGAGTGGGACTACCTCTGCACGGTGTTACGGAGATTCGGCCTAGGGGAGGGATTTGTCCGATGGACCACGGTTCTTTATGCTTCTGCTTCGGCCAGGGTCCGAGCGGGCCCATTGATTTCATCGCGGTATCCGGTGGAACGAGGCACGCGGCAAGGGTGCTCCTTGTCCCCGCTTCTTTTTGCGCTGGCGGTGGAGCCACTGGCGCTGCACCTTCACTCGGGAGCCCACTATACGGGCTTATGGACGTCTGCGGGCCCGCATTATGTCTCGCTGTATGCGGACGACCTGTTGCTCTTCCTAGAGGACCCGGTCGACGCTTTACGGGGAGCGGAATTGGCGCTCACGGAGTTCGGAGAGGTCTCGGGCCTCCGAGTGAATTGGTCTAAGACCTGTCTTTTTCCGGTACGCAGGGGTACCCCCGCCCCTGCACTGAGTAGGGAGATTAGATGGGAGCCCGACTGCTTTAAGTACCTTGGGGTATTCGTTTACCACGAACAACCCGACCTCCTAGATGGAAACATTGCCCGCTGCATTCGAGCACTCCGAGGTTGCATGGACTTTTGGGCCACGCTGCCGCTCTCAGTGGCGGGACGTATCGCCCTGCTCAAAATGGTGGCGCTTCCCCGGTTATTATATTACTTCCGGACTTTGCCGATCTGGGTCCCACCGGCCACGTTCCGTCGATTACGCTCTATGGTGGTCGGATTCCTCTGGGGAACGGGCCGGCGGCGGGTGGCCCTCAATACCTTGATGAGGCCGAAAGACGAGGGGGGGCTCGCTGTGCCGGACTTCGAAAAGTATTATCTGGCGGCACAGCTCCAGACCTTCACCCAGGAGATCGCCAGGGAATTCCGGGGCCCGGAAGACGGAAGAGGGACAGGTATGGCCAGGCATGTTCTCTCCTTTATAGCGCTGCGACAACGTTTAGTCCTGCGGGACTTGTCGATGGAGGAGCGGACTGTCCGCCTGTGTTGGAATCGGGCCCACGCCCGAGGCCAACTGAGAACACCATATGCGCCTGAAATACCGTTGGGGATGCTGACGGCCCTCCCCCACGGAGGGGATTGGTCACGTTTGGCGGCCTGGGAGGATTCCGGTTTACAGCTCGTTGGTGATCTGTACGAGGACGGCGCGCTCTTGTCCTTTCAGGATCTCATTGACCGCTTCGGGATCTCCCGAGGTGACTTTCTGCTGCACTCGGCCATTGTACGAGCGATCCAGGCACACTGGAAGAACGGGCAGGAGGAACCCCACTTATCTCAGGTGTGCCAGTACGTAATGATGTCGGCGGGCACGGTGAAGGCGGTCACTTGCCTATACGGCAGGTTGATTACCGAGGGATTGGCTCCTCTCACCACTTTGAGGACCCCCTGGGAGGAGGACATTGGTAGGGAGATCCCGGAAACGACCTGGTCCCAGTTGGTGAGACGGGCCTGGAAGGGCACACGCAACGCCCGTTTCCAACTGGTCCACTATTATGTTCTCCATAGAGCGTACCTGACCCCGGTGAAAGTCAGGCGTTATTTTGCCACGGCCTCGGCGGAATGCCCTAGATGCCCGGCTCAGGAGGCGGACCTCCTACACATGTTATGGGCCTGTCCAGGACTGACATCCTACTGGCAGGAGGTAGCGACGACCCTGGAGGAGGTGACAGGGAGACTCTTATCATTGGATGCGGCGGTGGGGCTCCTACACTGGTTTCCCCATACCCCCAGGAATAAAATTTCTAGTAAGTTTATCAACCTGGGGCTCCTCCTTGCTAAACGAGAGGTGACTAGGAACTGGAAGGCACGAGCTGGTCTGGCGGGCAGCAGATGGCACAGTGAGCTTTTGAAGTGGGCGGCGGGAGAGAGCGCACTGAGATATCAACTGGCTTGGAGGCAGGGTAATGAGAAGGCGCAGGAGGCCGCGTTGGAGTGGGAAATGTTGGTGCAGGCCCTCAGGAATTATAGTGCCCCTAGCGACTCTGAAAGTGAAGAAGCGACTCACCCCGAGTCCCGGTGAACGTTAGTACTGACAGTCCTATTGCCTTCCCCGTGGGTCCGATAGCAGATCCTATGTTGATAGCTCCCCGGCGCTGGTGGTGGGGGGGGGGGGGGGGTTCTCTTAGTTAGTAGACATTTATGGGGAGGGGGTTTATTTTGGGGGTTTTAGGCTTGTTTGGAAAAGCAGATGACGGACAGTGCATTATCCGGACCAGCTCCAGCATCCTACTGACCCCCATTGCAATTCGCCGCCCGACCCCAGGGTTGTGGGCTGGTTGGCTGTGTACAGACTTTATGGAGGGGGGCCAGAGGGCTTTATTCTGTTACTATTGCTTATGATACCATGCTGGCCGTTACTGTACTGATTTACTGATTCCTGCAATAAAAATATATTTAAAAAAAAAAAAAAAAAAAAATGAGACACCCTATGACCTTCCATATGCAGGAATGCCATAAAGACACAGACAACATGTGGTTTATGGGCATTAACCACCAACCGATCCATGCAAGAGGAGGAGATAGGGAACTTGCACTAAGACAACGAGAGGCGGGTTGGATATGTAGACTACGATGCATAGAACTCGGTCACAACACCGAGGATGAGTTACACTACTTCCTTGATTAGCCCGACCCCCACTGAATCAGATCCTCATTCTTTCCCTTTAAATGTTAACTGGGCAGTTTGATTCTCTACTTTTGTGTCAAGCAATCTAGGACTACTTTATAGGGAGGTCAGTCTACAAAGTATTATGAACACACCACAATAAGGGTACAAGCAGACACCTCCCCCTTTTTTAGAATACCTATGCAAAGCACAAATTAACTATGGCATATTCATACTATGCCCCCCTTAAAACATGTACGGGCAACTGTTCTTGTCATATGTCGGCACATTGCAATTTTGTTAATATCCTTCTCCCTTTGGAGTTCTCTTCACTCTGTTCCCTCTCATGTTTATAATGAAGTCCTGTACAAAGCAATCTTGTAAATAGTCTTCTCCAGTTGGGAATTTTTTGTCATCCTGTTCCCTCTCATGTTCATCATGATTGTTATTCCAAAAGCCTGTAAATAACCTTTACCTTCTTTTGGCTGCTCTTAGCCCATTCTATTTTTATGTTTCATCCCTCTGCACCTTGCTGTCTTTTCCCTTCCCTCTTCACTTCCTCTTACCTGATACAGGCACCAAATGACCACGTTGAATTCCAACAAATAAGAAGGTTCAGGTCAGCACTAGTGTATGTGGATAATCTCGTCATAATTTCATCTTATATCCCTGTCTCGCGCGGCCCTCAAGGGACGGCTAGGATTTCTGGCCAACCACAACCTTTTTCTTTTTTCTCTTTGCGACTGCCTTTCTTTGATTGAGAAGTCACCCCCATTTGGCATTTTTGGCATTTTTCAATCCAAAAAATCTAAATGCAGAAAACTGTTCTCACGTCCTCATGAACACTGACTGAAGATATGGACCTTGATAGGAACCTACCTATCCTATCCTCAGACACGTATTCTAGACTATTCCTTAATTTTTACTTTCTTGACAAATTTTGGCAACTCCAACAATTATCACGAGGGTTTTACTCAAAAAATTTAATTTTTCCCCATTGTGAACCACATCAACTCCTAAACATGGCCCCTTAATAGACTTCCTATCAAGCATTAGACACAGGGACATAGGCTAAGATGGCCGCCGAATTCTCCTCTGCTTGTCATTGATCACACGCTGCAAACCCCACCCTGTCTTGTTATGCTTTTCCAACTATTAAACCCTGCTTGAGATTTTTTCACGCTTCTCTCTTCATTATTATACATAAACGAAGAAACCACTCATGTGCAGCATTTTGCCACGTCTTTTATGCTTTCTATATCATATCATCCCTTCGACATAAGATGGATGCCGTTTCATCTCATTCTGCCATTTATAATTTCGCATGGCAGGTGAGTTGCTGCAACAAAAGATTATCGGACATCAGTAACGGTGGTTTCCCCAACTCGGGTGCCAGGGGAATAGGATGTACATATAAGCCAGGGTCTTTGTACACACTACAATATGGCCGCCGTCTTTTCTTATGTATCAATAGCGCAATGCCTGTACTCATCGCCTTGAATCTTGGCGCGTTAATGTCAGGTGCATCTTCTCAAACCCAATCATCATTAGTATAAAAGGATAGGCATTGTTCACAATGCTCGAACACAGCGACTTTGCGGGTGTTTCGGCGGGACGAAGGATTTGTGGATGGGCGCCGGCTGTTTTAACACGAACGGTAGGACTGGATGCAAAAACCTGTACTCTTGTGGGATCCGTTTCTTGTTCATTTACTCTTTGAGCATTTGTTTTAATAACGGTCCTAGATTAATTTAACATCAGTTAATTCATCTCTCCTAGACCAAGGGAACTCCCATTAAATTTAATGTTCCTTAGGTTTGATTCTTTCTTAAATCTGCATCTGCTTCTATTTTTACATTATATAAACTTCATTGTTAGTGCTTTTAAACTGGAAACTTTTATAGATGACATAATGGGGTAGCCATCATAATTGTTGCCCCACACTCCTACAAATAGACAGAGCGGTTTCTCAATACTCACCCACAGACAAGGGTTTCCAATTTTCCCCTAAAGGTTTTAAACTCTCTGCCTATTTTAGTAAGGTATGGTTAAGCAAGGTAGGGGTTTAGATATACTCATGGGCATATAATATTGACCCATGATCCTAACAATCCATGTCATACTAACAGACAGTACCCTATCTCCATGCTTTTTCCCTTGGCAGGCCTACTGGAACACAGTGCCCACATCCTCTTCCCAGGGACATATAGGACCTCCTGTCCTTTGGAATTCCATAAAATATTTCAGGTAAACAGTTTGATGAAAAGGCTATTTTCCTCCTCATCCTCAGTCTAAATTATTCCACCCACCAAATGGCAATTTTCTTATATAGACAATTATTCTGTTATTTTTCCTTTTATATGTCTTTCAGAACATGAAATGAGTTATACACACATTAAGGTCGCGAGACCTACCCCTTCCAATAATTAGGAATCCTGCAAATCCTTGTCCTCATTATTCAAAATTTCACAGTAAGTTGATTGACTTCACTGACCTCAAGTCTCAATGCTAGGGTACCCCGCCCCCCTTTTTGTAGTACTCTACCCCAAGTCAGAAAAGCACTTCTAGCTTCTCCATTATCCTGTCAGTCACAGAATCTGAGCTTGGTTTTTCCTTTCCCTTCATTCCTGGAGGTTCAACTCTGACTGTTTCAAACTGGATGGAAATATATATTCCAGCTTGCATATTGGGATACTGAGTCTGGGAAGGCGCTCTCTGGACTCTTTCCTGCACATTCGTTCCAACAGTGACCAACCACGATTGCAAAAGGTAACTTAATATGGTTTTTATGCAACAAAGGGATTCCAAGTTAGCTTCTCTTTTATCCAGTGGCGTTGTCGGATCCAATGTCTCCTACCCTCTTTCCCTTAATACAGCCGAGTCTAACTTGGATCCTAGGAATAATAAACCTTGAATATACCACCAGCCTACCCTTTTATATCAAGCTGTGTCTCAATCCTGGTCATTTTCTTTATATGCTCCACCTTCCTTCTGTTTTCTCGTTCTTCTGTTTGCATTGAAAATCATTTGCATAAATACAGGTTTAGGAGATATAACTTGGGTGAAGGTAACGCATTGTGACTGTACTTTCAGTGTTATATTCAATATACACTTATTATTATTTTTTTGTAAACATTTAGCAACCGCCCAAGGAATCTTTCCTCTCTATTGTAAATAATGTATATATGTTTGTACATATCCCTTCATGTACATATAGGCCCCTGACTATAGGTTTTTTTTTTTTTTTGGGCTTACACTTTTAATTATGGATGCACAAGCTCAATGTCTATCTTGTAGTGTGTTTTTTAAATTGTCTAATGTGTGGATATTTATGTATAGAATATATAAATTGATAGAATGTATGTTTTTACCGACAGCCGTGAAGAAGTCCCAGCTTGGGACGAAACGCGTCGGCTGTACGTTGCACTGAAAATTGAAAATAAAGATTACCAGAAGATTACCAACATCTTTTTGAAAAAATTCTTTCTTGTGCCAATATCATTTGCACTTATTTCTTGTTTTTTGTGGTGCACCTTTGCGGTTGTTTCATTTAAAAAACCTGAGACCTGTTACACACTCACCCAAATAGAATTAAAACGTGTTGGTGCTAACGTAAGGCTACACTAATAATCTGTGGTGGCCGCTGCCTATCTAAAGAAGTAGGGCGGCTGTGGGTGGGAGGACGAAGCCTTGATCAGCCCCACCTTAGACTTGAAGCAGCAAACGAGCAAATGAAGATCGAGTAAGGATCGAGTAAGGATCGAAGAAGACGCCGACTGGCACTCGGCAGGAGCCGCGATTGGTGCAGCGAATGGTGCTCCGAGTGTGACCGAAACCGCGAGGGCCCCCCCTGGATGCGGTAGAAGCCGCAAGCTGTGTCCCGGGTGCGGCCGGAAACCACGAGAGCCGCGAGAGGCCGGAACCGTGACAGCCCCTCAGACGCGGCAGAAGCCGCGAGTGCAGACCCGGGTCTGGCTAAAAGCCGTGAGGGCTTCCCGGGTGCGGCAGAAGCAGCGTGTAATATCTGGGTACCCCAGGTGAGGACGAAACTGCGAGAGTCCCCCCAGTCGCGGTAGGAGCCACGAGCTGTGCACCGAGTGTGGCCGGAGCCGCGAGAGCTCCCTGGATGTGGCAGAAGCCGCGAGTGGTGTTCCGGGTGCGGCAAAGCCGCGAGGACTCCCTGGATGCAGCAGGAGCTGCGAGCAGTATCTCGGGTGTGGCCAGTATGACCCAAGCTGCAAAGGTCCCTAGAACTCAGCAGGACCCACAAGAGGTGCCAGGTACGTGACTGAAGCTACGAGGATAACACGTACATAAAGCGGGCTGAGAATAGGCCCGGGTGAAGCCTGGTGAAGCAGCATGGACCCCAAATTGCGGCATGAGATCCTGTTTACGGGAAGGGCTATAAGTGGACAGTACTTCCTCTGTAAGGTGTTATTAAGCGAATCTGATTGTTATTGTCCCTGTGGAGCTGCAATTCCCTCCTTTGAATGCAGTAGAGCAAGGATTCCGCGCAAATACTGTAAGGAGCGTCTTTTTAATCTCCTCTAAGTGACCACGTGTACTACTCACTACACAATTTCACCTAAGTGGCCACTCGTACTCACTATACTGCTTACTAAGGCTCGAGTTGTGTATTAAAAACTTCAGAGTAAAGCTGGCCTTAAGTTAACAGGATCGCCTAGCAGCAGGAGTAACCAGTGGCACTAATAACCAAGTAACAAATGATTTGTAACTAATGTCTGAAGCCCGTTCAAAATCTATAACTACATAAGAAACAGAGTTAGGGAGCGGGAAACAGGGTGCCAGTTTTCGGTGTTGCATGAGCGGCGCACCGGTTTTTCCTGCACTTTGGAGCCTAACCTCTCTGGCTGTGTAT